>NC_042998.1:99246809-99569309 GCF_006345805.1 Octopus sinensis | reverse complement strand
TGTAGTGATCCTATACAACGGCGCGCGCTCGCGCACCGTCCATTTGTATTTCGCGCGTGCGGAGTTGGTGCTTTCACCACCGGAAGAAGAACCCTTTTGCCTACGTAGCAGTTAGCCGAGGCCAGGGGATCGTAAGACGTTGACCACCAGCGTCCAGCAAGCAGCGACTTGAGACAGCAGCGACCGAGGGAGCAGGACGTGAAATATTTTCTCTCTGTCCGAACTTGATTCTAGCAGCAGCTTTACCAAAAGGCCTTTAACCAAATTGTTGCAGACCACATCTTCTCCCTGTTCCGGACGCCATCTTTGACCAGTGTCGTTTTGCATTTGAACACTTTCTTATTTTACAGCGATAAGGTTCAGCACTGACACATTTATACCAAAGGGATACCAGATAACCACTTATTGTTACTGTTACCACATTAGAGAATAAAGTAGTATATATATTATTTACGTCTGCGTCTTGTTGTTTCTGACTGGTAGAGAATCTGGATTATTAAAGCAACGGAAAGTGATTGTTTCTCGCACCCCCAAAAGGTCCAGAGAAGATATTCACACACTAAGTTCGTTACAGTGGTGACCCCGACGTGATTCTGGTCTAAAACCAGAGATCACTTAACAACAAAGAAATCCAGTTTTTCTGCGAAGTCGGAACACGATTTAACTCTACGCATTCATCTTTCGACGATTTGTTTCCGTCCTCTCGGACCGTTATAGAAGGAGCCCTTTTCTTATTCTTCAACAATGATGACGGACGCCATCATATCATCGATGCTTTTTCTCTACCGTCGTCATCGTCGTCTTAGAACTTCACGTCGTCGTTGTCTTCGTCGCCATCAACACTAAGAACGATGTTGTCTCAAGTCCACTACAGTCGCCTTCCACCACCACCGTCGACCAAGATGTACATAGCAACTCGCGGAGCTTTAGCTTTCACGCTGTTCGTGCATAGCGCGCCAAGAATTAACAGCCCAGCACTATCTACGAGATTCTTCTGTTCCAGTTAACCTGTCACAGCATTGAAGCCACAACCGTTACACGATATGTGTCCAATCGGCATCTGCATTTGTGATCTCAACATTCTGTTACAGAACGAACTGCTATTGTGCATCAGGCTATTGCAGACTGGTAAACTAACTCCATTGTCTGAAATAGCCTTGAGAGACATTTTTTTCTATGCGCTGTATTTATTTTTTTGCTCGCATTTCACCTTGTGTGTATTTTTGTCGCACACACGTACACACACATAAATGCTATCTCTCACACACATACGTCACACATGCTTTTCTCGCTTGTTTTTTTCCATGCTAAATTTGCCTTTTGTGGACACACCTCATTTCTATAGACCCTAGGGGTCACGTATACATAGAGAGGGTTGTTTGTCCATTATAACGCGCCGGCATGCCATACTTTTGTTCCTGTACGAACGAGGCATATAATCGCTCAACCACTGGCATATTCATTGCTGTTTTTCGGTCTGGCAAGCTCTATTGCATATCATGCGCCTTTGCTTCGCACGTGTATTGCCTTGTTTTTGCAACACGTTTGCGTTAGCTTAATTCTTTTCCCGAATCATAGAATGTCGGATGTTCACATGCGCAGCGCCATGTATAGGCGTAATTATTTTTCCCTGTTAGACTCCTGTTGGTCACGTAATTAACAGAGAAAATTATCTGTGTCGCGCATCACACCAGCATGCTTGCACTTTTGCTTTTGTGTTACTAGCGATCTATCTGTCGATTCCATTTCCTCTCCTGCAGCAATTGACTTAACTGCTATTTCGCAGGATCAACTACCTTTAGAGAAGTTGGATTTAATTTCGCCTAGGTTCATTAACTGTGAGTTTTGCTTTCCTCCCGCTCCCTACAGCGGAAGGCTCTATACTTTGTGACGTATCCACTTTCATGCATGCACTTTTGAATTTTGCTCATTTTGAGTATATTTTTTCCTTTAGTAAATTTCTTGTGTATGATGTAAATTTTGCCATTTTATTATATTGTGTGCTATTTGGTTATCTGGTGTCCACCTTGAGTTTTATAGTCACTACAGGGAATTTTGTGTCGTGCTTACGCACTGGGGTGGAGCTCTGTAGTGATCCTATACAACGGCGCGCGCTCGCGCACCGTCCATTTGTATTTCGCGCGTGCGGAGTTGGTGCTTTCACCACCGGAAGAAGAACCCTTTTGCCTACGTAGCAGTTAGCCGAGGCCAGGGGATCGTAAGACGTTGACCACCAGCGTCCAGCAAGCAGCGACTTGAGACAGCAGCGACCGAGGGAGCAGGACGTGAAATATTTTCTCTCTGTCCGAACTTGATTCTAGCAGCAGCTTTACCAAAAGGCCTTTAACCAAATTGTTGCAGACCACATCTTCTCCCTGTTCCGGACGCCATCTTTGACCAGTGTCGTTTTGCATTTGAACACTTTCTTATTTTACAGCGATAAGGTTCAGCACTGACACATTTATACCAAAGGGATACCAGATAACCACTTATTGTTACTGTTACCACATTAGAGAATAAAGTAGTATATATATTATTTACGTCTGCGTCTTGTTGTTTCTGACTGGTAGAGAATCTGGATTATTAAAGCAACGGAAAGTGATTGTTTCTCGCACCCCCAAAAGGTCCAGAGAAAATATTCACACACTAAGTTCGTTACACATTTATGCCTACATCGCTCTGCGAAATTCTGAATGACATCAGCCCACTACACTTGGCCATATAATCAGCAGTATATTTTCGTTTACGCTATCTCCGTTTCTGTTACCTTATAACAACTTCCAACTGAATCCCTTTTTCAAACGTAAATTATAAAGCTTTTTCTGACTCATGCACATACACCGGTTACGCTCATATTACTTGTCAGCTTTCGTTATCCATAAAATATGTGTGTCCTTTATACAAATCGATAAACCGACCCAATATGCCCATAAGTTATGGTCATATCCATTCAAAATCGCTAAAACATAGAAATTTGTACGCGGTGTGTGCGTACAGCTAGATACGCCAATAGACTGCCAGCCGTTTTTTAATTGGACGGAGATAATTTTACCCTTGACAGTTGAATACGCCTGCGCATTTGCAGACAGTCCTTAATCCAATGCAGTCGTCCTCCTCCGAAACAAACCCACCATGCACATCTCCACAGACATGTCATTTAGAATCCCTAGGATGGGTTAGTGATAAATCGGGATTAGAAGCTGCCTATTAGAGGCTCCCGAGACCCCTTCCGTAAGGTTAGTCTAGGTTTTAGTTGAAGGCTTAGTAGTGTTCTGAACCCAACCTCCTCCGTTTCAGTGGATCGGAAGCCCAATTAGCCTTCCGGCGAAAAGGCATACCTATTATATATACCTTAGGTAACCTTGATGTCTTACGTGCTTCTATGCCTCATGAACCTATAACTGTTGACCTTACTGCGTTACTTGCTTCATTGCGTCACACTCATAAAATCACTTTGAATGCTATTTTTCGTGCTCTGCCTTTTCGCCGGAATCAGCACTTTTCTTCCCATCATTGCTATTCACTCATAGGACGAGGGGATTAGGTGAGAGGGGTTGGTGTCAAAAGGGCTGGCATGTGCAACTTGATCACCTCTGCCAGTTAAACTCCCAACCCATGCGTTCCCGTCGCGACACTTATTGTGCAGAACTGGGTTGGGTGTGAAATTCAACAAACAAGATTTATGTGTATTTTCAAAACCATGCTATTTTGCGGCCAAATTCGAGTTTTTCGCTTTCTTCTGCTTCTTTTTTTGTCCGACTAATGGCATGTACACAGTCCCGCTAATTTTCCATGATTATGCCGTTCCAGGTGTGAAAACCGAAGTCTAATGAATATTAATTACTCTCATAAAAAGCTCCAGCTAGCTTATAAACAACAAAACTGGCCCGGTCTGAAATGTGATAGGAAACTTAGCTCTTGATTTAGTGAGAATTTTTTACTGCGACCCGGCAACGAGCAACAAGCACTAGCACTAGACCCGGCAACGCCGGGTCATAGTGCTAGTGTGTGTGTGTGTGTGTGTATAAACCTCTGTAAATCTATACGTTTAAAGAGAAAGATAATCAACATCTTACAATTGCACTAGTTTTAATATTTACCATAATTTTTTACGTAATCTCGGACAAATTACGTAACAAATTATGGTGAATATTAAAACAAGTGTAATTGAAAGATGTTCTCTCTCTTTCACTTTTCTTTCTGTCATAGATTTGCCGTTTCGTCGAGAGTTATGTTTATTTGAGAAACTTATTATTAGAAAAGCTGCAGTATTTAATATGAACATCTTAATATTGTCAGCAACAGGTCAGAGAGTTCCCATGCTACAGTTCAAGTATTTAGGATATTAAGTAAACATTCTCTGCTTAATAAATAAGACAAAATATACGTCCTGTTGATTCAACAAAGTTTATTATGTAATAAGGGGCAAAAATTTTCGTTATATTTGCTTAGTTAATTATATATATATATATATTATAATGTCTAGTGTCCTTCACCGATTTTGACATGTTGACTCAAGAAAACACACAGTTTGACCGCGCCCTAGTTTGTTTAAATATGCATTTGTGGGATCTGAAATCTGTGAGGATACTATTATCACATTTTTGTTTTTGTTTTTTTTGTACTTAAAAAAAAAGGCACAGATTTAGTCAGTTGAAAACATGAGTGCATGATAGTTTTCTCCAGGCAGAACTTTACAGTTACACACATCTCCGAGCCCGAATACGTATGTAATATTGTTGCATGATTAAAAATTATCCACGGCTAATTCTGTGATTTCACCGTAAATTCTGATATACAAACGAAACATTTTCTTTTTAATCAATTGCTAGATAGTTTGAGAGTCAATCCCAATTTTTTTCCCGAATTTCTGCCTCTGGGTCTACAAAGGTTTTGTTCAACATAACTCTTTGCATGAGACTGTGGAAAGCTGTAGTTTTTAACATTGGCACAATACCAAAAATTTGGAGATGCGTGCGTAAATCAACTTCAATAAACCCAGTACTTGACCGGCAATTAGTATATCGATTTTGGGGATGAACGACAAAATTGAACAGTACCATTACAAGCGCCACTCCGC
The DNA here is from genome assembly GCF_006345805.1 of Octopus sinensis. Taxonomy (NCBI): domain Eukaryota; kingdom Metazoa; phylum Mollusca; class Cephalopoda; order Octopoda; family Octopodidae; genus Octopus; species Octopus sinensis. Next base: position 99,564,229 of record NC_042998.1, on the reverse strand, counting down.
TCATATTGGAATTTTGAAGTTAGAGAGCTATCTGACCAAATATTATAAAATATTTTTATCATTATTCTAGCGATTCTAGCATCCATTACCCTCGATGTGGAAAATAATAGCGCTATAAAATATGAAGCAGTGACCAAAAAATTTACAAAAATTTTAGAATTTGAAATTTTGTGAAATTATTTGTTATGGTTGTTAAATAAACTAAGTTTCTCTCATCAACGATTTTTGCTAACTTTCTGAGAAAACGGCTTCGAGATTATGAAAATCTTTAAACATAATCTAATTTTTGTAATTATCTGACATAATGGGGAAGCCATTGTAAGGCAGTTAGACTTCAGAATTGTTAGAGAATCGGAAAAATACTTTACTTCATTTGTTCTGAGTTCAAATCCAACCGAGATCAACTTTGCCTTCATTCGTATGGGACCGATAAAATAAAGTATCAGTCAAGAACTGGATTTGATTATATCGCTTAATCCCTTACCTTCAAACTTGCAGGTCTTATGCCTAAATCAGAAACTATAATGGGTATTTTGTAGTATATACTGAAAAGGATGAAGTATAGCTGAATTTTTAAACTAGTTCGCTTCCAGGTCCTACGCACGATACCATTACGCAGCGTCCTTAGACATGTGTCTTCCTCATAAAAACCTTACGAATGGACTATATCTGTAGTTCAAAAGCTTTGTCACAAACTATATCATGTTGATTGTGAGTGAAATGGCAGAATATTCTTCGTACTTGTGGAATATTTAACCATTTTATGTTAATTCAACAAAATCGATTACAGTGCCAATTAGGCGAAATGAGGCGAAGGATATCCTAATAGTAGTAGTATTTATAGTAACAGCAGTAAGCTCGGTCAGTAAAAAGTTGAGTGCTTCTGTGCTTTTGCTACAAGTAAGAAACCTGAAGCCTTCTGAAATCCTAAAAGTCTTGTCTTTTTAAATCAGCTGATGCCGAGTTCATTTGATCAGACGTGTGTAGAATGCTCAAAAATTACGTTATCGAACCAAGTGACTCCCCCTGGCAAAACACAAGAACATATCATTAATGGTCACAGCAAAAGGAGATTGTCTACTGTGAAACTACCAATTGCCCAGGTAAGCGTCTTGGATTTTTTTTTACAAAAAAAAAATTAAAATAATAATAATAATAATAATAATAATAAATAAATAAACAAACCTGCTTGTGTGGTATAATACTATTCACTTTTATTCATTAAATTTGCCATGTAGGCAGCACATAGATAAGGTAGCTTTGCGGGCTGAACATAGACATTGATGAGACGAATGATTATGATACAAAAATGATAAAGATGGGAGAAGACAGAAAGCGCCCGCCGACCCTCTGCTTCTCTAAAACATTGTTCTTTAAAAACGTATATACAGAGGTATTGAACGTCTTACAATTTAAAACACAATATATTTGGACTAAAATGTCCATACAATTATAAAACACAATTTATATACAAATTGGAGGCAATAAACCTCTACAATCCTTCCCCGAGTAATTTTCTTGCAACTTGCAAGCATTCCTGCAACCGCAATCCGGGACTCCAAAAAATAATTCTATAATTCTCATTTTTACACGAGTCAATTATATGATCACAGGACTTTCTTTCCAGCACCAGAGCAGCCCCCTGCGAAGGCCACTCTAGGCTGTCAATACAAGTCGGGTCCCTCAGGACCCAACTATCCATATCATTCTCCCCGAAACTGTCATATGTTCTGAGATAGCAGAACATATATTCTTCACCACTTTCACTGGGAGGGGCCTCAACTCCCTCGCTAGGTAGCACGCATCCCACTGACGAGGTTATCTTCTTCCCCACTCCGGTGATACACATCCCACCGAAGGGTAATACTATTCACTTACGTAGCGCGTACCACTGTGATGATTTGCATATCAATGACAGTATTTCCCGCCTTCGAGAAAAGCTATCAGATGTTTCAGCATAAACTTTTAGTTTCGATCTTTCAAATTCGATCATAAAGAATTATGAGCAATCTTATTCGTGAGAACGATTTGGAAGGCACTTATGCTTATTTAGAGGATGTCACTAATACGTACTAAAAATATAGAACATAAACATTCAATTTTTTTTAGTAGCTCGCAGATCTAAAACCATCGCCTCCTGGTTTCTCGTGTTCAATTCCGCTTAAAGGATCAAGTTCGACGGACTAATGAACTGTCTACAGATTTGGTGCTGCGCCGTTCTACTTGCATGGAAAGATTTATTGAAAGGTATGATTACATTTAAATATTTGACCTTTTATGATTACACTTAAAAATATTGACTTGGTTTTTTTTATTGTATATACGTGTAGTTTAATATTTGAGGAGTCAGAGTACATGGATTTTATGTAAATAATATATTAGATAACAATACAATTAGTTGAATCTCTACGAGATGCTGCTACTGGTATGAATATTCTTGTTAACTACTAAACCTGCAGTCTGCCAGTGCACGTCAGTGAAATTTGTTGTAAATTAAAAATTTACTTGAACTGGTTTTCATCTTAAATTAATCATACTTCATTTGGATTCATACACATCAAAAATACCTTTATAAACTATGCACACACATACACACACACACACGTTAAGTAGGTATGCCTGAAAGAGCTGAATACATATTTCTCTTTTAGTAGGGAGATAATAATCAGAAACAGTTAATACTCTTTAATTCCTATTTGATATTCCTTTCTTCCTTTTTTTTTTACGTCAAGCGTCACGTGGCAAAGGTAACTTCTTAGCAGGTGTGCGTTAAATTAGAAACCACCCACTCTTCCCTCAGACCTCATATTTAGAGGAGTTTTCTAATATTGATAAGGAAAAGGGTGAATACAGCTGGTATTCTTCTGGAAATGGAGGAACTGGTGTTTGTTTTTAAACTATACTAATGGACTCATTTCACGAAATCAGTGAGACTCTAGAAGAATGCGCCTACGATACGTACGATTCTGTTTGTACACCTCTCTATCCTCACACTGAAGAGTATTTTCCTGAAAATTTTGATGATATTAAATAAGCAGCCAAATCCAAACAACCTGATGTAGAATAAAAGTGAGCAGAAAAAAATGTGAGGGCGAGAGAAAAAAAACAGGTTAAGAATACACACACCCGGAGTTTAGGTTTAGGGATTAAGGTTCGGGTTACGCCGAAAACAGTTGGTGTGCGTATTCTTTATCTGCGCCAAAAACCATGCAAACTATAGATATGCTCCTGATGCTGAAGAGTTTTCTCCAAAATATACGTTTCAAGTTAAGACCTTCATTCCTACAATAACTTTGCCTGAATCTTTCTCTTCAGAGAAAGCTTTTGAGGAATAATGGGTTTGGGAAGAAGTGCAACAATATTCAACTATACTAAGGCGGCGAGCTGGCAGAAACGTTAGCACGCCGGTCGAAATGCTTAGCGGTATTTCGTCTGCAGTTACGTTCTGAGTTCAAATTCCGCCGAGGTCGACTTTGCCTTTCATCCTTTCGGGGTCGATAAATTAAGTACCAGTTACGCACTGGGGTCGATGTAATCGACTTAATACCTATGTCTGTCCTTGTTTGTCCCCTCTGTGTTTAGCCCCTTGTGGGTAATAAAGAAATAGGTATTTCGTCTGCCGTTACGTTCTGAGTTCAAATTCCGCCGAGGTCGACTTTGCCTTTCATTCTTTCGAGGATCAATAAATTAATTACCACTTGCGTACTGGGATCGATCTAATCGACTGGCCCCCTTCTCCAAAATTTCGGGCCTTGTGCCTAGAGAAGAAAAGAATATTCAGTTATACTAGAAACAATGTTTTTTTAACTCATTTAGAAACTTATGTTAATAAAAGAGTATTGTTTAGATGCTCTTTAATCAGAGGTGAACTAAAGCACTTCCATACCTACAGCAAGCAGAAATAATCAGGAAAAGAACAAATTTGCCAAAGTGATCTATCAAGATCATTTTCCATGACAAGATTTATTCCGCTTGTCTCAAGCGGAAGCAATTTCACAGCTGTCATAATTGATGATCCCAGATTACAGGCTAAAGATAATTTTCACATTTGAAGAGAAACAGTCGCTAGAAAAACTGGTTGCACTTAGCCACTTGTGCACAGAAAGTGATTCATCATGTTACTATTTGAAGACAGAATTAATGATTTTAATTTAAGGAGTATACGCAGAGTAGCAAGAATCCAAACAATAATGTGTCTTGTCATTCTTAATACTTCTTGCAGATTTGAACGGGAATATCAGATCGTTGTGCGTGTGTACGCGCGTGTGCATGTTGTCAACGTAGAAGATATCTTCTCTTTAGATAATGTATGTGCATAGCACAATGACCTCTCGATATTAACGGACATTGAGACACCGTGGTTTTTTCGACCGTTTTGTGTCTCCTCAGACAAAGCTCTATCTCTTGGACCAATGAATCTCACGAGAGTACGAGCTCTTGTTTATAGGAATCGGCAAACAAGTTATTTGCTGGTGCGTGTTGATGTCTGCCAGACTAATGATAATTCATGCGGCACTTTTAAAGGGGCGGCATTTTTCATCCTGTTGTAGTCTATAGCTGTAGGCAATGTTTTTTGTGGGGCCCGGGAGCAGCAAACGGGAGGACCTCCCCAGGTGGCACACACTCTGGCTACGCTAGTAGGTGTAAAGCACAGCCGCGGAAATCCAAACAAGGCATCTAGTCATTCTTAATACATTCTGGCAGGTTTGAATGTAAACATTTGATCTCACTACTCTTTTTTTTTTACACTCCCCTTTTTAGATTAGTGAACCCCTTTGCTTATGGACTCCTTTGATTCCTATTTTACTCTACTGGACCCCCATAGCTAATTCATATTTTTAAAAGATCCTATTATATTTTTATACTTAAATATTATTAGGAATTGTATTAAAAAAATTAAAATTAAAATAGGCGTAGGAGTGGCTGTGTTGTAAGTAGTTTGCTTACCAACCAAATGGTTCCGGGTTCAATCCCACTGCGTAGCACCTTGGGCAAGTCTTCTACTATAGCCTCGGGCCGACCAAAGCATTGTGAGTGGATTTGGCAGATGGAAACTGAAAGAAGCCCGACGTATATATATATATGTGCGTGTATATGTTTGTGTGTCTGTGTTTGTCCCCCAACATCGCTTGACAACCGATGGTGGTGTGTTTACGTCCCCGTAACTTAGCGGTTCGGCAAAAGAGACCGATAGAATAAGTACTAGACTTACAAAGAATAAGTCCCGGGGTCGATTTGCTCGACTAAAGGAGGTGCTCCAGCATGGCCATAGTCAAATGACTGAAACAAGAAAAAGAGTAAAAAGACTATATTTTGTGTATTGTAGATGTATAACCAATTTAATGAACATAATCTTTAAGAACAAAATTTAATATGGGTCCCCAAGGGTCATATAGACCCTTGTTGAGAACCATTGCTTTAGGCGATGTGAGTTCTATAAATAAGAGCTCGTGCGCTTGTCGAACTCATTGGTTTGAGGGGTAGTTTTGGCTGATGAGGCAGGCACACCTAAAGGTCGAAACACCGTGGTGTCTCAGTCCCTAACACCAGTGAATCACGCATGTTATGATTCACATCGTCAAGGTAAGGTATTCTTCGTTAACGGGAAAACTTCAACGATCGGCTATTTATGTCCGATTCTGCCAGAACGTATTGACAATGAATAGATGTCTTATTGTTCAATAGTTTTTATTTGCAAGATGTCTTATTGTTCAATAGTTTTTATTTGCAAGATGTCTTATTGTTCAATAGTTTTTATTTGCACACACCAAGAAAGAAATGTTTACAGTTATACAACTTTCAATGTACTTTTAAATTATTTTTAAAAATAAGATTTTTTTGACAAGAGGTCTCCATGTATTATGTAGTTTAGGGCCTTGCAAGATTTGAATCAAATTCTAAGACATTCGTCGTAAATATAACTAATTGTCCAATTCATAAAAAATCCCCGATTCCAGTCTCTCTCTCTCTCTCTCTCTCTCTCCCCATAGTTTTAAGCCAAGACAAACCTCTACTCGAGTAGAACGCTTCCTGCAGAGGAAATTTAACTCAATGCAGTAAAATAATGGAGCCTTCGAAATTGATTCCACCTCTGCTACCGCTGCATACAGCAATACAAGAAGGAAACCGCTATGCAATCGCTCGACCTGCTAGAAATAACAGCCAAATCTTCCTGAAATCATTACTTGCAGTCTTTTTTTAAAAGGATGCAGATAAATATAGTCCTAAACTTATCAGAATGAAAGCTGAGATATTTAAGGTTGGGATGCCTTTCATCATAAATCTGTTTGTCATGGCTGACTTGGGGACTAAATAATATATTTATCCATTTCATAAGGATTCATGAGTCCGGTGTCTATCACAGCCGAACCAATAAGAAGCATCTACATCAGGGGTGGGGTAAACCCCGCCCGCTGACGCAACTGCGCCCGCGAGCCCATTTTATTGCGCTCGTAGGCTGACATACTCGTATGTACAAAATAAAGTAAATTTTTTAATTATAAAATTTATACAATACTTGTATGCCTATTTGCGACATTGGTCGGGTTTCCACTACGACTTAAAACGATCAGACTTGAACAGAAATTGTCCGGTAATTGCCATTTGGATGGAAATTTTGTTTTCACTATAAAACACATATTGCTAGGTTTGTACCACCCCCTTGAGACCCAACTACACTTTAACTGAGAAAACTATAAAAATATATGGCATGTATTGAAATAATTTTTATATGAAACGAAAGCTGAAGGATTGTAGAAGATACTGTGTAAAAATTATTCATATCCAAGAACCCCCAAGTATTTAAAGTTTCCTCCTATTTCATTTTCACTTTCTTTACGAAAAAAAAAGATCTCCGAAATCGACACTCACCCTCTTTCTGTCAATCGATAAGCAAAAAATATTTTAAAATCTATTAAAAATCAAAAACAAATTGGTAAAGCTTCATCGAAACAGAAACTACTAATTTGGTACTATGTGAAAAGAATTATAAAAAAAAAAAGATACTACTTTTTTTCTGAAAAAGCAGTGAAAAATAACTTTTTTTCGAAAGGGGTGTCGCATTTTTGCTATCAGTCGGTGTCAAGAAGGTCAACAGAAGTTACTTTCATCTGCCATCGGTTTATCCATTATTGCCCTTCCCTATCAACTCGCTTGTCCACACCGGTGTGGACAAGGGAGAGAGAAAAATCAAGTTAAACCTTGCAGAACTAAACAGTATCTTAATTTTTTGCAGATTTCTATTTTTTACAATTTTTACAACTCTAAACGCATGCATTACGACTACACGCCAGTTGGCTTTGATTTTTTCCAGGCAGCTATAATAACAAAAATTCCGAGTGATATAAATTTAATTGGTTCATAACTTTGTTAAATCAATTTTTCAATACCCTTATCAATACGGCAAGCGGTTATAAAAATCTTTAAAAAAAAAAGCACCGGCGAACGTGCTTTGTTTGAAAAATGGACTGAGCTTAATTTTTTCATTGAAATAAGTTAACAAGTGCATTTGTCTTATTTACAACGAACAAGCGGGCGTTCATAAAAAATATAATATTGAGAGACATTTTGTGAATAAGCATAAGACCTATGGAAATTTGAAAGAATCCGAACGTTTAGACAAGATACCCCTCTTTGAAAGAAAATCTGACCAAAAGACAAACTTTTTTTTTAAGGCCGATTCTCGAAAGTGAATCAGTTACTTGAGCTAGTTATGCAGTATACGAAAATATTCCTACAAAACTCAAACCACATAGCGATGGTGAATTTGTGAAAGAATGTATCCTTACTGTTGTTGAGAATATATGCCCAGAAAATCTTAGTTTGTTTGGAAATATTAGCTTATCAAGAAAATCTGTTTCTGATCGTATTAAAGATATTGCTGATAACCTTCAAAATTCTCTAAAATATGAATCAGCAGAATTCGTATTGTAATCATTAGTTATTGACGAGACAACTGAACTTTCTAATACTGCTCGGATGGCAATATTTATACGTGGAATAACTGCAAAATTCAACATTCGGGAAGAATTTCTTGCCTTGAAATCAGTGCATGGAATAACTAGAGGTGAAGATTAATTCAAATAGTCAACTCAGCTTTGAAAGATTTTGATTTACCATATGAAAAAATGGGTGGTCTTGCTACAGATGGCGCTCCATCTATATTAGGTCGTGATAAAAGGGTTCGTAGCTCTGATTAAGAATGAATTTAAGAAGCGTCTTTTGGATACGGATACTTTGTGTGTCGCTGCTTTATGCATATGAAAAGTTTATGTGCTAAATCTCTCAAGATGGGCAATCTAATGAAAGTTGTAACTAAGGCCGTTAATTTGATAAAAAGCAAAGGGTTTCTAAAGATCTTGAAGCCGAATATGGGGATTTATTGTACCATTGTGAAGTTAGGTATTAAGTAAGGCCCAAATGCTTAAACAATTTTACGATCTGAAAGAAGTGAAAATTTTTATGGATATTAAATGTTCTTATTATAGAACTGGAAGATTAAAAAGTCCCAAAGTGATTTAGCATTTTTAGTAGATATAACTAGTCATTTAAATAATTTGAACTTGAAACTACAAGGCTCCAATCCGCTGATAACCAGTTTGCCTTCTCATATCGAAGGCTTTGAATCGATGCTTCATTTATCTGTCACACAACTGAAAAGAAAGTGCTTCACACATTTTCCGAAATTGAGCGAACAAAATAAACAAAGGAATATTTTGACGAGTGTGAAAGTCTTTTGAAGAAGTTTGAAAGATTTGAAGATAAAATCGAACTACGTGTTTTTGAAACACTTTTTGATATGTCCTGAGAAGGCCCCCAGATTCCTTACAATGAGAATAATTTATTTGTAGTCGGATAACTTAATAAAATCGAAATACAACAAACTGTCTTTATTGGACATCTACACATCCATCAATCCTGAGAAATTCCCTGCTTTACATAAAAACGCCTTGAAATTCGCATCTCAGTTTTCGACAACTTATCAATGTGAACAGTTTTTGCCAAATTGAATTATGCAAAAAATCGTTTTCGTACCAGACTTACTAACGAAAACCTTAGTAATGAACTAAGAATAGAAGTTTCTCCAAAGTCATGTGACATTCCTAAACTTTAAAGAAAAGAAAAAGCAGTTTCATCCTTCTCACTAAACGAAACCAAATTTTGAAGTTTAGGTTAATTAGCTTTGATAAAATTATCACTAGGACAAATTTGTTTAAATATGTCATTTACATAATGTTATTATCTAAGTATTAATGTAATTTTTCAAAATTAAATTCGACTTGTGCTTGACTGTTATGATTTCTCGAAATTTAGGATAGGTACATTTTGAAAAATATAGAATACCTCATTAGTCATACAGACGTCCTAAATTCAGTGGCGGCGTTAATGAGGTTACGCGTTAAATTTGTAACGTGAAAGGATCTATCATCGAAGCACTGGCAGGGTGTCGAGATCCTTTCTAGTCACATACAAAAATTCTTGTAGAAAACAAACAGACGAAACTCAGGTTAAAGGTGAACAGACAACTTGGTTTATTGATTCATGGTTGTACGTTGTCTGATGGGGGAATAGACAGCCTCTGATATACTGCTGGTGTTGGTCGTTGAGGTTGGTTGAAGTTGGTTGAAGTTGGTGTGTGGCTGTCAGAGCCAGGAAAACCGTGACCGATCGCAGTGCTGTCTTGAGCCGAAGAGAGCGATTTGAGGTTCGCGGGCTCGAGAGATGTTTTCCCGCACATGCGCATGGGGAAGACTTCCGGTGGCCACCCGGAAGTAGTCCCATTCTGCGCATGCGCGCCGAACCCTACACTGTAGCATCACTACAGGGCTCCCCTCCGAGTGCGAAGTACGGCAACCAGAATATTGTGGTGGTGCTGCAGAAAACAGAAGGCTTGCCGATCCCCCAGAAGACTTGGTACATACTATTATACAATAAGAAACATTTTAAAGTTAAATGTAAATTGTTTTTGAAAGTTTCTTGGGCCAATGCACTGTTCTGCCCGATTTTGTAACATACGGTGTGCTCGGGGCACCCGTTGACGGCGAGGGTGGTGTTGTAGGAGCCGGTGAAGGTGTTTTGTGCAGGTGAAGGCGTTTGTGCAGGTGAAGGCGCTTGTGCAGGTGAAAGTGTTGTTAAAGGTGCATAGGTGGGTGTGTCAAGGTTGTCATCAAAAGATGAAGACGTCTCAAAATGTGCCTTTTTTAAACGGTCCACGGAAACGGTCTCCGAACGACCATTTATCTCAATCGTGAAAACCTTTGGTGTGCGAGAAAGCACACGAAAAGGTCCTTTATAGGGAGAAACAAGTGGGCCCTTCACAGAATCGTCCCGAACAAAAACATGCGACCAGGTGTTCATATCCGGTGGAAGATGGGACGGTGGAGATTGCTTTCTGGGAAGCATGGGCGGAAGGTTTGAAAAATATTCCCGCAGTCTGGTGACATAGGTCGCCGGATCATGGGGCGGGGAAGTGTCTGGCACCAACATCGTACCGGGCAATGCCAGTGTGGTACCATACAGCAGCTCTGCAGCAGAAAACCCCAGGTCTGCCTTGACAGCAGTCCGACAGCCGAGAAGCACAATGGGCAGAAATTCGATCCAGGACTGTGGGTCCGAAGAGGCACGAAGAGCGGCCTTGAGCTGTCTATGGAACCGCTCAACCAATCCATTAGACGCTGGATGGTAGCTTGTGGTGTGGATATGGTGCATACCCAAAATTCGCGACAATTCGCGAAATAGCGAGGCCTCAAACTGTCGTCCACGATCAGTTGTCAATCGGGACGGGACTCCGAAGCGAGAAATCCAGTTTGAAACGAAAGCTCGCGCAACAGTCTCAGCAGAAATGTCTGCTATCGGAATGGCTTCTGGCCAGCGGGAGAAACGATCGACACAAGTTAATAGATAAGAGAACCCGCGACTCACAGGCCATGGTCCAACCAGATCGATGTGGACATGGCGAAAACGGGCCTCCGTGGGGGAAATTGTCCAAGCGGGGCACGAACGTGCCGTTGAATCTTGGATCGTTGACACTTGGAGCAGGTGCGTGTCCAACAAGTAATTGTGCGACGCATATTCGGCCAGAAAAACCGAGCAGTGATTAGTTTGAGGGTGGCAGCGATGCCAGGATGTGATAAGGAGTGCAGTGCTTCAAACACTGAGCGTTGATGGGTCTCAGGCACCAGTGGCCTGGGAGATCCAGTTGAAGTGTCACAAAGAATGGTGCCTTCGGCTGACGGAAGCGGAAGGTAGGAAAACTGGCAACAGGAGAACTTGGGAGAAGTTAAATCTAACGACGCCAAAGGTGGCTGCTCCTGCGATATGGCAGCTAAGTCGATAGCAGCAGGAGACGAAAGGGCGCAAACTGGAAGGCGAGAGAGAGCGTCAGCAGGAACGTTCTCTTTTCCAGGTATGTGTCGAATGTTGCTAGTAAATTGAGAGATAAAATCCAGGTGCCGAAAAGCACGGGGTGAGAGTTTGTCCGTTTTTGAAAACAGGGCAAACGTAAGGGGCTTGTGATCCGTATAGATCACAAAATCTCGCCCTTCAAGTTGATGCTGGAAATGACGACGAACCGATAGATAGATCGCTAGGAGCTCACGATCAAAGGTGCTGTATCGTCGTTCAGCTGGTTGCAGTTGACGGGAAAAGAAGGCTAGAGGTCGAACATGGTCATCCACTGTGTGTTGTAACACAGCGCCAATGGCAGTGTCCGATGCGTCCACAGTCAAAGAGAGAGAAGCACCAGGAACTGGATGTGCAAGCAAAGAAACAGAAGCCAGCTCCTTCTTAATGGACTCAAAGGCTGTCACTGCCTCAACAGAGAGGGTGACTTGACTGTCCTTTCTAGGAGAGTCCTTTAACAGCCTGGTGAGAGGTAGCAGCTTATCTGCACAACCGGGAATGAAACGTCGGTAGAAATAGAATTGACCATCCCTAGATAATGCCTGAGCTGGCGCAAGGAAGGGGGGTTGCGATGCGTTGAATGGCATCGACTTTTGACGAGAGGGGGCTGATTCCAGTCGAATCAATATGATGCCCTAGAAAATCTAGGGAAGAGCGTCCGAAAACACACTTGTCGGGGTTTATGCGTATGCTATACGCGCGAAGACGCTGGAAGAGTTGAGAAAGGTGCCGGAGATGATTTTCTCGTGTGTCGCTCGCAATGAGTATGTCATCGACATAGGCAAACACAAAATCAAGACCGCGGACAACCTCATCAATGAAACGCTGGAAGGTGCTAGTAGCATTCCGCAAACCGAAACTCATGTACAAAAACTCAAAACACCCAAACGGGGTAGTGATTGCAGTTTTTGGAACGTCGGCTGGGTTGACCGGTATTTGGTGGTAAGCGCGTATCAGATCGACCTTCGAAAAATGGTACAACCATGGAGATTTGCTGTAAAGTCCCGGAGATTTCTAATCGGATAGCGATCGGCTATTGTGACGGCATTGAGGCGTCGATAGTCTCCAACCGGGCGAAAATCAGACTCGCCCTTTCGCGCCAAATGAAGGGGAGATGCCCATGGGCTGGTGGAGGGGCGTATAATGCCAAGTTGAAGCATGTGCTCAAACTCGGCTCTGGCCGTTTTAAGTCGGTCTGGTGCTAGGCGCCGGGGGCGTGAGAATACAGGTGGCCCATTGGTGGTGATGAAGGAGGGTCGAGTGGGTAGGAGGGTAGGATTTTCCGGTTTAAAGGCAATGTCCACTAGCTCCGGAAATGAAACAAAAGAGAGTGAAAAGGGTCTCCAGAGTGGCAACAAAGAATGTCGGGCTAAGGACCGCAGTGGTGGAACCCCCAGTCGTGTAGAGAGCGACGTCGTGCTATCAAGAAGCCTCCGACGCCTGACATCCACCAATAGGTTAAACCTATCCAGGAAATCAGCGCCGAGAATAGGATGTGGGATGTCAGCGATGACGAAAACCCATCGAAAGTCTCGGCGAAGGTTGAGGTTGAGGCGCAGCGAAATCTGACCGTAAGTGGTTATGGGAGACGAGTCAATAGCATGCAAGACAATCGAAGAGCGCTTCGGCTTGTCTGCAGCCCACGAAGGGGCCAGATGCTGCAACAGGAACCGGTGTCTACCATGAAGAATGTCTTCGACACCAGATCTTTTACATAGAATGCACGATGTTTGGGAAACGAGATGGAAGAAGGTGACGTGCTCACCTCCTCCGGATTTAGTTTTCCGAGGGCTTGAAAGTGCACGGCTGGGTACACCGATCTGCCCTTTTGGTAGAGCGACTACGACTGCGTTGTCGGCGCTCGATCGCACGGGATAGATCGTCGATTCGCCGCGTGAGCGCATCAATCCGCTCGGCTAGTGAAATTTGCGCAGGGCCCCCTATACATGCACAGAGGCCTCGCGATGGAGATGGATTCGGAAATTCCAGTATTCCATCGGCCATCGTGGCAATCTGAATATTGCTCTCCCCCGAACGTGTGTTGCGGCGGAGGATTTCTGCTTTCACAGACGCGTATGTGGCATCCGGTGGGGACTTATTATTAGATCCCTGATCGATGCGGCGAGTCGGGGATGTAAGCCGGAATATAGCAGGTGCAACTGCTGCTGTGGAGAAATGGCATGTGCAACAAAATACCACTCCACTTGGGCAAACCACAGGCCCATATCCCCCGTAAATGAAGGCAAACCTGAAGCCATGCCTTTGTCGGAAGGAATCTGTGAGAAGGGGGCAGAAGGTATGGTCTAGAAGTGGAGAGAGAACACGTGGAACCGAGAAGGCAATTCAAAATTGTGTTTGTGTGTGCACCTCGTGGGTAGCAAAAAAAGGAATAGGTGTGTACAAGGAAAACAAAATACAGAAAAGGAAAAAAAAATGAATGTGTGTGTTGTGTTTCTTTCTTGTTTTTTTTTTTTTTTTTGTACTGTGTGCGATGAATAAGGCTATTTTACCCACCTCGCCGTGCTGAAAAGGAGAAAATAGGAAAATAAATGTGAATTTCCGCGCTCTTCGGCCCCAAAAAAAACCTGTTCGCTGTGTCTTTTTCTATCCTGTTCTTTTTCTCAACTAGGGGTCACCAATTGTAACGTGAAAGGATCTATCATCGAAGCACTGGCAGGGTGTCGAGATCCTTTCTAGTCACATACAAAAATTCTTGTAGAAAACAAACAGACGAAACTCAGGTTAAAGGTGAACAGACAACTTGGTTTATTGATTCATGGTTGTACGTTGTCTGATGGGGGAATAGACAGCCTCTGATATACTGCTGGTGTTGGTCGTTGAGGTTGGTTGAAGTTGGTTGAAGTGTGGTGTGTGGCTGTCAGAGCCAGGAAAACCGTGACCGATCGCAGTGCTGTCTTGAGCCGAAGAGAGCGATTTGAGGTTCGCGGGCTCGAGAGATGTTTTCCCGCACATGCGCATGGGGAAGACTTCCGGTGGCCACCCGGAAGTAGTCCCATTCTGCGCATGCGCGCCGAACCCTACACTGTAGCATCACTACAAATTAATGTGTTAAACTTATCTTTATTAATGTATATCGAATTATACAAGATATATACAAGATGTACACAGATACAAGAGTCAGAACTTGTGATCTGCACATTCTCTTTGGAAATTTTTGCTCGTGCACTAAAAAGTTTCCCCACCCCTGATCTATGTAGTTGCCTGACAATCTAGAAATAGCCAAATTCCCGTCACACCACACTCCTGTCTGAACGAAGAACAATTAAGTAGTCTTGTCAAGGATACATTATCTATAACAATAAATAAATAAATAAAAGTTACGGTCTCAGCTGGATCTGTTATTTTATGATCTGTTCGGTCACGGTTTGATGCTAAACAGCAAGGATGCTAAAGGAGACTATTTAGTTGCTCAACTTTTTAGAAAGGCACATATTGGATAAAATAGCCCTAGATATATAGTGTCTGAAAATAAGATGGGATGGTCTTGGCCGGAGTTGTCTTGGATCATAGGACAGCTCATTAGGGGTGACCTGGAGCTAAACAACAGCAAACAGAGGGCTAGGTAAAATGCAACATTGCTGGATAAATGTCTTTTTGCTCAGAGGCATAACCCAATAACTCTGACATGACACGAACCAGTGAACCCCCTGTTAATAATCCAGTGCATTGCTGATTCGATTATTCATGGACTTGATAACAAGAAAGTTCAGCAAATGATTTCAATTTTTGGTAAAAGACTAGCAATTTTAAAGGGAGAATGTAAGTCGGTTACATCAAATTCTAGTGCTCGACTGGTACTTATTTTATTGACCCCGAAAGGATGAAAGGCAAAAATCAACCTTGGAAGGGATTAAGTTGATTACATCGACCCCAGTGCGTAACTGGTACTTAATTTATCGACCCCGAAAGGATGAAAGGCAAAGTCAACCTCGGTGGAATTTGAACTCAGAACGTAAAGACAGACGAAATACTGCTAAGCATTTCGCCCGGCGTGCTAACGTTTCTGCCAGCTCGCCGCCTTCTACAATTCTGTCAGCTCGCAACCTTAACCCCAACACATAACAATTCAAACAGAATAATACCTCAAGCGTATGAGTTAACGGGTGGATTCTATTATATCTCTGTTTGAACCTATTTACTCTACTTCTAAAAAATTACTCCCTATTATAGCACTGAATTACCTAGCCATTAAGTAAAATAAGCACGTGCTTAGACCATCAAGAAAGAAGGTGGCACTACAGAAATAGTAACTAGTTTACGTCACAAAAGAAATCACTTTAAACTTGCTAAGATAATATTCGGGATGCCTTATCTCTACTAAGTAAAGATGCAGATGTGTTACCTAAGATTAATTTTGAAGATCTGATCAGACTTTGCAATTAAACAGAAAAACAAAACTTTTCAAATATAAATAAAGTGGAAGTAGGCGCAGGAGCGGCTGTGTGGTAAGTAGCTTGCTAACCAGCCCATGGTTCCGGGTTCAGTCCCACTGCGTGGCACCTTGGGCAAGTGTCTTCTAGTATAGCCTCGGGTCGACCAAAGCCTTGTGAGTGGATTTGGTAGACGGAGACCAAAAGAAGCCCGTCGTATATTTGTATATGTGTGTGTTTGTATGTCTGTAATAGTCCCACCCCCAACATCTCAATCAATCGATGCTGGAGTATTTACGTCCCTGTAACTTAGCGGTTCGGCTAAATAGACCGATAGAATAAGTACTATGCTTAAGAATAAGTCTTGGGGTCGATTTGCTCGACTAAAGGTGGTGCTTCAGCATGGCCGCAGTCAAATGACTGAAACAAGTAAAAGAGTACACAAAAATAAACATTTTCCATCTTACTGTTAGCTTTGTTTCATTTTGAAAAATAAAAAAATAATTTTATGGTTTATAAATTGTTTATATTTCGAATTTCATATATATGGAGATGCCAAAACCTTTTCAAGTGGTTAAGGCTACTATCGGTCTAAAATGGCTTCGTGGTTAGGGTACTGAACTCATGAGCGTAAGATTAATGTTTCGATTCTTAGACTGGGTGATGCGTTGTGTTCTTGAGCAAAACACATCATTTCACGTTGTTCCAGTCTGCTCAGCTGGTAAAAAATGGGTAATCCTACGACCTACCGGCTTCTCGTCCAGGGAGGAATATATACACCAGGGAAACCGGCCCTATGCTTCCTGTAAAATAATATGGACTAACCCCAGCCCTCCCCTGTTACTAGAAACCTGTTCTCAATCTGCGCTATGTTTATATGACACTCTTCATCTCTTATATCCCCAGGAACAGGTAATAGACTATTTTACTGACTCACGGCGAAATTGAATTTCAATTTTTTTTTTTCTTTCTAATTTTGCGATACCACCGTCCTAATCACCACTATCATCACCATTACAACCACCCTTACGATTATGGATACTACCACACTACTGCTACAATTATCATACCGTTGCTGTCATTAACACCACCACCACCACCACCATTAATATTTATTACTCCAGTTCTACCACTACAGCTATTACTAGCATCACTATTACGACTGTTATTACGATCCAAGAAGTGGTTGTATATAACCACTCAATTTGCTAGGAATAGCAGCCAAATCTCATCCTGTGATTTAAAAATAAGTATAATATAGTCGTGGATTCCTTACACAACCACACAGAGGAAAAAGACGGGGTGTCATGGCTGGAATGCCTTCATAGATCTACTCGTTTATATCTGACCTGGGACGAAGTAACAACTACACCACTGTTGCCATCTATCTCTATTAATTACCACCACCACCACCCCGCTTCCACCGCCAGTATAAAGTCATTATCACCACCAGTTATATTTACCAGCCTCAACATCACCATAATGCACTCAAAAATCTTGTCAGAAGAATAATCGATCGACCGTTTTTTTCTCTTGTGAGGAAAGTTAGCTGTTGATCGAAAACATCAGTTCACTTATGAATGGTAGTGATGGTGTTAGTCAACCGACAACCATCTTCCCAACCAACCAACCAACAGTACGCTCATATATGTGTGTGTGTGATTAATGGGCGACAGAAGCAGTATTAATGCCAAAAAGTAATACTTATTACTTAAAAGTGCATGTTCTATCAATCCTTTTAAGTGGTGGTACTAACGCACGGAACTCTACTTAGTTGCTTCAGCCAAATATTGGTTTCATGTCTTGGCACGAAGCCAGCAATTTCACGGGAGAGAGTAAGCCGATTACATCGACCCCCCCAGTGCTCAACTGGTACTTATTTTATCGACCACCGAAAGGTTGACAAGCTAAGTCGATCTCGGCAGAATTTGAACTCGGATCATAAAGATGGCGTAGGAGTGGCTGTGTGGTAAGTAGCTTGCTTACGAACCACATGGTTCCAGGTTCAGTCCCACTGCGTGGCATCTTGGGCAAGTGTCTTCTACTATAGCCTCGGGCCGACCAAAGCCTTGTGAGTGGATTTGATAGACGGAAACTGAAAGAAGCCCGTCGTATATATGTATATGTGTGTATATATATATATATATATATATATATATATGTGTGTTTGTGTGTCAGTTTGTCCCCCCAACATCGCTTGACAACTGATGCTGGTGTGTTTACGTCCCCGTAACTTAGCGGTTCGGCAAAAGAGACCGATAGAGTAAGTACTAGGCTTACAAAGAATAAGTCCTGGGGTCGATTTGCTCGACTAAAAGGTGGTGCTCCAGCATGGCCATAGTCAAATGACTGAAACAAGTAAAAGAGTATGGATGAAATGCAGCTAAACATTTAGTTCAGCAGGTTAACGATTCTGCCAGCTCGCCACCTACTTCTATTAAATATTAATTTATATATATGTGTGTGTGTCATTTCTTGCTAACCAAGACGCTACACTTTTGATGGTCTCTTTTAGTTTCTCTATTTACGACTTTAATTGTAATTAAAAAAAAAAAAATTTTATATATAAATTTTGTATTTTATATTGTTCCCACCCATCCTATCATACATTTTATGAACAACAAATCTGTTAAAATTTTTGAGGTGAGTTTCCCTAGCTCCGTTTTTTTTTCTTTGTACCCACCGACCAACCAGCCAAGCAAACATCCACCCACTCTACACAGACTGGAATCAAATAGAATTTATATAATTTACTCTTCTCATAGGTTTTTTTTTTGTTTGTTTTTGTGGAGATAGGAAGAAAAAAAGAGAGAGATGGTAAGAGATGGATAAAGAATGAACTGAGAAATCGAGGATGAAGGAGAGAGTGAATGAAAAGATAGCAATGGAGAGAAGTGTAGTAATGTACAGCAAAAGAAATTGTAAAAAAAATATAAACTTCAAAAACAAAAAATTTTAATTTGGAGAGGGAGGATTCTGAAAATAAATAAATAAATAGAAACAGAAAAATTATTTAAGAAAACAACAAGAACAAATGTAGGAATATATAAACTTGATTTCAAACATGTTACCGAAATCAATAAATTCCTTAAATATTAAGCTGACATAAATAAAGATTGAAGTATCTTGCACATATTTGTTTATTATTTTATTGTAGCATTTATTCCTGTTAATGAGAAAATTGGGAGGTGGTGGAGGAGGAGTAAATGGGGGTGGGGAGAGAAAATAGAGATGGTGATTGGAGAAATGGAAGTAGGAGGAGAAAACGATGTTTATGGAGTGGAAGTAGGGGGGAATTGAAGTGAGGAGTTGTAGAGGAGGGTTCAAAGTGATATAATTAAAGCAACTGCAAAAAAAAAAAAAAAATGGAAGTCATGTCAGATCAAAGTTGGAAGGTGAACATCGACAAATCCATAAATTAGCTTCTTCCTACCTCTTCCAGTGTTGCTACTTTTGTAAGCTCACCGAGAATCAACATTAACACTAGCATCAACAGCTATGGGGAAAGTGATAAAGTATGTCCTGTAAATGTATGTTTAAATATTAGATTCAGAACCAGTCAAAACCAGTACTATTGCCTCTAAACATAGTTCTGATAAAGCTTGGTATAATGAATATACACTTCAACCCTTTTGATAATAACCTGCCTGAGACTGCCCCTGATTCTATATTACAATTTGCCTGTTTAAAATAATCTAAATTAAAACCTTTTATCAAAATAGCATAGTAATGTATGTTCCAAATATCAGTTCAATAATAAACTATATTTACTAAATTCTCCAATTTTAAAATCAATTAAAATAAAGGCAACACAATTCTACAGAAATATAGTATGGTAACAAAATGTTAACTTGCTTTGATTCTACTCTTCACCAATCTGATCAAATCTCAATGAAGAGCTATTGCCATGCTTTTAATGATTTAAAACTTAAGTGCTAAATTTTACAACAGTAGATGCTAAAAAAGTACAAAGTACTCTGTTAATATCTTAACTGCATAATGAAGTTAAACTAAATTGATTAGCATCTTGTCTATGCATATTGAGAGAGCGAGACTTGTAGTTTTCTCAGGAATATTCTATCAGCCACATTGATGAAACTCAGCTGTTTTATGGTATCAAACTAGAATTTCTAAACCACAAATTTTGATGCCTATAAATAATTAATTTCACTACCATCACTTTTGATCTAGACTCCAAAGAAATACATATATCTAGTTTTAAGTTCTATTTAAAAAGCTAAACTGACTGACACAAAAAAGAGTTTATATTTTCTTTCAAAAAAAAAAAAAAAAGATACAATGTATACAGATTACGAACAAAAAAAAAAGCAGGATGTTTACTTCAGTCTCAATTTCAGTTTTCTCAGCACCTTCATGAGATATAGGGTTTACAAGAAAATTAGATTTGTTTCTAACAGATAATGGCGCAGACACTGTCATAAAAAATGTGCAAACTCTGGACAATCCCACGTCCTGGTTTCAATTTCAATTTAGAGAAATTTCACTTTATTTGTCATTAATACCTTTCAGAAATGTGCAAACACCTTGGTTTCTTGTTTGTTTTCCATCAATATCTTCAACAATTTTGTAAGTCCACCAATTTCCATGTTTATATGGACCTGATAAGTCTGCTCCAGTAGTGTCTAGCCACTTGATGCAATCCCTTATCTACTTCAGCCTTCACTACTTCTTTCTCAGTTACCCTATGAAAGAAATGAGGGTTCTTACTACCTGGATCACCCAGCATTTCTATACATATCCACATGTCCATACCAGCACAAGCTTCTCTTGCATACTACAGCTGGCTCCTCTTATACTTAGTTTTTCTGTTTATTTGCACTTCATTCATCATGCACACTAACATTACACATTCAATGAAGCAAGTTCACTTTGTTTCCTTTTGACCTTTCTATATTCGCCTCCATCAACACCCATGACCATGCAATATCATTTTTGTCACTCTTGAAAACTTCTGGCTTCAAACTTGTGTTAATTATTAACAAGGCTTACCCAAAATTTAAAGTATGCAGTATAGTCAGTTGCTTTGGAAAATAAAGTCAAACTTACAGAGTCATAACAATGTAGGCTTTTATGTCAAATGTCGTGCTTGAGAAGACCCAACAAGCCAAGCAAAATCACAGTTGTGGCAGGTTACCAGTGTCATGCAAATAGCACCTGTGCCAGTGGCACATAAAAGCACCCATTACACTCTGAGTGGTTGGCATTTGGAAGGGCATCAAGATGTAGAAACCATACCAAATAAGACTGGAGTCTGGTGCAGCCTTCCTGCTTACCAGCCCTGGTCAAACCGCCCAACCCATGCCAGCATGGACAATGGACGTTTAATGATGATGATACTCGTGTCTATATAATAAAACTTAAATACTCCATCTGTTCACAGGACCTATTATTTTGTTGTTAGCATTTTAGGGATTTATATCAAAAATTTAATTAAATGGATGCTATTCAATCAACTTGCAATATCTACTACTTTTGGAGAAAAAGCCACTTCTAAATGAATACTGCAGTTCACAAATATTAGGTAAGAACGTCAGTGATGATCTCCAAGTAGTGGGAGTGTCTCATGAGGGCTCCAATGAACAACTTGAGAAGTGGCACAAAAGCAGGATTATGTCCAGAATTTATAGCTGTGTGACACTATTAAAAAAAAAAGCAAAACGTATTTTTACACATTCAATAAAATCCCTGAAAAAAACATCCATGTAGCATTGATCTCAGTTTCTTTCACACAAAACTAAAACAGATCTTGAATGTAAGAAATTGAACATAAAATTAATTCATGACAAAAGAAAATTTGTTTGACCACAATAAGCCCTTGAAATATGTTTTTAAATCAACAATTATAAAAATATTGTTTTACTATCATCAGCTTAACCCTAATTAAAAAGACCTATGAACAAGAATCATTCCAACCATAGACCATTTCAACTTCTCTTGAGCATGGTATAACTAGGACTACATTATGCAATGCAGCTTTCCCTCTTCAAGATGGTAAGAAAAATTTGGTTACTATTTTTCTAGCTGGTTGAATGAGCCAAACAATTTCATGTAAACTGCAGACCTCAATCATTTTATTTCCAAAGACAATTTTATAGTGGTTTATTTTTTTTAAAAATCCATTCATTTCAGTTTTCTTGGATAAACAATTGTATAAATGGAAAGATTTATTGATGACAATTGAAAGAAATGAACAGGAGCTGTGTCATAAAGCACTTACTCAACCATAAAAGATCACTCTTGCATTATGGCAATACCCAATTGTGTTGACAAGTGATGCATCAAAACCTCAATTAGATTACAGGATACTGCCCCTTCCACTCAAGACTTCTCAGCTTTAAATTAATAAAATATATCTACAATTTGAAACAGCATTTAAACATTTAGACATATTTTAGAAGGATACTGGCCTTGCCTTTTTATTACAAACACACATCTAATAGACTTTACAGGAATATTTCACTGTACCAATTCTGGAAGAAAGGCAAAGTTGACCTCAGAACACAAAAGGCTGTCCCTAAGTACCACATGAATTTAGGTACATGATAATTTTTGTATGACACCAAAACAACTCTACCAATCCACAGTGAAGAATTTATTTTATTTTATTAAGAAATAACTAAATTTAGGATTTCATAATTCTATTGTGATAGAATAAAGGTATTCTTGCTTGTTGGAAGTAATGTATACATGCATTAGGTTCCCATGGTTCTATGTCAACCTTTTTTTTTTTTAAATAAAATGAACAAATGCATCATTATTTTCTGACCAATCAAATGAATGTTGACAAAGATTATAAACACACCATGATCATTCAAAACAAGGATATGAGGTTATTTATGAAATTTAACTTCAGTAAATATTGAGATAAATGTACAATGTTTCCTATTAAAAAATGAAGTTTTTTTCATTTTATGCTTAATATTTTTAGGATGTGTTGTTATAAGTTTAAAACATGAAATTATGTTTTTTGTGCTTTTGTTTAGCCCTAGGTAAGACCTGACTGAATAAACACAATCAAAGGTGTTCCAGTTGTAATCATCTTTTTTTTTTCTTAATATCTAACACTATGTTGTCCAAAATGAACTTCTGAATGACCACAGGAGGCTACCTTGTTGATAACTGGGGCACAAACGCAAACCGTTGTCATTGCGTCACAGACAATTTAAATAAAATTTGTTACTATTCTCCTTTTATAGTTAAATGGTTTTTGTTAGAGCATCAAGCTGTTCCAACATAATGAAGTGATTTCTATAGAAAATAGCATCTGTCTGGAAAATATTTGCTCTCACAATTCATGCTTGCAGAACTATCCAATTGGTGCTAATATGGAAAATCAGATCTCAAAACATGAAGGATAAAAATAAATTTTAAAAATTGTAACCTGCCTACACTTAGTTATTGCAAAGAATAATAAAGTGGAGACTGAGTTGCAAGGATAGTTTAGAGACAGGAAATCAGCTTAAGGAGGTGTTTTGTAAACATTTGTACAGGAGTTTCTATCAGCATTACTACTGTATAGGAATGACTAAATTAGTCATAAGTTCTCGCACTGATGGGAATATGGCACATTCGGTATGATTTTGATGAAGTTCAGCAAATCGTCTTAACATTGAAACAATAGCCATTTGTGCAGGAGTCTGAGTGTGAGGGGCAGGTGGCCGAGCTTCAACAAGTTGTATTGTATTAGTACCGATGTCATAGAGCAGAGGAACAATAACAGACTGAGGATCGGTGTTTGAAGACAACATTAGGCCAATCCGGGTCAACATAAGCTAAAACAGAAAGAATAAACACAATCAGTACATAATACAAGTATATGAATTAATTTTTGTACACACACATATATATATATAGTCTTAATAATTTGCGGGTTTAAATAATTAGACTGAATTTACAAACTGAAATACTCTCATTTAAAACTTAATTACATGTCATTTCACTTCAATGTAGTCTTAACCTGCTATATTTTTTCTAATCAGATTATATGTATCCTGGGAGAATCATTGGAGTAGAGTTCCATTGGGTCTTATCAGAAACAACTGTCATTAAACTTTCTGCTGGATTTTAAACTGTGATTAACTGGGATACTCTTGCTTGTAGTCTACCCCTAGGTTTCCTGCCAGTTGGCTAAGCTAAGTAAAAACATGGTGGTCCTTGCATGCAGGCTTGACCACTGCATCCCTCTCCAGCTGAGCATTCCTAATCTTTCGGGCTTGTGGGTGCTGGTGCCACAAAAAAAACCACCCCATACAGTTGCCATATAAACGCACCTGTTCTGGTGCTGTGTAAATGCACCCAATACACTCTGTAAAGTGGTTGGCATTAGGAAGGACATCCAGCCACAGAAACCATGCCAAAACAGAACGGGGCGTGGACAGGTCTTCAGCAGGTCAGCTCCTGTCAAACCAACCAACACATGGAAAACGGACATTAAATGATATAAATATCCAGTTTTAGCCATCAGGTGCCTAAATAAAAAGTATAAGTAACTACTAAAATACACTATAAATTTCAAAGTTTAAACTGCAACCAAGTTAAATGTAACCTGACAATAGCAAAATTGTAATACTCCTCTTGTCAGATGTACAAGTTAGAAATACCAATATTATATGAGACCAAAAGTACATTTACATTTTTTAAACTATGTGTATATTTAGATGCACAACACTAACATTTCAAGAGAATAAATTTGTGAGAGTTTGATAGATTTTGTGTCCACTCTAATCACCACTATACTATATACCTTCAAACATTATTTACCAGTCATATTGATAGCTACATGTAATATGACCCAAACGATTAACACACACACCTAATTTCTTAACCAACAAAATACTCAGTGAATAAAAATTTAGATTCTCTTTTGTTCATGTCACATAAACTTATTCTATTTTGTGAACTTCACTGAAGTGAAATTCTTTCCCAGCAAGACATATAACAATTACATTAAGGTCACATTGATACTAAATAATATTTTCTAATATCAGTTGACAGTGTAGAGAGAGAAGTAGCAGATTACACTTACCATGATTATCATTTTGCTCTTTACCACAACAGCTGGAGTGCCAGCTGGTGCACTGATTGGATGAGCCCCAGGAGGTATGGTTAAGCACCACTGCACAGACCACTTGAGGTTTCGATCAGGCATCTAAAAAAACCAAAGACATCAGAATATCATTCAAATTAAAATAAAATCTTTCTCCCTTCACCGTTTCTCCTATATATATATCTATATATATATACACACACACACACACAGTAGATCAGAAGTGTGGGTTTAAATCCCATCACTGCCAATATACATTTTGACCCCTGACTGTCTCCTTTGCTAGTGGCATGTAAAAAGCACCCACTACATTCTCAGAGTGGTTGGTATTAGGAAGGGCATCCAGCTATAGAAACATTGCCAGATCAGATTGGAGCCTGGTGCAGCCCACTGGCTTGCCAGACCTCAGTCAAACCATCCAACCTATGCCAGCATGGAAAGCAGATGTTAAATGATGATGATGATATATATATTTACACACACACATTTGTGTTTGTTTCTCAGCACAGGACAACCTGTGTAGATTTGTTTATACCCAAATTATGTAATGGCCTGGTGAAAAAAAGCGACCAATTGTGAGTATCAAACTCAAAATAAAAATTGGGGTCAATCTCACTGACTAAGAAACCTTTCCAGGATGTGCTCCAGCATAGCTTGCTATCCCATGACTGAAACAAGATTATTAAATACACATAACTGCATTCTTTTGTTTGACAACCCATATGTCTCTCTCTCTCTCTCTATATATATATATATATATATAAATACATATTTCTATAAGGAAAAACTGTAGGTGTAGACAATCTTTAATTCACAATCCAAGTTGGTACAAAACCAATAGACATTCTACAAATTCTTTCGGAGTCTAATTTGTTTTTGCAAATACTGGATATATATTTTTTGTATATATTCTTTACTGGGACTATACTGGCAGACTTGGATGTTTGACATCTCTTTTATTTATTCATATATACATATATATACACACACACATATTTATATATATTTAGAATCTAAATTAAAATGAATTATAAGAATGTTCCTTACCAACTCTAGTCTCATGATTTGCAAACAGTCTCTAAGTATATGTGCCGGTGCACCAAGAAGTCTGCAGAAAGCTGTCAGAGCATTCACTTTGTAAGGAGGACTGGCCACCTGACATGAAAATATAGAAAGTATAGAAACATAAATCTGGAAAATGCAATCAGGGAGATATATTTTAAGGTACATTTTGATGCAGAAAGATGTTGGCTTCTGTCAAATTATAAGAGGCTTGATTTATGTTGATTTGTATATAAACATCACAATGTGAAGACATATTTACAGAAAAACCATTTTGGATGAAAGAAAACAGAGGAAATACATCAGCAACAGCATAATATGCTGCTTCCAGTTTGTACTGATCAAACGGTCCTACATCAAAAATTACTAGGTGTGTTCCACAGACCCACCAATTCGGATATACTAGGTGTTTGCCAAGTGGAAACTGTACAGTGGACTCAAAGCTGCAGTAATTTCTCACTTGCTGCACACTGTGATAGTGGATCATGTTTCAATTATAGCTTTGTTTCTTGTAACGTTTTTCATTATAGAGACATTTTGAAGCCATTATTGCTACATTGCAGCAGGTTCAACTTTTTGCACAATAGCTATGTCCTTTACATTGACTCCAGTGGTTGTTACCATTTGAGACTGGGAACATTCATGAGAAGACAATGAGGGTACTCAGGATTTTCAGGACTGCATTTGTTGGAATTCAGAGTATGTTTTTATGAAATTTTGGTAATTCATATTGTTTATATGTATAATTTCTGTGCTGAGGTGTTAATAGCAAAAACTCATTTGAGTAAGATTCTGAAAGTATTAATTTTTACTAAGTTCTTACCTTTAAGTCAAAGAATTTTTCCAATATCTGAATTTCTTCATTAGTCCACTGGTCTTGAAAATCTGCAAAGAAATAATATAAAAATAACAATACCATAAAATAAATACATAGTAAAAGCAATCAGTAATTATTATTTTATATCTTGAGAGAAAACAGCTGCTCTTCAGTTATTTCATGTGAATAATTGTGAATCATTGTAATGTTGTTTTATATAAAACTGGCTTAACTCCCAGATGCATTAAATTCACTATAGTACAACAAACAGCTTTTAAATTATAATCACACGTACAATCATGGGGTTATTAAGCACACTTCACAACCATGTAGTTCTAAATTTCATCTCAAGTGCAAATCTCTGCACTTGAGATCAAAGTTTTCTATTGTAGCCACAGCTTAACCCATACACTCTATAAAATTCGGTGAAAGTCATTAAATATATATATGTCATCATCATTTAACATCCGTTGCCCATACAGGTATGGGTTGGATGGTTTGACTGGGCTGGCACACTGGAAGGCTGCGGCAAGATCTAGTCTGATTTGGCATGGTTTTCTACAGCTGAATACCCTTCCTAACACCAACGATTCCAAGAGTGTAATGGGTGTTTTTACGTGCCGCTAGTACATCATGTCATTTGCGTGACACAAGTATCTGTCATGACTGTGATTTTACTCGGCTTGATGGATCTTCTCAAGCACAACATAATGTCAAAGATCTTGGTCATTGCATTTGTGAGGCCCAACATCCAAAAGGAACTTGGCCACTTTGCCTCCATGATGCCCAACGCTTGAAAGGAACTCAGCCACCTCATCTCTGTGAGGCCCAACACTCGAAAAGAACACAGCTACCTCGCCTCCGTGAGGCCCGCTCGAAAGGAACTCAGCCACATTGTCTCTGTCAGGCCCAACACTCAAAAGGTACTCAGCCACTTTGCTTCCATGAGGCCCAACATACAAAAGTTAATTTTATAATGTGCCACCAGCAAGGGTGCACTTTCCATGCCTGCATGGTTCAAATGCAAATTCATTAAGGAAGATTTTCTACAGCTAAATGCCCTTCCTGTCACCAACTCACACCTAATTCCAAGCAAGGTAATATTTCTCCATGACTGAACAGAACTCATTAATGATTATTGTGTGACGTAGAGAGTAAAGAGACATAGACACACAACTACACATACATAACAGGTTACCTCAATGTTTCTAAACCCCTACTTCAGGTTTGGATGGTTAACAGAGTAAGAATTGATAAAAACAATTACTTTACAAACTGAAAATGCCTACTGTTGTGATAAAGCATCTAACATCAGTTTTTGATGTTAGTAAAAATGTTCGACTTACCCAGAGTTGGAGTCACTTTGATATGAAGAGACTGCAAGGTGGTTGGATTAAGACTCACTCTAAATTGCAAACTATCAACTTTAAATGCACTAACTCCAGGTTCATTGGATTGAATAGACTGTAACTGAAATTACAAAAGGTCAAATTATTTACACATACAATAACATTTCAGGATATATTATTGAAAATGGAGTATAGTTTTCATATTTAATTAGCAATATGTTATATAGCAGACTGACAAATACATGCATATTTGGTCTTGCTGCATATGAACTTGTCATTATACAACTAATTTTTGAAGGAGCATAAATGGCAAGGATATAGCAAGGTTCAGTCCTAATTGTACAGCTAAAAGCATTGTCCTTTTGCAAGTTTTCAATAACCATGTTATACTGATGCCTTGCAGAAAGCTTGTTTAGCTTTGGGTTCCTCTATAAACAAGAAATGATAATAATGGTACCTTACAAAAGACTGATAACTTACAAATATCAAATTATATACCTACCACTAAACTGGTCATTTTTTTTTCTTGAATTACTGAACCTCATATAGGAAAAGTGTTAAATGCAAAAATATCCAAAAATTGATGTTTTCCATAGGTTGACATAACAGATCATAGGCTACTTATGTAGGAACATACTGATACTTACTGAATTTTCTCCTTGTATTACTCGAGGTAGATGTCTCCGGAAATAGACACAACCCAAAAATCGTTCTAGTGGAGATGCTGGTAGGAAATTCATTCCTGGCAATGGGCATGGTGTCAGCAATTTACTGAATGCTTCATGAGATAATATAGTTGGAATGGAAGCAGCCCATGATCTCTGTGGTAACATTCTGGGAGCAGGGCTCACAACTAGACATCATAAAAAAAAATCAAATATTGATTAATAATAAAAAAAACTTGTTTTTTTCATTATATCTTTCAGTCCAAACACAAAACAAGTATTCAACATCAGATCTACATCCATGTTTCTAAATTGGCATAGTTGGGTTAAATCCATTATAATGCCTCACCAAATTGTTGCAACCCCTTGTTATAATCTTTGTGAGGTTCAGCATGCTGAGATCAGCCTTCCCCACTTCATCTTCCACAAGCTTCTTTCATTTGAATCACTTAACCCTTATTCATCCAACTGTCATCATTCATGCACACCACATGTCTGGAGAAGCAACTCTCTAACATTAGGATGCTATAAAACTGGTGGGTTTCCGTTTTTTCGTTTTTTGTGGGGGAGTGAAGGGGAGCTTTTTTATTTTGTTTATTATTATGTCAGGAGAGAAAAGACATGAACACTACTTGATGGTAAATAGAAATCAGATGCCAATACCAAGAATATCTCTCAAAATCATTCTACTACTATCAGAAAACGTCAGAGAGCAAAGATTTAAACATAAAATAAAATAATAATATAACCTTCAATATTTTAAAGAAATATTCAAGACGTACCTGAAGATTTTGAATGTTCTGAATCTTTAACTTGAGTTTGAGGTGAATGTAATGCTGGATGGCCAGGAGAGGTTGCTGTGCCATGCCGTGATACAGGTGAAGGTCCCTGAACTGATGGAGAGCCAGGCCAGTTCCGTGTACCAGGTGACGGCATAGTAAAAGGAGAGCCACCATCTACCATTCCTAAAAAATGTGAAAATATTATTAACGACTGGAGGAAGAAAATGAAAAGCAACAAAAATGGCCAGTTCTTTAATTGCCAATAAGTAATATATTTTAAAATTCATTGATCATTAAAAGTTTCAGTTTCTATAAATTTTCATAAATAACCATCACATTCTCTCTTAGCCTTCATCAGCAGCTGCCATGACTATGCTATTTCAGTTCACTCCCTCTCATTTAACTAGTAGTTAGTCTTTGGTCCAGCTTTAACAGAATAATTTCCACTAGCTTAAATACATGTATACTATCTCATTTTCCTTTGCTGTTAGCCATTTATCCACTTGCACACATTTGCTTTCACAACCAAGAAACTATGTACACTTTTTACAATACAAATTATCTAATTGGCAATGTAGAGCATGGAAATATGTGTGTACATGTCCTAATAAATTTACATGAAATTTGCTTTGATTGATCTTCTAAATTAAATTCTCTGAAATTCTTTGTTGAATTCCATCCAAGCATAAATTTGTATTCACAAACCATATATTGTGTAATTATTGAATTATTCTATCAATCACATCTGAAGATTTTGATGGTATGTACAAAATGAAAAGAAAATCCATATTTATATAATCTTTCATTGTTTGTAATCCCCAAATTCAATGAACCTCTAAATATTCAAAGAAACACACAAACTATTTCCCTGAATGTCATAATGGGAAACTAAAAAATTTGGCAACAGCATGGAAAACACAAAAACGGTCATGAGATGCATGAATGCATACATGTATTACATACATTCACACATGTGTGAGTGTGTGCAGAGATTAGAGTTTTTCACCTAACTAGAACATAACACAGACATCTGATATAGCTGCATCTTAGACTTTCCTCTTGTATAAGCGCTAAAGACATTTCAGGGAAAATAACCCACATCACCTTTCGAGGAGTTATTCACCTTACTTCTTAGTCAAATGCCCGGCCGTGGAATTTTTTTTCCAACGAGAGTTCTAGACCCCAGTAATGAACTCATTTGCATACAGCCAATTAGAGCTCACCTTGACCTTGGTAGAGAGTTTACAAACTCTCTACCAAGTAAACTCGACGAATAACGGTGTTGTTAGTCAACCAATCGCCAAGTTATGCCTGATTTTAGGAGACAAGTAATTAGATTTGCATCTATACCTATTATCAGATTTTGTTAGGGCCTCATATTAAAGATGTGGATGGGAAAAATGTGGGTAGAGGGTGATGTACTAGCAACCCTTTTCCCTTACTGTTTTACAAAGTAAACACCAACACAACTATGCAGAGGCAGCCATGGTTGAAACAAGAACAAGCATTATTAAAAGTGAAAAGAAGCATGGTCATTCCTTACCCAAGTGACCTAACTTATCACCCATCACTTGTTATGCACTCATAAATTAGTTTGATAGTTGAGCTCTGATTGGCAGTTTGCAAATGAGTTCATAATTGGGATCTGGAACTCTCGTGGGGAAAATAAAAATTTCGCTGCCTGGCCATCTATTTGATTCCATTGCAGAATAGATATGAATTACGAGAAACCTATAAAAGATTTTCCCTTACAAGAGCAAGTTCCTGACTTCCTTAAGAAAGAATGTAAACCAGGTTTGTAAGGTTCATGTGATGACATGCACTATAGGACTGCCTTTCTGATGCAGCATTATGCAGAACCATGGCAGAATATTCTGAGTTTACAGACTTGCACATTAAGAAAAAGCAAATTTTCTTTCCAAACATTTCTCATAATTTTCTGCCATGTGAGATTAAACAAGGTCACAAAACCAATGATAACCATATGAGTTAATTTGTATCACTACACAAATGTGTGTGTGTGCACAAAAGTGTGTATGCACACATAAATGTATTTCAACTATGCAATAAAAACAATTTTAAGTAGTCTTATATGAAATTAATAATCTGATACATCTGAAGTTAATTACATTTATGTTGATGTGATTAACAAATTCCATATGTAAACAACAATTCATGCATTGTTCTTCACATGAAAATGTAAAAAAAAAAAATTATAATCATCTGTACAATGTGATTCTTTTATATTTTAAGTTTATTGAACAAAAAAGAGTATCATAATCTATTTTCAATTTTTTTTTATAGAAGGGACAAACCATAAATTTAGACATTTTATGATTGCTAGTTCATATTTATCTACTGAAAAATGAAATAGAATTTGCCTATTAAATGTAATAATACCCACATGCCTTTAATTAACAACATATCTAAACCTCATATATAATAAATATTTGGAATGTAATAGTCTACTTAGATATCAATGCACTGCCTGATGAACTGTACTAGATTACAATAGGCTCTGTTAAATAAATGAATATTAAGAAAAATTATTTCTTTCAAGATCACAAACTGTCTGAAGTGTCAGACAGATGACATGAAACCTCCCTCTGGACAAAACAATAACAACTGTTCAAGAAACTGAAAACAAAACTGCAATTAGATTGTTGTCACTATTCACAGTAAACGATCCAAGCTATCAAAAGCACAACCGAACTGCTTCTTAACTTTTTGATTTAGACAAATGTCACTAATAAAGAAAATTAGCATAACCAGTGCCATTGAAAACTAATTTTTTTTTTGGGGGGGGGGGTGCAATAAATATCGATTTCCTTTTGATTGTTAACAAAATATGTAAGCTTTTCTATTTTTGTTACTAACCTTTTGTGGCTTATAACATGAAAGTGCCTTGCAATAACTTACTGATATTTGAATGAGAATATCAATGCAAATATCATTGCTATGTTAGTGATAACATGTGTGACTTCACTAGATAATCATAATTAATATTTTTTCTATAATTCCTTACATCTGAAACCAGTTTCACATTTACTAAAGGTAACTCCAAATTTGAAGAATTTTCAAAAAAAGCAGTAGAAAGAAATGAAATATGCAACCAACATAACAAGACTTTCCAAAATGACATGCACTTTGCAAGATTCTATAATGCCAAGTAGGATGGGGCCATCCAGGTACCTTATCACTATTATCTATGTCTTGCAGCTCCTACCAATCATTTTTTTCTTTCTCTCACCCTTGTTTTTACCTACAAGATGTGAGTAGCCATGCAGATCCCTCTGCAGGAATCTACTCCTCCACCACTACTAACCCCATCAATCATAATCCTGTTGACCACGAATATGAAACTGACATCCCCCATCTACCTGGGGGAGGTGCAGGATGTCACCATGGCAACCTCAATGGTGCAAGGTGGCATGAAAAAAGCACCTATCAACGATGTAAAGTGGTTAGCAGGGCATCCAGACATAAAAACCATGCCAAAGCAGACACTGGAGCTTGATGCAGTCCTTGAACACATTGGATAATGCCAAACCATCCAATCCATGCCAGCACAAAACATGGACTTTAAATGATGATAATGATGAGAGAAACATCTAATTTGTGTAGAATTTAATTTTATAAAATACTTTATTATCAAATTTACCTCATTCTCAATTCTTTAATTTTATTTATTATTTTGCTAATTATATTAGTGAATCCTTTTTGTGCAATGTCCTTGGATTTATGTAAATGCACATTAATCCTTCATTTTGTAGGTTTTCTACAAACATAATTCCAATATTTTGTGTGTTTTACCATTATCATGCATCTTTTTCAACTGAAAATCCAATATGAACAATTCTTCTCTATAAAAATTCTGTTATATACCCAGTTGAACATAAGCATTTTTATATGGTGATATTTATAAAAGAGATTTTAATAATTTTACCTATATTTACCTGTAATTAGAGTTTTGAACCCAAAGAATTAGGTAATTGATTTATTTAAGAACTTTTTGTTGCATTCCAAAAACCATATTCATACGTCAATAAATTAAATAAATTACAACTGTTTCAAGAAAATCAGTCCAAGTTCTTGAGTATCTCGAAATTTAATTAAAACACAGAATGGGTACATTTAGTCAGAAATATAGTAACGATAGGGTTACAAATAGAATGACCACAAATATTGTAACAATAGCAATATAAATTTTAAAATTACTAACCTTGATGTGCAATGAAAGGACCTGCAGGTGATGATAGATGGATACCAAGTGACTGTGGAGAGGGAGTTGGTACAAATGATCCTGGAGAAGGGACATGTAACTGTGGATTACCAGGAGAACCACCTTGACCTAATAATGTACTAGGTGATGGTGTGCTGATTAGGGCTGCTGAGGGACTTTGAGATACTTGTGGAGTCAAGGATGGAGGAGATGAAAGAGAAAAGGCAGCTGCAGGAGAAGAGGCATAGCCCTAAGGGAGAAAAAAGAGGAAAAGCAATCCAAGTTATTAACCTCATTTAAAAGAAAATAATGAATAAAAATAACTCCTTTTAAAAAGCAACAAATGCATTAAAATACTTTGCTTATTAGAAGTTCTAATGATGTGAAATGTGAAGCACAAATTAATATATTTCTATTTAAAATTATACCCATTTTTCTATCAATGGATAGAAAAACTGAATAACCAGAATGCAAGAGTACCAATTAAAACAATAATCTACATATCTTCTTTAACCAACCTAAAAATTACAATCACTCTCACTTGACAGGTAGAGCATTACTACTGACTAAATAGCCATATTGCAACAATTAATACAAATAACTAAATTATCACATGAACATCTCAACTATGACAGTAAGTAAAAATATGCAGAAAGACAAGAAATGGCTACATTTAAAATGCTAATAATGGCAAAAAATAGCAAGCAAAAAACTCATATTTATTAAAGATAACCTTAACCCTTGACATGAAATATAAACCTTCTGCTCACACACTAAATTGCAACTTAAATTACTTTACACATTTCATTTCTCATCACTACTAATCAACAATTTAACCAAAGATCTCCATCTTTCTATCAGTTCCAGTCAAATTCAACATATATCAATGACACAATATTTTATTCCTCTCTTATTTCACTTTTCCTTAATGGTTCTTAATGAGCTTAACATTCTCTTTAATAAGAACCCAAACAACAGTAATATCTAACACCACCAAAATACATTTAATACACATGACTAGAAAACAAAATTCCACTCCAGTTTCTCTGCTTATGAATTGAAATTCTATCAATGCTTGCACATAGAAATTATATTGTTTTCTAAGATTCTATGTGAGAATACAACATATGCAAAATTACTTTGAGGAAACGGGGTTTAATATTCTGTACTCCTACACAGTTATAGAGTTGCCATTGTCCAGGCCCACTTCCCCATTCACCTGCTTCTGTGACCAAAATACATGACTGCATCTCTTAAAAAGTTACATGCCTTATAAGCTACTATTCAACACAAACCAATTACAGCCATTGTCTTTGCTGAATTGTCACCCTCCTTTGCTGTGACCATTGTCATAATTACAACTACTACACCATGAAATATGCTCCCTTCCACTTTTCTTATAACATGATCATGATGCGATTACTTATGATCATAATTCAGATCACAAACACCACCTATTATCAAGTTCTTCCTCCCACAAAACTACAACCCTTTCAACCTTCCCACTGTGACTGTTGTTATCTAGGCAAAACTGATTAACTTATTTTATTATCCTTTTCATTCCAGCTCAGTTAGATCTTTGGACTAATAAAACATAATAACAAAAGCCTTAAAATTTCAAGAAACTAGTAAGGAATGCACACTCTACTGAAAATATTTAAACCATTTCTCAAACATATTACTTAAGCACAACTACTTAATTAAACGATCTATGAAAAAAAAAAAAAAAAATCACCTGAACCTTTAAATACTGTTCAATAAATAAAAAAGATATAACTCCAACTTTTCATATTCCATTTGTGATACACAGTTTGATGACAAACTACTAAAAGCAGATTATAACCTTCTGATATTATCTTACATCACAATGACACTAAAAAAAACAAAAGTTATAAGTACAAAGAAGAAAATTACCTAACACTATAAAACATCATACCTCAGTTCCTGTCAGTAGTTCTAAAATAAGCTAATGGAGATAATTTTCTTAATCTATTTAAACTAAACAAGATATTTAGCTAAAAAGGATTGCATTCAATCTTTTTGACAAATTTCAATATTTTCCCATTGGGATGATGGAAAATAGTTCAGAAATCAAAATTTTGAAACTAAAAAGAAAATTCATTTTAAGAATAGAAAAAATTATGGTTTTTGAGAAAGCAGAGCTATGCAGGCTTAAGATAAAACATAAGAAAAGTAAAAAAGAAAACTTACAGATGATATTCGTGATGTACTAGGTGAAGCTGGAGTGTGAGGGTTGGATGGTGGGGTCATGGGGTTTTGAAAGCGTAAGTTACCATCTTGCCGAGGCCGGGAGGCTGGAGAACCAACTGAGGGGTTCTGAGGGAGAAAGATTTCAACTGAATCCATTCCAATAGGAGACAGAGGATGGTCTTCTTCAGTGGTGGAACGCCGCCGAGGATGGCTCCCAGTCACCGTTTCATCAACAAACATGTTTAAGAAAGCCTAGAATATATAAAAAAAAAAACAAATACATTTAATAAAAAATAAAGATTATATAATATTAAAAAGCTGAGGCTGTTCCACAATATTCAAGAAGATATTGTTCTTACAAATAAAATCACATCACACTCTTACATCCACGTGTGTGTGTGTGTTGGGGCAGGGGTAGAGATATCTTTTGATATCTCTATAGTAACTTCAATGACATTATTACACTTATTATACAAAGAAACTCTAATTGATTTTCTGCAACACATCAACTCTCAGTTTCATCATCATCATCATCATCATCGTTTAACGTCCGCTTTCCATGCTAGCATGGGTTGGACGGTTCAACCGGGGTCTGGCAAGCCCGAAGGCTGCACCAGGCCAGTCAGATCTGGCAGTGTTTCTACAGCTGGATGCCCTTCCTAACGCCAACCACTCCGAGAGTGTAGTGGGTGATTTTATGTGCCATAAAAAATTTATAAATAATAGCATCACAGCTTCCAAGCTTCCAATAGGTAAATCACTGGTCCATCACATTTCTGACCAGGGTGTTATTTTTTTTTCTACCAATGGTTAAATCCTTTATATACACATTTCTTTATTTGCTTTATATATACATTTTATATGTTTGTATATTATATGTATCAGTAAAAGATGTAAACAATGATACATATAATATATGTACAAGTGTGTGTGTGTGTACATACAAACGAAACAGGCTTCTGCACAGTCTCTGTCTATTTAATGCTACTAACAAAGGCATTGAGTAAACTGAAGCTATGTTAGAACTTAGTGGCACACAGCTGGAGCAAGACCATGGAACAATGTGTGTATGAAGCAAACTTCTTAACAACACTGACATGCCTCCATATTTACTTTCTACACAACCAAGTTGCTGACCATGATATATAAGTGTTACAGTTAGGAAGAGGAATAACCTATCGATGAGAATGTTTCAGAAAATGAACCAATAACTAACTAATATCATTAATCTCACATCCAAAATGGAATGTACAGCTGCAAAAAACAAGTAGTTGTAAGAAAAGTACACTACTACAGATTAAACCTATACAAGGCTGAGTTAGCCATTGTCAGCTTTCATAGCAAGAGGTATTTAGCATTGTACAGGCCTATGATCACATGTTTTAGTCAGAGATTTACTGTTGTTTTCTCATATATAGTGTACCATTATCTAATGTGCCTCACCTTCTTTTCTTAAGATAGTAAGGTGTTAATTGACACATAGAAAACAGACATTAAAGAATGATAATGATGATGATGAATACAGTTGTAGACGAATTGCATGAAACATACAAAGTGAACATGAATATCATGACTACTAGTAACAAAAAGCTTACTATATTTACTTACTTTGAGACCGGGCGTAGGTGTGAAGCCATCAATCACTTTGCTGGTATCGAACAAACTGATAGCACCATCTCTGACGGCTACCATTTTACCACTTCGGAAATGTACATCAACACAACTTCTGTTGTAAGTTAAGGAAATAAACAACTAACATAGTCATACATGTCACACACATGTTTATACCTGTGTAGGAGTGTTTGACTTATATTCAAACAGACATACCTCTACACATACAAATATACCTATAATTCTTTTCAGATACACATAATATCACCAGCTTCATTTTAACATCTACTTTTTCACAGTTGCATGAGTCAGATAAGACTATGTTGGAGCAGTCTTGGAGCAAACAGATGTTCTTCCTAAATTCAACCTTCACTGGTCTCCAAACAACACCATATGAATAACTCCTTTATTTACAAAGATTGTGCAATATGTCAAGAAGCCTGGACATGCTTTCACCGAGAACAGCAAGCAAAACATCATCCAATACCATCAGCAAAGGCTGTTGCTTACAACCAGCAAATGCACCAGACAGTAGGACTGAACCCAGAACCAAGTGAGTTGGGAAGTGAATTTCTCAACCACACAGCCACAGCTTTACATCAATATGAGAAAAACTTATTGTCTGTATTACATTATTCATGACTGAAGGAATTATACACTCATGATGAAAATCTGTATTTGTAGAAGAAACTTCATTAGTTTTATGTTCACTTTTCCATGCTCATGAGGAATAGGAAGATCTCTACACCTGTCATGGTCCTTTGTCAGGTCCACTATGTTAAGATCAGCACCTCTAATGCCATGATTTTCTTTCAACATACATTTGTTTGACCCATGCAAGCACAGATGTTAACATAGAAAGATTTTAGAAAATGTAGCAACGTTTTACTATATTAATTCTGCCACCTTTCATGTATAGATTGCTTTGGATGCTGTAAACTTACCTGTTATCAGACTGCAGCCATGCTGGGGCACTGACTTGAAGGGTTTAGCCGAACAAATTGACTCCTGAAATTATTTCTTAAGCCTGGTACTTAAAAAAATAATTACTGGGGTCAATTTGTCCTAACTTTGCCAAACTGCTGCTAAGGGGACATAAACAAACCAGCACTGGTTATCAAGTGGTGGTGGAGGACAAATACATGTGCATGCACACACTCACACACACACACACATACAAAGAGGCTTCTTTCACTTTCCATCTACCAAATCCACTCACAAGGCTTTGGTTGGCCTGTGGTTATAGCAGAAGACACTTGCCCAAGGTGTCACACAGTGGGGTTGAGCTTGGAACCATGTAGTTGGGAAGCAAACATCTTACCACACAGTCACACCTGTGGCATCTACTTCCAAGCAGGAAGGCTGTGGGCTATGCCCAAGACTCTTTACAGAGCCTCCAAGACTGGTAGGAGGAAGGCACATAGGGAGCATGAAACTGGAACTTGGCATGGACACTTGCAAAAGAGTAGACTCATCATCATCATTATCAGTTAATATCCGTCTTCTATGCTAGCTTGGGTGGGATGGTACCACAAGAGCTGGCCAGGTTGAAGACTGCACCAGACTTCTGTGACTGTTATTGCAGGATTTTTACAGCTGGATGCCCTTCCTAACACCAACCACTCAGCAGAGTGGACTTAGTGCATTTTACGTGGCACAAGCACAGGTTTGTGGCATCAATATAGATACAAAGATCAGTCATAAGTTCAAATTTCACTAGGCATTGTGCCTCCACTACAACAAGGTAACTTTGCTGAGAACTACTCCAAGGTTGAGCTATTAGCATTAATAAAGAAATCCAGTCGTAAATATGGACTAGTCTGGCAGTATGTAATGTAAAGATTTGCTAAAACCAGTCTATCACTGAGTGCCAGGATTTAATGATAACATCAAACTGCTGAAAAGCACTGATGATGGTTCCATGTAAAAAAAGCACCCAATACACTCTGTAAAGTAGTTGGCATTAGGAAGGACATCCAGCCATAGATACCAAGCCAGAACAAACTATGGAACCTGCTACAGCCCTGGCCTTTGCAGTTCTTGTCAAGCATTCCAACCCATGTCAGCATGGAAAACAGATGATGATGATGAATCAGGATATGATGGTATATAAGCATAGGGATATCAATGTAAAAGAAAAATTATTCAAAAGAAAAGGATACACATTGCGAAAGGCAATTCTAACATGTGTTGTTGACTGTGGAATAATAGTGAAGCTAAGCATAGATTGCTTTGGATGCTGTAAATAGAGGATAACAATAGTTATAATTTCAAGTAGATCTATAGTTTCTTACAACACTGAATAATAAACAAAAGACAAATAAAATACCAAGAATTTGTGACACTTACAGTTGAACCACCCAATAATGGAGAGGTGCTTAATTTATTTATTGATGTTAAAGGACTCCATGTATCATTCAGTAACTGAAATATAAAAAGAAGAGAAAAATGACCTGGCAGAAAAGAATAAGTTACCTATGAAGAAAACCAAATAATACCAAAGTAAGCAATACCCACAAATTCTTTCCACTTTACAAGAATGAAAGACAACCCAGAATCTAATCCACACAAGAAAAATATTTACACTTGATCATTTACATATTGAGATTTTATTCAGTCCCATCTAAAAATAAAGTGACTGACCATACACAATACAAAAAGGTCCAAGGTACTCAGAGTTATTCACCATTAGCAAAAAAAAATTTAGGGAAAAAATTTGTTTTCAGTTTAGAAGTGTAATAAATAGTTATAATAGCACTTACTTGAACCAAATTAGCAACTGCATCTGTACTATTAGCACAATTAAGCTCCTCTTGAAGCTGGGTGATTACTAAAACATGGGGGTTGATAGTGGATGCATTTTGACCACATGTTCCTAGAGTGAGGTGGAAAGACTTAGTGTCTATTCGCCAAGTTATGTTTACCTGTAAGCAATGAAAATTTTTTTAAATAATGTCATTCTTGTTTTAATATAAAAATAAAAGATTTTTGTTTTCCATTTATAGGAAAGAAAAACTATAGGTCAGATATCAATTAAAGTTCTATATTGGCAAAGTCATCATTTTACATCAAGTTTTCCATGCTAGCATGGGTCAGATAGAATTGGTTGAGACAGATTTTCTATGGCTGGATATCCTTCCTGTTGCCAACCCTCATTGTTTCCAAGTAAGGTAATATTTTCTTCATTGCTAGCCATGTTTTTCTCAGAAGACTGGAAAAACATTGCTTGTATGACAGTGATGCTCATTTACAGCCATTACATGCTATCAGGCTGAAGGCACACTGACATGCATGTGAAGAGCTCCTTTCAGTTTCCATCTCCCAAATCCACTCGCAAGGCTTTGTTTTTGCCTGGGGCCTTAGTGGAAGATACTTGCTCAAGGTACTACACAGTGGGACTGAACCTGAGATCACAAAGTTAGGAAGCAAGCTTCTTAACTACACAGCATGCTAATGCTCAATTTTTTTTCCAGCAAGCTTCAAGTACCAATTCAATAAATACCTTATAACTTTTAGAATGTCTACAATTTATATGAATATAAAGATTATAATAATGACTATCAGAAGGGTAGATAACAGGAGAATATGGAAAAAGGCTC
This sequence comes from Octopus sinensis, assembly GCF_006345805.1. Lineage (NCBI taxonomy): Eukaryota > Metazoa > Mollusca > Cephalopoda > Octopoda > Octopodidae > Octopus > Octopus sinensis. The sequence goes on along the minus strand of NC_042998.1, from coordinate 99,523,053 downwards.
AAATTCAATATTCATATCGTATTTCCTCAGTCATCAAATAGAGAAAAATACTTGGGGTTTAATCACCTGGGTATGAATACCTGATAAATTCAACATGCAAAACATATTTGCTTTGCTCTACAGCATTTATTTGCTAGATAATTATTATTCAAGAGGGTTTATTCCATCACTAATATCACAACCCTAGACCATAATCTATGTAAAATTCCAAATTCGAAAAGTTTACATACTTTCTGAAAGGTTTCTTCCAACTTGATGCAACATTCATGGCAAATGACAAGAGAAAGACTAAATTCTACCAATAATTTAGAATCCCCAAGAATCAAGATTTACCTAATATAGCCATCAAGGACATAATTGAAAGTCATTTCATGCATTAACAATTCCACATGTAGAATGTAGTGAACCTAGAAGCAAGTTCTAAGATAATCCTTGATAGCTGTAATTTGTTTTATAGAACCACTTTCATAAAAGGGGATCTAAGAAGGTATCAAATATTCTAGTTAAATATATAGTGACCAAGCAATAGCCAGGTAAAAATATTCATCATCATCGTCATTTAACGTCCGCTTTCCATGCTAGCATGGGTTGGACGATTTTGACAGAGGGTTTGCGAACCAGATGGCTGCACCAGGCTCCAATCTTGATCTGGCAGAGTTTCTACAGCTGGATGCCCTTCCTAACGCCAACCACTCCGAGAGTGTAGTGGGTGCTTTTTACATGCTACAGCACAGGGGCCAGTCAGGCGGTACTGGCAATGGCCTAGCTCGAATTTTTTTACACATGCCACCAGCACAGGTGCCAGTAAGGTGACGTTGGTAACGATCACGCTTGAATGGTGCCCTTGGCACCCTACTAGCACGGGCAGTTGGCTGCTCTGGCAACGATCACACTCGGATGGTGCTCTTGGCACCCTACTAGCATGGGCACAAGTACCAGTAAGGCGACGCAGGTAACGATCACACTTGAATGGTTCCTTTTTATGTGCCACTTGCATGGAAGCCAGTTAGCCACTCTGTCAAACGATCATACTCGTATGGTGCTCTTTGCACTCCGCTAGCACGGATGCCAGTCATCAAATTTGATTTTGATTTCACTTGCCTCAACAGGTCTTCACAAGCAGGTTGATTCCAGTCATTAAATCAGAATTAGCTGTTCTCCCACTTTCTCTATATGAAATGTTTAGAAACTTTGAACTTACAAGACTTGTCTGAGTAACTCCATAAACAATGGTCAGTTTTCTGTAGTTATAAGACCGTACTTCAATCAGTTTCTGTAAACCTGTCCTGCTATCTGGAATTGCCAGAGACATATCAAACAAAATCAATATTATAGAGATATTTCTCAAAAGGTATATAAGAATAGACATTACATAAATATAGAATTTTTCTTATCTTCAACATGTTAATTTGTTAGATGATAATTACTTGTACCAACAATATCATAATGTTTGCAAATTTGTTCAGTAGCTACTTTAAATAATTAATCTCATTGTGACAAAATGCAAGCAGCATTAGGGAGTAAACATTCAAATTACATTTCATTGTTGACCAAGATTAAATTCAGCATAAAAGGTATGGCTGCCTTAGTCATACAGATCATGCTACAAGTTAATTTTAGAATTGAAACTTAGTTGAATGAAAATAGGAAGATGTAATATTTGCATCTCATCCAAAGGTTAAAATTTTCTTTACTAAAGTGAAAAAATGCATTAAAAGTTTCATTCCCATAATCTTACATTTCAATTCAATAACAATAATATGATGAGGAAAAAGACAATTCATGGAGAATTATAACTTGTTACTTCATATATCAAATATATTTTTTATATTTTACATCAAATATATACATATTATTATATATATATATTACATATATATTACAAATATATTTTTGCTTTTTTTTAATAAATAAAAATTATTTAATTATGCAATTATTTAATTAAGCAACTTTTTCTATTTAAAACCTGTGTTATGTTGCAAATTTGTTAAAGTGAATCAAATTAAACAGAACACCACCAACCCCACACTTATACAAGATATGAAATCAGAAGGTTAAAAATCCTACAAATGTTTGACAAACTGTAAAGAATAACATATCTTGAAAAGTATAACAGTACACTGAAAAAATGGAGTTTTACAGTGTTTGCATTTCTTAAATATTTTCCTATGTCTCTAACATCTATCTTTCAGTATCTAATAGATAATGTTTATGTTCTGCTGCAATGTGAAGAATAAATATTTAAAATCAAAATAGTTTCACTGTTGTAATCTACCAGTTATGGACTTTTAACCTCCCTTCAGTACAAGAAGAAAAAGCATATTCTCTTGACAGTATTCTTAATACATTTGCAAGGTAAAAATTTCATAGTACACATAAAATGGTAATATACAATACTAAATAGAGATCAAGTCAGTATTGTAAATCAATTTGCTTACCATTAAAAAAATGTGAAAAATTATAAACTGCCTGATACAGGTTAGCTACCAAGGTCCACTCATCAAGAAGGTCTTGAACAGTTTTACTGGCTTGGTCAGTGCTGAGATCAAAGGAGAAATAAACTCGCTGTATGGGACCTAAAAGAGAAAACAGTGCAGCAGTGAATATTTTAGTTATCCACTATTACAATGTATTTGGGTTGTATAATACAAATAAAGACAGTAAAAAATAATCACAATACTTTTTAAAGCAGGTATGGTAAGCCTCTTTCAAGAGGTAGGCTGCAGAAGACATGGTTCACCATCAGATGAGCCACACTAGTAAAAACAGTCATGGTAATTTTTCATGAGACATGCCATTCAGAAAGTTGCACGGCCTGCAGTTTGCCCATGACTGCTTTAATGTCATGGGCAAACATGTCAATAACAATGGTGACATAACTAAACTGATAGTAATGTTTTAATAGATTACATTATGGCATTTGATTCAAAGACATCAATTCTACATCGTGGGTATTTTTTAAGAATAGTACGAGACTTTTCACCCAAAATTCATCAACTACTTGTTCACACCACGTCTAGGTCAGGGTGGTTATCTACCTCGCTTATACACATCAATCATTGCCTTTAATATCTACCCACTCACCCAGCTTACTATTTTTAGAGAATCATCACTAGGACTTCGCTCATAGCATCCACAAACTCTCTTAGACACAAACACTATGGTAAAGTCTACACAGTTAATGTCTAGAGGGAATCATGAATATTTTGTTTAATCAAGAGTTATCCTAGTTAACAAATATTTAAGAATAAATTTAATGTTTTTATTTCAATTTAAAAGACAAATGATACAAAATGCTTCAAGATTTGGAAAGAATTTACCTTGTTCTTTTGGACTAGTAGTTTTGATTGGACAGTTGGTGAAAACAAACTAAAAAGACAAAATGTTAACAACAATAGTATTTTAGGCAGGAAGTAAAACATTCAGAAAACACAACAGATATTGACAATCATGGGGAGCGATAAGATGATGGAGGTTTCAAAGGATATACATGATGTTAGGTGAAGAGAGGGACAGCAAGATGTATGATGAACACTTAGTAGAGAGCAAATATCTCAACCTCGTGCCAGGGTCTTCTGCAGCACCACAATCAGTTCAGTCCTTTGTCATCTCTTCTGTGAGATGCAGCATCTTTAGGTCAGGCTTCACCACTTCATCTCAAGACTTCCTTATCTCCCACATCCACAAGTTACATTAACTTAGAACTTCTTTATGCAGCCGTCATTCTCTATACACATTACATCCCCTTGCCAGCACAGCATTCTCTCTTGTACACTACACTTAATTCTTCCTGTAACCAGGTTATCTCTCCACTCATTTGTATTCTGGTGCTCATGCACATCTATTGGACTGTGTTTCTTTCATTTCTTTTTAGCCTTTGCAGCCTTCTGAATTTCTCTCAATCTATGGCTGATATGCATACATGCATGCACACAAAAGTGCTAAAAGTAAATTTCAATATTTAGCTAATACTAGTTCTTGTGTTCATTCTAGCTTATTAAATGAAGTCTTACCTCAACAATCCAGTTCCTTGTTGGACGAACTTGAATCCTGAATTTGCTAGATAATAAATTCTTTCTTAATTCATCCATGGTTTCCGGTGTACAACCTTTACAATTTGGTAAACTGAAAGCAATTTAAACACAATGATAAAGTTATTGTCATTAAAGTGGAAAAGCATGTTCTGTTTCAATCTATCACTAACTGTTTTGATTAACATAAGGCCAGCCAACACTAAAGAGCTGAATATTGAATATATCAGAAGCAATTACCTGATTTTACTTTTAAGCTTAATCTAGATTTCTTTGGATAAATAAAAAATTAACCCCTAAAATATTTCATAGCTCCTGAATACACAGATAGAAAATTACTGTGAACCAACAAGAGAATTGTTAAACATGCTAAAAATAGCAGCTAAATTTCTCTCAAATCATACTTTACTGGCTTTCAGAAGAAAGGAAACATTAGATAATGTATTTCTGGATACAGCAAAATGAAATAATGGACAGTATGATTATAACTAGAATGCTTTTGATAAGTTTGTTCATTCAGCACTGAACTACCTCTAGTAAAGATGTGGTTCAGAGTAGAGTTTCTGCAATGGGACACAGGATGAGTCATGATAACTTTGCACACAGTTCACTAGTTTAGCTCTATTTTCAGATGGTGATCACAGTTGATCTATTTAGTTCATTCAATCAGGGTTGTTAATTAAGCATAGATGCAACTGAAGTAAATAGATCTTGAGTGCACAGTTAATTGAGATTTGTCAAATGAACAAATATTCTTTTCTTTGTGTTGAACTGATTAACTATAAAAAAAACATAAACAGAGAATGAGCTTAAAAGGAAAAAAACAAGTTTATCTCAATAATTAACATTATAAAATGTAGCAGTGATAACCATAGATGGATGAGTCAATAAAGGATTGGTCAACTGCCAGTTTCACAGATACTCCACCAAGCTGTAAATAGGTAACTAAACACTACATAATGCTGCACTATTACTTCACATAGTAACAACATACAACACTGCACACCAGGTTACTTAGAGTTATGCATTACCATTTATAAGATATGAACTTCTGATAGGCTAGCATGCTATTGATTCAACTAGTTGCAACCCTTGAGTAATATAAGGTATAGAAATTTCACATAAAAAAGAGATATGACTAACTTTTTATTTACTTTTCTCTCAAATATAGAATGTGTGTGTGTGAAGAGAGAGAGAGAGAAAGGCATCTTTTGTTAAACAAAAAGTGTAAAAGACTTACTCCATTATTGTGAGGGTCATACAGCTACCTTCACCATCTACTTGGATACCTTGATGTGGAATATTTCTTCTTGTTAGCTGCAAATAATATCAAAATCAATTAAGGTTTTTTACCCCTGAGAAACCCAAAGAAAAAAAACATGACAATACTGGAATAAATCATAAATATAAAACATTTATTAATGTTTCATTTTGGTTCAATAACATTTTCTTGAATATTAGCTATAGATTCAGTCACTGAAGCCATCCTGACAAAAACTGAAATAGCTAACAGTGTCAGTATATCAAATATGTAAATATTTGAACTTTAAGGAAACGGAAAAAAAAAGAGAAAACCTTAATTCTTTTATGATATATTTTATATCAAACTATTTTTATAAAAACCAGTAATTTTGTTGTACAAAGTATCATGCTGTTCTAGGATAAAACGACTTAATCCAATCTGTTTTGTCTCTCTCCAGAGAGAGATAAAATCAAACATAGAGCTTGGAAGCATGAAAAGAAAGATGTACACTGATGGAGCGTAAATGAAGCAATCAAGAGAAGACAATAAAACTAGTGACAAAACAATTTAGTGCAGCCAAATGCCATTTTTGCATGTGTATGTATTTTGTGTTTAACAACCATTTTCCCTTAAATTAGAAGCTTTTGTTGAAATAGAAGCAAATGTGTCATTTTGTCTTTCCAATATGCTGAGGTAGTTATGATTTCAAATTTTGGCACAAAGCCAGCAATTTTCAGGAGAGGGGATAAGTTGATTACATCAACCCCAGTACTGATCCGGTACTTATTTTATTAACCCCGCAAAAGGGTGAAAGGCAAAGTCAGCCACAGCAAAATTTGAACTCAGAACACAAAAACAGATGAAATGACACTAATCATTTTGCCTGACATGCTAACAATTCTGCCAGTTTGCCACCTTATGTTGAGGTAATAATGAATCATGAAAAAGGAAGCAAGAAAGAGCAGCTACCACGAGACTGGAACTCAAATCTGTGAGTTCAACAGACAAGCACTTTAACCATAAAGCCATTTTTATATTTTAGAAAATTTAACACTTAATGCAGATGGCTATATTACCATCAATCAAAGAAATGAAATAATAAAAAAAAAGAACCAACCTCTTCAGTTAAAGAAACAAACGGTAGCTTTTCCTCACAATGAGCCAACAAGAATGCTAATGGGGCGACAAAATAAGGAGATTCTTTCCTCATCTTAGCTGGTGGTCCCTCTAGATCACCCAACAGCAACTGCATACATAAAAAGAAATGAAATAGAATAAATGTAAGAAAATAATTAAAAATGTAAGAAAATCTGACAGAGAACTATATAAAGAAATATGGTACTTCACTGGGGTATTCAAAGAACTGTCCATATTGGTCGCACTTAACTAGAAAAATATACAGTGATTAAGTGATAAGGGTGTATTCAATAGTGTACATATGTATCAGCATGCAAATGTAGCTGAATAGTGAAACAGTTCACTTTGGAGTTATGGTGACCTAAGTTCCATCTTACTACATAGAGCTTTAGAATTGTCTTCTAAAATAACCTGGGGTCAACCCAAGCCTTGTGAATGAAACTGTAAACTTCTCAGATGATTGTAACTTATAATTCAAAGGGCCAGCCTAGTCATACATAGTGCTAAGCTAATTTTTTTTACTTTAAGGATCTGTGAAATACACAGGCATTCGAATTATAGACTTGTTAAAATCAGTTACAATATGTAACTGATTGAACAACTCGAGTACTCATTGTCAAAACTGACAGGTCTTTTAACTGATTTACTTGCATATACACGTGGAAAAAAACTCCCTATATTTGGCTTCCTTGTATATAGATGTTTTTTTTAGAAATAAAGCCGAATATGTCATTTTGTCATAGGCAGAATCATGAATCATGAAAAGGGAAGCAAGAGAGAACAGCTATCATGAGATTGGAACTCAGATGTGTGTTCAATAGCTGATATAATAATTTGATATAAAATTAGATGATATAATAATTGATATAAAGTTATCAAATAATTAAAAACTGCATCTCATCATCATCATCATTTAATATCCATCTTCCATGCTGGCATGGGATGGAAGGTTTGACAGGAGCTGGCAAGCCAGAGGACAGCAAAAAGCCTCATTATCTATTTTGGTATGGTTTCTATGATTGGGTGCACTTCTTAGCACCAACCACTTTACAGAGTGGACAGGATGCTTTTTATGTGGCATCAGCAACAGTGAAGTCTGCTTTGACATGGTTTTTACAGCTGGATGTCCAATCAAATGCCAAACACTTTACATCTCATCATCATCATCGTTTAACATCCATTTTCCATGCTAGCATGGGTGGAACAGCTCGACTGGGGTCTAGGAACCCAGGAGGCTGCACCAGACTCCAGTCTGATCTGGCAGTGTTTCTACAGCTGGATGCCCTTCCTAACACCAACCACTCTGGGTGCTTTTTACGTGCCACCGGAACAGGGGCCAGATCGGTTGGTGCTTTTTACATGCCACCAGTATGGAAGCTAGTCAAGGCTGTACAGGCATCGACCACATTTGGACAGTGCTTTTTAGGTGCCACAGGCATGGGGATCACAACTACAATTTCCATTTGATTTAGAAGTTATAATTCAGTTTCAATGTTTGGAACTAACTTACCTTTCGCTTCCTTGATAGACTGTCCAATTCCAATTCATCGCCTTCAGCTTAAGAGATAAAAACACAATTAAAATACCCTGAACATTCTCATGTTCACATCAATAACTTTTTCACATCGTTTCTTATTATACACATGCACATCTAACAGTTACTGAGTACATTCTTTAAAACAATTGGTTGGCTTTTCAAGTAAGTAGATTTAACAACTACAACTACTGTCCTCAGGCTATCACAGTTTTACCATATAAAGTAGCGGCCCTCAACCATTTTTTTTTTTACTAATGGATCCCTTTAATTCCTATTTTACTTGGAGGGGCCCTCAGAGTTGTTGAATGTTTAAAAAATTCTATTATACATTTTTAATCAAATATTATTAGGAATTGTATAAAATAAGTATTAAAATATTTGGCATATTGTATAACCAATTATTGCACATAAATCACCACTAAAAGATCTCAACATTAAAACAGATTAGGATGGACAGAAATTATATTTTGTATAAAATTTGGTAAGTCTGACCAATTAATTCTTTCCACAGTCATAAGCTTTTTCTTATACAATGCACAGTTCATTTGAATAAGAATTAAATATTCAATATTTTGTGTTTCAACAAGTCATCAATCTGTAACAGCTGTTTCACAAGTTCCAACAACAAAAAACAAAGACACAAGTTAAATTAAATGGATGCAAAATGAGAAAAGATACTCACAAAAAACAGTAGCATATGGACCATGAGTCAATGAAAATATGTTAATAGGTGTAAGATGTTTGGCTTTCAGGAATGGCTTCACAGCTCCATTATCTTCAACTAAAGTGTTGTCAGTATTTTCAGTACTGGCAGTAGCCATCTCTAGAAGGTAGTATTTGTAGACAAATGATTTTGGAGGAACATCCTCCACTTCGACAACCTTTAAAAGAAAATATTCATATGAACATATGGAATACTGTTATTTTATAAAATATATTTTACAGCATTCAGAAAAAAAATTGAAATAGAGAATGTTTTAAAATATGCAATAGTCTAAATACTAAATAACATATTCTACTGTATGATATACAAAATATTCTTTTATGTTAACATAATAAATCTTTTGTAACTAAATTCTGTATAAGACAGCAAACTGTGATAAGAAGATTCAATTGTAAACATACCACAGCATATGAAGTCTGCTTGGGAACTCGAACATACAACTTGTGTTTCGAGAGTGACTCTAGGGCATGGCCAGCAAAGTTTATAAAGGGCAACTGGCGATGGCTGCTGGCAGGGAGCTGTTGGACAGACTTTTCACACCGCAGTAAAGCTAATTCTGATCTGGTTAAAATAAAATAAAATAAAAGTGAAAATGTTTTCTGAAATAATATTATTTCAAATATCAAACTTCAGAAGAAAAAAAAAGAAAAAAATTGTTCAACTGTAACAAACAAAAACAAATTAAAACATCTTTCTATTGTACTAACTCATAACAAAGGAAATAGTTAACTATCACTGGGCACAAGTCTCATAGAGAGCAAAAAAAAAAAAGGTTTCAACAGAAATTAGTTAAAATATAATTTATCACAAGGTGCTGATGATGACTGCATAGTCAAGAAGTTTGTTTCTCAATCATGTGGCTCAATCCCACTGTGTGGCACCTTGGGCTAGTAACTTATATTATAAGCCCAAACCAACCAGTTCAGTCTGAGGCAATCTGAAAGACGTTTGTGTGTGTGTGTGTGTAAGCTTTATCCACCTATACTTCTTGACCTATCTTCCCACTCTCTTCTACTCACCTTCTTGTACCTTGAGGATAGGTTCTGGTACCTAACCACCACCATCTTTATCTCTCACAAATCCCACATCAATTACTCTCATCCATTCTTATATAATGCAAAGTAACATTGTACCTCTTTTGAAGCAAGAAACCCGTTTAAGATACTTTAAATTTCAACACTTAACATTAAAGCTCCCTGTCTACAAGACACCCACTCCGCTGAGAAATGGCTTTATGATAGGTCTTGCGAGTTACATGCCAACTTCACTGGTGCTGGTGCCATGAAAAAGGCAGCCAGTACACTCTAAGTGGTTGACATTAGGAAGGTCATCCAGACACAGAAACCAGGTCAAAGCAAACATAGTCCTTCAACCCAAACCAGCATGGAAGATGGACATTAAATGATGATGGTGAAAAATTAAAGACAGTATCCACTCTAAGTAATTTGAACTTAGTGTAAACATCTGGTACAAGCCATTACAATTAATACTATAATATAATTAGCATGAAACAGATTACTGCCCATAATATTTAAAACATACCTCAGTTTGGCAATTTGTTTATCAAGGTGTCTTCTTTCCCCATTAAGGTTTTCTTCAATTTCTTGAATGACAGGATGATCTGAAATAAAAGGTGATGATGAAAAACATATATATAGAAAGTGACAAGAGACCGAGAGATGTGGCAATTTGCTATACTTGATAAGACGCATCAACTTAAGTAAAATTACTGTCTTCCACACTAACAGGCTTGTCCTTCAGGTGCCAGTGCCACCTAAAGAGCACCCGTGCCAGTGCTGCACAAACGCATCCGTGACAGTGGCACATAAAAAGTGCCAAGCACACTTTGTTAAGTGGTTGGCATTAGGAAGGGCATAGAAATCATGCCACAACAAACAGTTGGAGTCTGGACAGCTCCATGTCAAACTGTCCAACCCAAGCTAGCATGGAAAGCAGAAGTTAAACAATAATGATGATGATGATGATTATGATATATATATATATATATATATACATACACAAATTCAAATAGTAAGTATGTATATAAAAGAAGTTCAAAAAGGAGCTAGAATAGAGCCATCATATTCTTAACCTTAGTCATTAGAATCACCAACTTGTTTCTCAAATTTCCTTCATGTAGGCAAGAGGATTCAGAGTAGTTTCTCTTCGCCCAACACTAACTATTGTGAATCATTCTCTGGATGCAGCCAAACTTTCTAATATCTGTTACAATTACAACTTACTATTATAATTACCATCCCTCTTTTTCATTTAGTACACATCATCTGTTTTCAACTGGAACTATATAACAAAAAACATATTAAATGATATCAGACCAACATCCATAGGTGAATAGGTGTCAGATTTTACCTTCAGTCTGTTATGAGAATTTATCAACCCCAAAAGAATGAAACACAAAAGGGATCTAAATTAAGAACCCAGAAGTTTCAACATGAATATTTTCAATAATGGTTAACAATGATGTAAGGTCTTACTTGAGCAAGGTACAGATGTTAAGAACGTTCCTCGCTGAATATCAATAGCAACACGCAAAACTTCAGCAGAAGTGAATGGATTTAAGACTGGTACATGGAGAACAGCTGGAACGTCTTTGATTTCACCTAAAAATGAGCAATAATAAATAAATGCTTTAAATACTATTATTTTCAAATGCATGTCATAAAGCACAATCAGGTCAGAAATCATGATTACTATCACTTCTAGGCTTCCTAAAAAACTTTTACTGACAATTTTATAGTTTTCATACAATATTTTATCATTAATATTTCAATTTATTTAACCATTTAGTATTCAGATTACTTCGTCTAATGTAATGCTTTTTTATTCACATTGTTTTGAATTACTTGTAAATTATCTACTAGCTTAGAGATTTCAATAATGTAATAGATTATTTTTAGAATGACATTGTATGATGAGTGTAAGGGGCCAGATATGGCCAATTTAAATATAAAGCAGGTTGACTATTTTGGCTGGATATGGCCAGTTTAAATACTAAAATGTTAAATAAACACTTGCATTATATAGATGTTCAGAAATTTCCAAAACATATAAAACAGTATTAGGGCTATGTAACTGAAATTGACATCTTTGTTACATAAATGTGCCTGCATGCATGTATTATGAATCTGTGAAGAGAAGGGCAATGACAATAACCTTTTTCAGAGCTACTGAGATTTGTGGAAGGAAAGGAGGAAGTTATTTTCAAAAAGATCTGTTCCAAATGCTTGCAACAGAGAGGGCTACAGTTAAAGCACCCCAAGGCCATATAATGGTGTTAAACCAAGTGTTAAGTTAATTCTTGAGGCTTTAGTAGAAAACACTTGCACATGGTGCCATACAAGAATCCCAAAAACACTTGGTCACAAAGTAAACTTCCTAGCCACAGACATGTTAGCTGAAGCAGACAATGGAAAGAGATTTTATAAGCTAGAATTCTAGACAAAAATATAATTTATTAAAAAAAATTGGAAAGCAAAGTATATTTTACAAAACCATAATTTGGAAACAAAAATGGAAGGATTACTTACAGGGACCATCAACATACTTTTGAAGATCTTTAGCAAACTCCTGAAGAATAAAAAAAAATATTGTGAAAAACAAGTCATTAATAGGAAACTTCATATAAAGGGGTGCTGAAAAGTTCCTGGTTTTAAAGGCTCAGAAAAACTGAAGGACCACTGCAATAAGTGTGTGAATCTGAGAGAGGAAGATGTTGAATAAAATTATAATTAACTGATCTTCCTGTATTTTCTTTTACCCAAAGCCAGGAACTTTTCAGCACCCCCTCGTGTGTGCGTGTGTGAGAGAGAGTACATATGCATGAATTTGCTACAGTTCTAACATTATGAAAATCTGGGACACATGAAAAATTTAAATTCAACTTTTAAAAGTTAGAAAGTTTCTTATTTAAGCAGGTTTTAACTGAAATAGTCTTCTTTCTTTGATGTTAAGCAAAATGTATTAATCTTTGACATAAAAGTTCTCAAGAACAATGCTCTAAAAGATGAAACATATGATGCAATTTTTGAAAAAAATATTTTGGACCAAAATATATAAATTCAGATAGTGAACCACCTTGGAGTAGCTTACTGTATGCAAAAGGGCAAATTTATCTTTTGAAGATCTAATTTATAAACCAGATTGCCTAAGTATCTCCATTCAGAATCAAAAACACAACAAGCATTTTAAGGCTATTTTACCAGCAAAAACAGGAGTTAATCTCCATTTTGCCCTCTTCACCAAAACCACTCTACCCTTATTTCATCCCCAATTGTCTTCATCCACATCTTTGTGGGTCTTCCTATTCATCTATTACCTTCCATAATCATTTTCAGCACTCCTCTCACCCAGTCACCTTCATCTTTCCTCAGCATATGACCAAGCCATCTCACCCCATTTTTCTTCATAACATCCATCACTGATTCTATTCCCAACATTATTGGCAATTCATTTTGTTTTCCTCTTGCAGAAGGACTTCACTTAACTAGCAAATCATTTTCATATCTGTTCTGCCCTTCTAGGTTCATGACCTATATCTCATGCCTAGAAATGCAAAGATATCTCAAACATGTCAACAAAACAAAACTTTAACCACATTTAGTATGCCGATATATAAATTCACACCAATTGACAAAGACAAGTGGTACTTTATCTAAATTCATAAATATGGTGTTCAGACTTTCTTTATGAAAAAATTACTAATACATTAATTGCTGCAAAATGTTTAAACAGATACTCCTCTTAAAAGAAAATCTGAGACTCCTAACACTTTTAGAGAAAAAATTTTAAAAAACAGTTGTATAATGTAGGTATTAAAAAAAATTCTATGTTCAAATGATAGGAATGAGCAAAATATACAGTAAAAAATTCTTTGGACAGGTAATTGTTGACATGAACAAAGACACAAAGAAGGTATCTAACACTTATGATGATGATCATGATGGTGTAAGTAAAAGGACTTACCTTAAGTTTAGCATGAGTACGGACTTCAATTGTTTGAATGATGAGTTTCTCAATGGAGAGATGTTCACTCTACAATGAAAGGTACAAAATATATAACACATTTCTTGTATACTTCAATTACAAAGACAGATGAAGCTTACACTATACACCTACCCTTTCATTACTAACCCGGCTGAAACCGGCCCTAGCTCTGTAGTACAAATGTCTTGTTTTCATAAGTTTTGAATTAAAATCTTTCACCAAACCTTAGTCACAATTAATGTTCCTAACACTAATTTAATGATAACTAAGTTATTTTACTAAATTCTTTGTTATATTTAAAATGATTGAGAGAAAAACAGAGCATCTCAAAATAAATACAGTAACGAAAGGGTTAAGCTAACAATTTTAGAATGTAGAAACAATCTGTATGAGTAATCAATTATGATGCTTTAGCAACATTTCTGCTACTTCTCAAAAATAAACACTAATTACAAACCATCTATGCAGTACAAAGTAAAGCTATACTTCTTGCTTTAGTTAACTTACATCTAGAGCATATGACAGGTACTGGATAGCAAATTTGGATACACATACATACATGACAGCAGATACACTTACAAATTGAGAAAGCTGAGTAATAACAATGACTATTGTAGGTTCTTAATGCCTGCCTATGTAGATCCACAACTTGACCTATAGTTACAGACTTATAACATTTATCTAGTAATGATATTTTGAAAACACAATGCCATTTTATAATAGCAAGCTGTTAAATTTATAATGAATTTAACAGCTTGGTATATTATTAAATAGTTAGAATGGCTTTTGGCTCAGTGGACAGAACATTGGGTTAACAATCATGAGATAATGAGTTTGGTTCCTGGACCGGGCTGTTTGTTGTGCTCTTGAGCAAGACATTTTGTTTCATGTTGCTCCAGTTCATTCAGTTGTAGTAATGAGTTGTGATGTCACTGGTGCCAAGCTGCATCGGCCTTTACCTTTCCCTTGGATAACATCCTGGTGTGGAGAGGGGAGGTTTGTATGGATGTGCAACTGCTGGTCTTCCATAAACAACTTTGCCTGGACTGACTTATATTCTATTTATTTATTTTTCAAGAGTGTTTGAAAAAGTATAACAGCCTGTATGTGATTCAGCTACCAGGTTCAAAATAAAGTCCTTTTTTTCCCTAGAAACCATGAGCTTTGATAAAATACAAAAAAGATTGTGATATGCATGCATGCATACATACTAACATACATACGTGCGTGAAGAGAAACAGAGATAGATACGTGAGGAGATTAAAGTAATAGCCAATATTAATATAGAAAAGCTTGTCTCTGATTCTTACCCTTATGGATAATCCTACTTTTCGAGCTTCCTCAACAGTCATGAGTGGAATGTGACTTATCTGTAACGGTTTGCCTTCATCTTCTTCTGATACATGAACACTTAGTTTATAAACTAATTAAAGAAATTTTAAAAACAATTTGTCAACCATTTTAGCTAATTGGCATATTACTGGACTGTTTAACAAATTTTAATGTTCACTTAAAATACTGGGACAAACACTTAATAACTGAAAAAAAGTTACATTAACAAGACCTTAACCACAATCTCAGGTGTGTGAATGAAATACAAAAATAGAATATTTTTGTGGGGTGTTTGATAATTGTATTTTAAGAAAGAAATCTTTAATTCTTTTAATTATATTTTACCAATGCCAATTATTATTTTACATACTACTGTGAAATTCAAATAGAAGCATGAATGTTTTTCCAAGTTTTCTTCATATTCAAATTGCTAATCTAAAGACAGCAAAGTTAGAATTAAAGGTTTAAACTGAATTTATATTAATAATAATAATTAATTAAAAAAAAATTAGTTCTGAAACTCACCACTGCTATCTTTTTCTTTTTTAATTTGATCTCTGAAATAGATAGAGAAGTATTTTTAGTACAATTATAATTGCTGATTAACATTGACTATTATCAAAGGTGAAGGTATCTATAGCTCATTAATATAATCCAATATATAACTGGTACTTAGGTATAACTGTGCAGTTGAGAAGTTCAACTACATGGATTTGGATTCAGTCCCAACTGTGCAGTACCTGGAAGTGTTTTCTATTATAGATCTGGGTCTATCAAAGCCTTGTCAGAGGATATGGTAGGTGCAAGTTAACAAGAAGCTCTTTGTATGCATGTGTGTATATTATATACATACATATGTATGGATATAATATATATATATATATATATATATAAGTATATGTACACACACACATGTATGATGATGGCTCAACAGGCTGAAACATCTAAGTCATGGTCAGTATTGTTCTTGCTAAAGAATAATACACATATATTCTTTTTCATTTCACAACCTTTCTTTTTCCATGCTTGCATGGATTGGATGAATACATTATTTGAAGCATTGTTTTACAGTTGGATGCCTTTTCTGAAGTTAACCCATGCTTGTTTTTCAATTAAGGGAACACTTACCCCACCTGACTTCAAAGGCGTGAAATGCCCAAATGATTTGCTAACAAGAAACACTAACACCTACCACTTTCATATAAGTGATTGCAGAGGAAAACAAACACACACATATAACAGTCACCAAATTCACTCAGAAGGCTTTGATTGATCCACACAATTGGTCTAAACCTAAAAGCCACATGGTTGGGAAGTGAACTTCATACCTTCACAGCCATGTGGAATAAGAGATGCCTTACTTGAAAAACAAGTAAGTATTAGTAACAGGAAAGACATCTTATTGTTAAACAAATATGTTAATAGCATTTTTATCCAACCTGTGCTAGCATAAAAGAAATGGACATAAATAAAAGCACACCAAAGACAAAGTTCACCCAACAAAATATTGAGAATAATGAGATAATCTACATCATAGAGAATCTAGCTCAGTTTTAAAGCATTTAAGCTAGACTCATATATTGCAATTAAATATAAAACTTCTTTTATCAAGCAGAAATAAAAGTGTGAAAAATAACCATACCTCCAGTAAGATACAACCAAACATTTCCCAGGAGTATAGTCCTCTACTCGAACACTATCACCAAGCCGTTCTCTAACAAGACGTTGAATCTTGACAAAGAAAAAAAATAAACACATTTATGTTACATTAACTGATGAATAAACAATTTCATTAATATTTTAGAAGGTATATGAGTAAAGTCATTTAATCAAAATAGTTGATACCTCTCAGTAGTTATATCTTTATCATTTACAGAAAGAGAAAACATTTTTACCATATCTAGCCTAATTGTATTTAACATAAGGTCTGGAACGAATTAACAGACATGGATTTGAATGTAACACATACATATCTTTTGAAGTAAATGTAAGGGCTATAGGTGCATGCTACTCAAGATGTTGATGGGAAGTGCAATGACATTTTCTTGATATGAGCAGCATTTGTTTTCTTGCTTTTGAAAGAGATAAGACCTTCAATGAAAGATGCTTTTGAGATCCCTGTTCATTGAATCAAAGCAGGTTTGGCATATAGTGTCTAGGTTGCATATGGTTGAGAATCATTCAGGAAGAATAACGGACAGTCTCATCCATGTATATGTAGGTGTTGTAGTGAATCTAGAATGGTAGAAGACAGACAGATTCAGAGGTGATTTGTCAAGTTTGAGCAGTAGGAAGTTGGATACAAAGTGAACAGTGAAAGTGGAGGCTTTCTTCACAGAACCATAACCCTGATATTTATTTGGTAAGGGACCAAAAATATCAGCTGCTGTTTAAAAAGTAGTTCTTCACAATAGATGAAGTCATCTTTTTTGGTTTGGATAGCAATCTTGTAGATGTTACATTATTAGATAAATGCTCTCCAGTTTTTGAGAATGAGCGAGTTTCTCCAAGTGCTGTTGGCCTTGTTTTTTCACCTCAACTACTTCAAGGACTTAAAAAATTGAGTTTTTGCTGTGAGATGTTGAGGGAAATACCTAAAAGGATAAGTTCAGTCAACTGCCCAGCTGTCAGAGATTGCTCAGGAATGAAACAAATATGCTTCCAAGAGTAATTAACATAAAACTGGCAGAATTGAAGTGCAATAGGGTGTGGTATGTGAATGCATACTAGGTAATTGCAATGAGGCAGTGGATGGAGGATTTAATAGGTGCAGAAATAGTTACAGTTTGATAGAGATTAGGTTTAGAGGTGAAAGGACTCAAGGGTGTTTTCCTTATTTCAATGAAATATATATCAAATTTAAATAACTGTATATACATACCTGTGAGTGCAATACTTCCAGTTGTAAAGACAAACAGAAGGAATCTTAAGAGATGACTTAAGGAAATATATTTAAAATTATTGTGAAAAAAATAAAGGAAATTACTTTTGCACATTTGTACATATAAGATACAAAACATCAATTAGCTTTGACAATTATGCTAGCATGGACAAATAAATGCTAAAACATTAATGAGCTTGTCAAAGGCTCACTTTCTAAAATAAAGAGAAGAGGGATGTTTTGCTTTAAAACAGTATGTTGAAAGTATTACTCATTTCTATTCACCAGAAATACTTAGTAATATATTCTAAATAATTAATGAAATTAGTTTTAAGTCAACAAGATCTTTGGTTTCATTCACATTACCAATTATGACAAAGTATTTTCATAAAATATAGAACCAATAATGTATCCTCCATCTCATTTTATGTTACACTTTCTTCTGAAGTGATAATTCCACATTTGTCCTATCTCATACATGTGTGCCAGGGTAGACCATTCATCAACATCATCATTTAACGTCCATTTTCCATGCTGGCATGGGTTGGACTGGCAAGCCAGGAAGCTGCACCAGACTCCAATCTGATCTGGCAATGTTTCTACAGCTGTATGCCCTTCCTAATGCCAACCACTCCGAGTGTAATGGGTGCTTTTTATGTGCCACCGGCATGTGAACCAGTCAGGCGGCATGACAATGATGATGATTTTATAATAATATGACCAAAATAGGAAAATCAATGTTTTGCATTTAATTTTCAAATTTTGAAGCACTACAAAAGCAATGGGGCAGAAATCGTGATTTGATCAAATCAAGATTAACCTGCTTAGACATGTTAAGAATAAATATGTGAATAATTGTTCCAGATCTTGCTCTTCACAATACAAATAACATTTTTTCTTTTACTAAGGAGTGGCTGTGTGGTAAGTAGCTTGCTTACCAACCACATGGTTCCAGGATGAGTCTCACTGCATGGCACCTTGAGCAAGAGTCTTCTACTATAGCCTCGAGCCAACCAAAACCTTGTGAGTGGATAAAGTAGAAGGAAACAGAAAGAAGCCCATCATATATATATATATATGTTTGTGTGTCTGTGCTTGTCCCACCACCATTGCATGACAACCGATGTTGGTATGCTTGCATCCCTGTAACTTAGCGGTTCGGCAAAAGTGACCAATAGAATAAGTATCAGGCTTACAAAGAAGTCCTGGGGTTGATTTGTTCAACTAAAGGTGGTGCTCCAGCATGGCCACAGTCAAATGACAAAAGAATAAAAGAATCTGTAAGTTTCCTTCTTATTTCAAAATACTGCTTTAGTACTAAGATACTTCTTACTCATTAGACAATATATTTATCAAAAGTATTTATACACATTAATTTAACAAAAATGTTCTACGTAATGCTAACCACTATTAATGAAACAAACTGAGCAGATTTATTATATTCTGAGCATGTAGACAGATTAGTTCTACAACCTGTAACACAAATAAAGATAGTTCACTAATTTTTTCATTGTGTTTTGTGACATTAAACAAATGTATCAGATAATTCTTTTATAAAAATCATGAAAAATAATTCATCCTTGCACAAAAAGTATACGTAGCATTCTGTAGAGATCATGTAGAGGTTTCTCATTATCCAGAAGACGAGACTGCACTAGTCTATGGATGTAGTTTACCTAATAAAATAAAAATGACTTCTTTAATGTAATTTTTTTTTATATTCATGTATAACATAATGTTTAAAATGAATTAGGTGAACGGAAAAAATAACAGTTTGAAACTATTACAAGTGATATATTCCAAATTGTTGAATATGTATGCAAGTATATGTATAAATTTGAAGAAAAATCTCTAAAATATTTTTTGACTGAGATTATTCCTTATAAAATCACTAAATGTACCATTTATTGATCCTTATGAACACATAACAATAAAACAAAATAATAAATTATTAATAGACACATTTTGATATATGGTAATAACCCTTTCTACTGTAGGCACAAGTCCTGAAATTTTGTAGGAGGGGACTAGCCAATTACATCAACCCCAGTGCTTGATTGGTACCTATTTTTATTGACCCCAAAAGTATGAAATGCAAAGTTGACCGTGTGGTATTTGGACTCAGAATGTAAAGATGGACAAAATGCCACTAAGCATTTTTGTCTGGCATGCTAACGCTTCGGCCAGCTCACTGCCTTCATATATGGTAATAACGAGAAAGGAACTTCAGATAAAACATTAAAAAAGTGTGCACTATTTTTTAATATATTTGAACCATGCTTCAATTAGTTTTAAATTAGAAGCCAATTAAGTGTTTCTTTTGCTGAGTATTTGACACACTAAGCTACTTTTTTAATGTAAATAGCATATTTTACAGAAACTAAAATTCAAGGAGAATGTTAGCTCACACATTGAAAAAGAAAGTGTTATATTAAAAAATATCTGTAAATTTCTCTATTACTGAAAATCCCAAGTTGAAAGTGCCACCTATAATGATGTATATAGCTCTTGAAATAAAATTTACAAACAAAAATACTTGAATAATGTGTAAATACTAAAATTCAACAAGTAAATCGATGCTTTAAACTTAGAACTATTAAATGTTTACCTGCAGAGAGTGGACCAAGCTTTTTCCATCTACAAAAAATATTTAAAAAAAAAAAAGAATGAACAAGAGAAATATAAAATGAACAGGTGATAGGTCTAATTTCGTATGAAAATATTAAATTGAAAGACTATAACAACTCTTAAGATTAATTAATTCTACATGTTTCAATCAATTTTCAAATAAATATCTTTAAGGGATTACATTCTTATTTTAATTAAACTGTTTCAATTAATTGTTGTTGATGAGCCCTATATTGGCTTTAACTAGTCAGATCAAATATCAAAAGCCTCCCAGACATGACCAACCTCTTTATTTTACCCAAGGCAGAGTGTAGGTGAAGTCCAGTGTTCAAAGTATCTTTTTGTAAAGACAGTATGAGCTAAAGAAGATTTAGCTGATAGTTCTAACAGTTCAAGCAACTATACAGTGTCTCCCACACTGTATGACATATGACATGGGACTAGTCATAGATATTTATGCTTATTTTCATATTTGATAGCAAGTATTTAAAGAATTGAGAGATTCAGTAGTTCAAATTGATAAGCTGCCAGCCTAGACATGACCACCCAGTCCTTTTCCTAGGTATAGCATACCAGGACATAATCTAATTTGTCCTTTTTTTAAGACAGTAAAGTGTGATATGAGGAAAATTTAGCTGCTTATTCCAGCAATTTGTGCAAGTGTTTGTATTCTAATACCAACAGTTGCTGTTTCTGCAGTCAAATCATTTTATTTGTATTGGTCATGCCTAAGCAAGCCATGTAAAATTGTAGTCATAGCTGATGCCAGTGTTGCGTAATTGGCACCTGTGCCGGTAGCATGTAAAAAGCAACCTTCGAACATTGGGTCTCATGGAGGCAGTGACAAGGGACCAAGACCTATGGCAATATACTGTGCTTGAGAGGACCTGTCAAGCCAAATGAGATCATAGTCATGGCTGATGCTGGTGTTATGTAACTGGCACTCATGCCAGTGGCACATGAAAAGTACCAACTACACTCTCAGAGTGGTTGGTGTTAGGAAGGGCATCCTGCCATAGAAACCATGCCAAAGCTTACCAGTTTTTCAGTCAAACTGTCCAACCCATACTATCATGGAAAACAGGTGTTAAATGATGATGCTGATGATGAGCTAAATTTGAGAAAGTACAGCGTCGTTAGCTTACAGTGCTAAGCTTAAGTCACTCTATGGCAACCCTAGGGAAATATCGATACCTTTTTCATTGAATACTTCACTGATGTCCCTATAGATGATTTTTTTAATACACAAATCACTAGGGATAGTCTACAACTCAAAAATGATCCTTTAACTTAGTGCATCACTAAATTTGCCCTGCAATATTCTTTCTATTTGGCTTCCTATATTCTGAAGAACATTTCTAAAATTATGCTTTTAACATTTTTATAGAGAAGCTTCAAGAACATTTGTGGAATCTTGGTTATTCAACATTTATTTGTTTTAACTAGGTTAACTGCCATATCAATTGTCTACCATTCTTCTGGTGTCAAAAAAACTTCAATCTTTCAAATTTCTTGTGAATTTCACACAAATTCTTAAAATCCCCTATTGCTTGGGATTTTTTGAGAAGTAATGGAAACATTTCAAAGAGATATACTGGCTTTGATTCAACAGTCTATAGTTCTACCCAAAAAATTTTGGCTTTTTGTCAAAACATAAATCAATATTAAAAAAGAATAAAAATCAATCTATATCAGATATCAATATATATAACTTGATTAAGAGAAATATTTAAACAATACCAACCACCAGTTTGATGATCTTCTACCAAAATAGCAATGTCTAGTAATCGCCATGGTATAGTAGGACTGTCTCCCATCAGAGTTAGTGTCACCTGAATCACAATACATCAAAAATATTCTTACAGGTAACAAATACTCCAGAAAGAATACATCAAGATAAAGTCACAACATAATCAAAATACTAAAATTAGATAACCTTTCATTTTTAATACAAAGAAACTGAATTAAAACATCAATATGATTACATTAAAATATGTTGAATGTATATAGAAGTTAATCTATCTTAATACTGCCTCTTTAGAAATAAACACTTCTATCTAAAGACAGATACTAATTAAACTTACCTCAAATTCATGTTCCACAAGAAACTTTACTCGACCATTTTCTAAACAATAAACAAAATAAGGAAAATCAATTTTAACTATAATATAAGATAATACATTTGATTAAAAACTTCAACAAGGTTAGTAAAATATAACTGATAGTTCACAAGAAAATTGAAAAGTAGAATAGGCGTAGAAAAAAGATTAAGCATTTCATCAAAGAGTTATCCTGTGTTTTGGTTCATTTTTTTAAAAACTTTCCATCAACAGATTTTGAAAAGACCTAAGATTTCAGTAGACAATCTTTTATCTTGTTTTTGTCATTAGATTAGGCCATGCTGAAGGGTTTAATGAGACAAATCAACTCCAGTAATTTTTTTTTATTAAATCTGGTACTTATTCTATCAGTTTCTTTTGGCAAAACACCAGTCAAGTGGAGGTGGTGACAAATGCAACACTTACACACAAACAAACAGATATGTGTGTGTGTGCGTGTATGTATATATGTGTGTGTGTGTGTGTGTATATATATATATATATATATAATAATATATGTATGTGTATCATTGTCGTTTAACGTCCACTTTCCATGCTGGCATGGGTTGGACGGTTTGACTGAGGACTGGCAAGACAGGAGGCTGCACTAGGCTCCAATCCCATCTGACAAAGTTTCTACAGCTGGATGTCCTTCCTAACACCAACCACTCCGAGAGCATAGTGGGTGCTTTTTATGTGCCACAGGAGCCAGTCAGGTAGCACTGGCATCAACCACACTCAAATGATGCTTTTTACATGCCGCCGCCACAGGAGCCAGTCAGGTGGCACTTGTGTGTGTGTGTAAATATATATATAAATATATATATATATATGTTTCTACCTATCAAATCCACCCACAAGGCTTTGGTCTGCCTTAGAGTTTGTAGATGGCACTAGCCCAAGATGTCACACAATGGAACTGAACCCAAGAAAAACATGGTTGGGAAGCAAGCTTCTTAACCACACAGTCATGCTTCTGTCTAAGAAAATAATGGTTTTTAATTTAAGCACAAAGCCATCAGTCCTTAGAAGAGGAGCTTAGTTGATACTACTGACACCATACTTGGTAAAGTTGACCTCAGCAGGATTTGAACACAGAATATAAAGAATCAAAAGAAAAACTGTAAGGCAGTGTTTCCAATGCTCTAACAACACTGCTAGTTCAATGCCTTGTTACCATGTTTGCCATTAAGAACAAAAAAAAACATGGATTTGTGATCGTTTTTGATAAAAGAGTGGCTTGTCATCATTTTATGACGCTGATTACTACTCTTAAGATTCCCTACATATAACAATCTATGGAAAAATTTCATTTATGAGAAAAGGCTACTTTTATTTGCTTTAAGTTTTGTACCAAATACCAACTGTAGAGGTATGATTTAAAATAAATTTAAAAAGTGAAATAAACATGAGGAAAATACGTTTCCATAGAGCATAGAAAGTTAGCACAGACCTAATTTGAAACTATTTAATTAGTACATGAACTTAATGACACTTAGGCCCAGATCAACCCAAATGAGCAGAACTATGATCAAAGGCCCTTCAGTTGTGATTACCCTGTTTGCTTGCACATCAGAGATTAAACTAGCCAAATGTATATATACTATTTTTAAAGATGGTTATGATTTGAGAAAGGTTTAGTTGCTATTTCAAGCATTTGAGTAAGTACATAGATGTCCACATTGGCACATGACCTTGTTATATAAAGACACATAGTAATGTGTCTATATTATGAAACTCAAAAGAATATTAGTATGTTTTTACAGCACCCACCTAAGCTCACAATTTAGCATTGAATATATAAAAATCAAATTAATAATTTAAAGCAATGTAAAAAAACAACTATTAAATAATAATTCAGATGTATGAACATACCTATTTTTAGACGTCTCATTTGTGGAGGAAGCTCACTGCACACTAACCGATACTCTATAACTTGACTCAATCTTTGTAAAGTGAGGCGTTTCTCTGTCACTGTTATTGGATCAACAGGAACAATTTTGTCCTAAAAAAGGCAAGATATTTCTTTTCTGTCAGAACACTCTTGAAAGAAGCATTTTATTAAAAACTTCATTTATGTGAAGGTAAGTTGAAAAGTTCATAGGCTGGCCAAGATGCTCTCACAGAATGTGATCAAATGAAATTTATTTTTCAAGATAGTCCCCATTGCAGTCCAAACACTTCTCCCATCAATATGTTAGTCCTTGGATCTCATTAGTGAAGAAGCTTTTCATCTTGTTGGTCAAAAAAGTCATCAACAGCAGATATATCGTCATCACTGAGATACAAGTTCCCAGCCAAGCGTTTTTTCGTGTTGGGAAACAGATGATAGTCAGATGAGGCCAAATTAGGAGAATATGGAGGATGATCAACCAGTTTAAAACATAATCATGCACAGAAATAATGCACTTATTATTAATAAGAGTTGAAATTAATGCATGGAAGATTCCACAGCTCTAGCATCACTCCTTCATGGTCAGCCTATCAACTTTCCAGCCCACCCTTGTAAAATTTTATAAAGATTTTCTTTTAATTTGAATAAAGCCAAATTTATTACCAGTATTTATTTTATAAATACTAAGTAATAAGATGTAATGTCAATATCAATGGATTTAAATTGAAAATAGGGAGAAAAAGCTAAATACTTTAATGTATTCAGTTTGACACTACTATTTCACCAGCCGTTTTATAATAATAGTTGAATTAGTAATGATATCACAATATATTCACTGCAAATATAAAATAAGATATTTTTTTGTGCTACAATAAAAATGGTTATTGTAGTGAATTTATATTTTGCAGTATAGCAGTACTAATTACATGATAGATATATCACAAACAGAGGCACATGGCCTAGTGGTTAGAGCAGCGGACTCACGGTCGAGGGATCGCGGGTTCGAATCTCAGACTGGGTGATGTGCGTGTTTACGAGCGAAACACCTAAGCTCCACGCGGCTCCGGCAGAATGTAATGGCGAAACTTCTGCTGACTCTTTCGCCACAACTTTCTCTCACTCTTTCCTCCTGCATCTTGCAGCTCACCTGCGATGGACCGGCGTCCCGTCCAGGTGGGGAACCTATACACCAAGAAACCGGCCCTTATGCATGGCTCGAGAAGGAACAAACAAAATATCACAAACAAAAATAAGAGCAGTAGTTGATCTTACTCGAATGCAGGTTGGTAATCTGGGGTATGTCCCAGTTGTTAAGACATCAACAGCATAAGGCAACGGAAAGTTTGGAAGACTAAAATGTAAAGAAAACAAAACAGACTGTATTCACCAGCTAGCTCTCACTTTCATTCAGTACAAGTTACAATGGTTAGGCAAATTAATATCATATCAGTCTCTAAATGTGAAAGTGATCAAAATCATATGCTACCAGTACAACTTTATTATGAAGGGGTTAAGTTACAGAAATTCCCTAACCCAGTAGAGTATTTAAGAGAAACTAATAGAATAGCACTCACTTCCTAGCTGAAAGGTTTGCATTCTGTTACAGGAAAATAACTTTTGTTTAGCAAGTTAAATGCATTTTCGCTACAGCTGTTTTTCTTCACCTGATCATCCTCATTGTCATTTACAGTCCCTTTTTCCATGCTAGGATGCTAGGATGATAAGAAAAGATGAGCCAGGGGGCTCTATGTCTGCTTTGACATAATTTCCACAGTTGGATTCCCTTCCTAACACCAACTGCACTCTCTCTCTTTATTTATATATATATATATATATATATATATATATATATACATGGGGAGCAACAACAACAAAAGAAAGGTTTCTGAAGGACATACATATGTGTTGAGCCATCTGATACATACAAGACAGAAGAGAAAGATGCTTATACATCCATTCATATTAAATATCTAACCTGCACACACAAACACTAGATATATGCTGCACAAAGTCTCAGCTAAAAACTTTTTACACAATTTTTTACTAATGCCAGTAACATGTTGTAAATCATCAGTTACTGATGATCCAGATGGAGAAGCTGGATCCAAACTCAAAAACATACGTAGACACCAAAATACCTGTAACATCACACATCATTCAAAATTTTGTAAATGTTGCCAATAATTTGCAGTGGAACCCAGGAATAAACTAACTCCAACTTGTCTCTACTAAAGCAAAACTACTTAATATATACTAGGCAGTAAACAAGTACATATCTGATTTAGCACAATGTAGTATATTATCCAG
This sequence comes from Octopus sinensis, assembly GCF_006345805.1. Lineage (NCBI taxonomy): Eukaryota > Metazoa > Mollusca > Cephalopoda > Octopoda > Octopodidae > Octopus > Octopus sinensis. The sequence continues at coordinate 99,496,236 of NC_042998.1, read as the reverse complement.
TGTGTTCCCAAACCAAACTAAAACAGGTTATATCTGAGGAGAAATATCCATAACGTTATTTTCTGAGAAAGGAGAAATCATTGCCACAAAAATTAGGAGTTGTAAGCAATAATCACTGATAAGCTTGTTATAAACATTGACAAATAACAGTAATAATTTTTGCAAGACAAGAAAACTTATTACAACAGGATATAAAGAAAGGCCACAATTTTCTTTATCAAAGACAGAAAAATGAAGAAAAAGCATAAAGCACACTGAACTTACCGAGCATTAACTAAAGTTTCTCTTGCCATTCTGGCCATAGCATCAGCTGTTTCTACAAACAATAATGATTGCTGTTCCAAAAAGTTGCATATTTCCTACAAATATCAAATTCATTTTAGACGTTGCACAGGTATCAAAACAAAATGTTAATGTTAAGTCTACAGCTATAATACTGTAACATTTAAAGTAAACATGTACACAATATAACAGATGCTACTAAAGATAAATTGATAACTTTATTAATTAAGGTATGGAACAATGGCATTAGGTATATGAATTGGGTAAGCATATGATGATAATAGTTCACCTGTCAAATCTGATGATGACCTAGTGACTGCTAAAACTATAACATATAAGAGAGAAATAAGGAAAACCAAAGAAGATGCCTCAAGTTATTATGTTCAACTATGGTGATCAATGAAGACAATAACTTTGACCATACAGCACATCAGCATAAGAGGCAACCATGCAACAGACTGGAGAATCACTACTTCTCCTATATATATATATATATAATATATATATATATATAATATATGCCTTTCCTCCCTTGGACACAAAGACCGGTTGAGGCAAGCGAAGTCGATATAGAACTCATCCGATGACAGACACCCATCCCAACCCCCATGATGCGAAGACATGTTGGGGCAAGCGAAATCGAAATCGAAATCGAAACCGAATTGAACCAGCCAGGATCCCTGGCCTGGTGTAGTACTAAAAAGCACTATCCGACTCGGGGCCGTGGCACGTAAAATACTCCAATGCGACCGTACGACAGGCACCCATGCCAACCCCCTTTGCTTGTGAAGACATGTTGGGGCAAGCGAAACGAAATCGAATTGAACCAGCAGGATCCCTGGTCTGGTGGTACGTAAAAAGCACTATCCGACTCGTGGCCGTGGCACGTAAAATACTCCAATGCGACCGTACGACAGGCACCCTTGCCAACCCCCTTTGCTTGTGAAGACATGTTGGGGCAAGCGAAATCGAAATCGAATTGAACCAGCCAGGATCCCTGGTCTGGTGGTACGTAAAAAGCACTATCCGACTCGTGGCCGATGCCAGCACCGCCTCGACTGGCTTCCGTGCCGGTGGCACATAAATACACCAATTGACCGTGGCCGTTGCCAGCCCCGCCTGGCACCTGTGCAGGTGGCACGTAAAAAGCACCCACTACACTCACGGAGTGGTTGGCGTTAGGAAGGGCATCCAGCTGTAGAAACATTGCCAAATTAGACTGGAGCCTGGTGCAGCCTTCTGGCTTCCCAGAACCCCGGTCGAACCGTCCAACCCATGCTAGCATGGAGAACGGACGTTAAACGACGATGATGATGATGATGATATACACAATACTTTTCAATTGCCTGGGCTACTGAAGTGACAGTATTTCAGTCACAAACATGTGATGAAAGGTCTGTCATTGGCTCCAAGCAGTTTCACTATCTACTTTGACGTTTTTATTTTTATTTTGTTAATGTAGAGATAAAAAAAAAGCATTTACTTGCTTTTAAATGAAGTTAGTACGTACTTATTTTTATATTTTCATAAACTAGCAATATATGATGTTGTCTGATAGTTAGTAGTGTTTGATAGGATATTTATCTTGATGGTTAGTTTAAAGATTATGGCTTAGAATGCCAAAAAGCGATTTTGCTATAGAACAGCTGACAAATGAAGACAACTTATTAGAAGGATGTAGTGTCAAAGATTTATCTGTGATAAGTAGTAAAAAAAAAAAAAAGCAAGAAGCAAATGTGCCGAGTATTGTAGAGGTAGTAGAGTCAATAAAACAATGTGGATTAAATAAAGGATAAGTTAATTAAACAGAGAGAAATGAAATTAGAAATAATCATTGAAGTTTTCCCTTTATTTGCAATTTTCTTCTTTTAAATCTCACTAATTCTAACCTTGAATATATATTGTTTTAATTAGGAAAATAGCAAATGAATTGTCTGGATAGTGTAATATAAATGGTTACTTAGCAAATAGAAAATTGTTTGCACAAGTGACAAACATAAAAAGGATTACAATACAAATGACTGTGATTGATGTTTTATATGATAAATAAGCATAGGTATTCATAAAGGTAGCACAAATCATCAACAACATCATCAAGTAACAAACTAATTCCAAAATAAATATTGGGTAAGAGTAGACAGCTGTTGTCTTAAAAATCTCTCAACAAATGTATTTGAATTCTTAAGAAAGAAATCGTATAAGTGACAAAAAATTTACCCCGCATTTATCCACTTTACTAGCGCTATTAGCCCACTTCACCAAGGCCAAGAGGCGAACAAATAACTGGCGTGTTCTCTGTGAAAACTGGACAATCTCTATTTTTCTGAAATAAACAAAAATAATAAATATATAAAATAAAACAGGACATCTATGCAACAAGTTTACTCAATATGTGAAAGCAATTTTAATGTTTACACTATACCTAAAACACACCACAAACATTGATTAACCCAAAACCTCAAAGTTGTTCTCTTTTAGCTTAGCGAAATTACTTTAAATTTAACTTTAATATTATCATCTTTCAACAAGACTAAATATGAAATAAAGTGTTAATGTAAACTGTATTAAATATCATAAACAGTATTATACACAGATGGATGAAGAAATTCTAAGAACAGGAAACCAGCATCAAAGACAAACCATGCAGTGGAGGACCATCAATTGCAACCAACGATATGAATCACCAGCAACAGAATAAATTGATTCAGGCAGACAAATGCACCACAACCTGTGAACTTGCTACACGACTGAACTGTTGTCATAATACATAGGAGATGATGGATGACTGAGTATCAGAAAGTGTGTATAAAGTGGCCAGCTTGGTTGATGAGACAAGATTTGAAGGAGAGAAAGGTGAAAGTCTGCTTCAATCTGCTGTAAGTATTTGAAGCCACTGAAAACATGGTTTTGCCCACTTTTACCTTACTTCCAGTACAACCTTTGTATATAGTGATCCCTCGCTACTTTGCGGTTCAACTATTGTGGATTTTAAATATATATATAACTCCTAAGATTTTTCATTAAATCCATTAAAATATTAATAATAATTATTATTTCCTAGTCTAGGAACAACAAAACAAGCGTAAAATAGCAAAAAAGCATATACAGGGGTATTTGAACTTAAGACAGGCTGTAATTATGGCAATGGAGAAAGACGACGAATCACAGCTTTCTATTTTGTAATCTGGCCTGTAATTGGTGCTTTGACCAATGCTCAGATCCGCAGCATCTTCCCTTGTCTCTCTCTCGCAGCCATTTCACTTCAAGCTTTCTTGCCGAGTAGTTTACTGTACTACTTTACGCTGTGCTGTGTGTGATTTTTTTTTTTTGTTTCTTTGCGTTGAACTTTGTGTTTTGGAAGAAGTGGAAGAGATGTCCCAGGAAAGGGCACCGCCGTCAGCTTCATCATCATCACTTCTACTGTGCAACAAATTCATGACCATCACCATTCAAATTTGACTTCAGCTTCTTTTGTGTTGAGTACAGTAACAATCTTTATTTTTTTTAATCTAAAGTGTCATTGCTTAACAGTTGTCCTTGTTATTAATAGACTACTGTAATGGGTGGGTTGTTAACAGTACAGGGAGGGTTTTAAAAGTCCAAATACACGTTAAATAAATACTGTAAATATGGTGTCCCTACTTCGTGGAAATCCAGTTATCACGGCCGGTCTCAGAACCAATCTACCGCGATAAACGAGGGATCACCGTACACTCAATTTCTACATCTAGATTTCTCCATAACTCTCTTTCACCCATCACCAACAACTTCTTTCAAGACAAGTATTACCCATGCCATTAAAATATTAATGGAAAAAAATGTATTATTTACCGTTCCATATCTGATTTTCGTGGAAGCCTGTAAAATAAAATTTTTAGAAAATGAAGATATTTGAACAATTAAGATATTTTCGTTATGCAAATTATATTTGAGCCTAACATAAAATAATAGCAACACAAGTGTTTCCTTGAGACAAGAAAGTTGGGGAGCAAGAAGTGTGGCTCTTTGAACAAAATAACAGTCTATCAACAACAGTTATCCCAGCTGATAGAAGAACTGAGACCTCAAAATGAGTAATCTACTGCTAATGAAATATCAGCAAGCGAGACAATCTCATAATCCATATAAGTACTACACATTTACCATATCCACAGCAATCACATTACTGATTGGATGAGAATCTTTGAATCACTCTTCTCCAGCCAAATACTCTTCCTGATGCCTATCCTTATTTATTTTCAGATAAAGTACTATGTTCAGATAGGGTTCTTCTTCAACATTTAAAATTGTAACATTTGGATAAATGTGAAAGTCAATAAATTTTATTTGAGCTTACAAAATCCATAAAATACATATAAATACTTATAAACTCTTAAGAGTGATGATTATACATTGGGCCTCATGGAAGCAAAATGGCCGAGCTCCCTACGAGTGTTAAGCCTCACAGAAGCAATGACCAAGACCTTTGGCATTATGTTATGTTTGAGAAGAAGACCTGTCAAGCCAAGCAAAATCGTGGCCATGGCAGATACCAGTGTCACGCATATGGCATCCATACCGGTGACATATAAAAGCACCCATTACACTCTTGGAGTGGTTGGAAAGGCATCCAGCCATAGAAAACCATGCCAAATCAGACTGGATCTTGGTGCAGCCTTCCAGCGAGCCAACCCAGGCCAACATGGACAATGGACATTAAATGATGATGATAACATGAATAACTTATGAATAACAAAATATACACTTACAATTCTGACAGTACAGACATTTCTGCATAAGTTCTTTGAATAATATAGTCAATAAGAGTGTTAAGTGCAATACTTCCACCTCCAGTACCTCCCCCTTGTGACGGACCAGTCGGCATAGGAAGCTGACTGTCAATGGGGGACATCTTGGCAATTCAAAGTTACAACTCACAGCTGAAAAAAATAAAAGATAAATATAGATGAATTTAATACAAAGCAAAATGTAAATCTTTTAAAACCAGTGAAAAAAACAGTTTAAAAACCATTAATAAATTTTTTTTTTTAATTACTGTCATTAATGGTTTAAAAGACAATACAGATTCTTGTACGTTAGTGAATACTTGAGTTATGGCAGCACTTGATGCAGATATGCAGTCAACTTTTCAAATGGTAGTTTCCTGCTGTAAACACCCACAAATGAAACAATGTCCCTTATCAGAACATAGGCTGTGTTGCGCCTTTTTTTGTTTACTCACACTGATCTCTGCTCTTACATTGCCATTTCCTATATTTTGGGATTAACCAAGCAGATTTTTGTCACATTTGCATGTGTCCTAGTAACAAAGAGCACCATAAGATAGACCCTTTCATACATACCATTTATTGTTTGGCATGGGAAAATGCTGTTGTTATAGACCATTTTGCAAATATTGTTAATCTATTTTTTTAAACTTACAGGAAGCTCTCATTTTTATCTCGATAACATAAATACAAGATAATGTTATAATAGTGTATTTACATTATAATGTTACTGTAAAAAAAAACCTTTGGTCATACAATTGCACCTAGAAAGTTCCCCTCCAAAGTACAAGTCCGGGCAAGCTTGTTTATGGAAGAACAGAGTCACTCATGCATACCAACCTCCCCTCTCCATGACATTGATGTATCCAAGGGAAAGGCAAAAGCTGATACAGCTTGGCACCAGTGATATCACAACTCATTTCTACAGCTGAGTGAACTGGAGCAATGTGAAACAAACTGTCTTGTTCAAGAACACAACACAGCCCAGTCCAGGTATCAAACTTACTAACGCATGATTGTGAACCCCTATGCTCTAACCACTGAGCCATACACCTTCACAATGCTACTGTAAATATGAGAAAATATGAAAGACAAAAGGAATTATAATCATCTACATAAGACAGACACAAAGCATTTTTAGATGTTTAAATATCTGCTCAACTGACCATTTTCCCAACATCTCTGTCATCCATAAATAGATTTAAAGCATCAGGCTGATGGAAATCAAACACTAACCAAAACAGTTGGTACTCATAATTCTTTCTACTATAGGCACAAGTCCTGAAATCTTGGGGAATGTGGCTAGATGATTAGATCAACCTCAGTGCTTGACTGATTCTTACTCCATCAACCCCAAAAAGGATAAAAGGCAAAGTAGACCTGGGCAACATTTGAACTCAAAATGTAAAGCCAGAAATGACATTAAGCATTCTGTCCAGAGCAGTAATGGTTCTGTCATCTGATACAATTTGTCTTTCTTCTCCCAGTTAATGTGCCAATCCTTTTTAGAACAAGGCACAGGCATCCCAAACACATTGTGCTGGATTCAGTCTCATTGCATGGCGCCTTGGACAAATGTCTTCTATAGCATTAGGCCAATCAAAACCTTGTGAGTGGACTTGGTAGATGGAAAATTGAAAGTAGCTCATCATGTATATATGTGTCTTCTTTCTGTGTTTGTCCTCCACCATCACTTGACAACCAATGTTGGTTTGTTTACATCTTCATAACATAACAGTTTGGCAAAAGTGACCGTAGAAAAAATACCATGCTTAAACAAAAATTAAGTACTAGAATCAATTCATCAGACTAAAATTCTTCATGCCAGTGCTCCAGCATGGCCACAATCTAATGAATGAAACAAGTAAAAGACATAAATGCCAAAATTTAAGTTCTTAAACAGAAACTAAAATACAACCACAGCCAATAAACTACCCATGTCATAATCACATAGACAAGCACATTTGGTGTTTATGAAATGCAACTAAAAATTAACTACTTTTGACTAGAGTATCTATAATCATGCACAGTAATGAGCTTATATTAACTCAGTATCACTTAGAAGGTGATATAATGTCTCTTGGTTTTATTTAACAGTGTCTATAAAATGCTAGTTTGTAGTGTAATAAAATTTTGGTGGGCCTAATACACAATCCTATATATTGTTTAACTCTTGCTACCATTTTTCTGTTGAAATACACTGCATTTATTTCAATTAATTTTGAAAATAACATATAATTCAGTAAAATAATTTTGTCAATTGTTGGAAGGTTTTAAGATCATTTCAAAGGAAGATGGTAGCATACAAAAGGGTCAATACCACCATCTTAACTAGGGGTGACTTTAACAAGTTCATTCTGTTGCAAGCAATCTGCCCAAACCCATTACCACCTTATTTTTATCTTGCATTTGTTGAAGCTGAACACCATCCATATTGATCTAACCTGTCTGAGAAGACCTACAAAGGTTATGGACACAGCTCCTCTTCTAAATACCTTATATATATATACATATATCTGTATATATAATAATAATAGTATTTTAAAAGCATGAAGCTTATAAGCTATCACCACACAATAACTAAAGAAAATAGTCTAATAATGAGGCATATAAGCCCTCAATGAAAAAAAGTAGATGTGGGGTTTGAATCCCATGTGTATAGGAAAACCTACTTTTTTCTGTCGAGGGCTTATATGCCCCATTATTAGACTATTTTCTTTAGTCATTGCATGGTGATCGCTTATATGCTTTAAGCTTATAAAACACTGTTATTATTATTATTTACAGAATTTTAAAAATTGACACAAAAACCATCACACATATATAGTGAATGATAAGTGGAATCAACTGCATCATTAGTGTATGTTTTATGAAGACTAGAAATGTTTGAATTCAAGAGATAAATTAAATATTGTATACCAATATACCATTTCTGGCAATCAACAAAATTCAATAATTTCAATAAATAAATATTTACTAAAAATGAAATTTAAAAAATTACATTAAGTTTATTTTAATCTAAATTTCAGTTTGTCTCTATTGCCAAACTGTCCAACCTCTTAATGCTGTTGCTTAGTCCTTTGCCAAACTTGATCAAAGACATTCTGATAGTGACTACTCTGTTTGGGGAGGGGGCAGTTCAAGCACAGTGTATCTAGGACTACATTATCAAACGTGTAGTATCCCCCCTTTTTTTTTGTTAAGTATGAAGGTTTTGACTTGCTGGTTGTTTCTATCATCATCACCATCATCGTTTAACGTCCGCTTTCCATGCTGGCATGGGTTGGACGGTTTAACTGAGGATCAAGTTTAGCAAATATAAAGAAGCTTCTTTGTCGGCCTTGTCTCCACAAGATATAGAATACATCATTGTATCCTCAATTACTATTTTGCTCTCACATCCAACATTTCAAGAGGGAAGGAACTAATCATAAAAGACAACCTCCGAAATCAACCGTAAATCTCTCTCTTCCTTTACAAGTATACATCAAAGTAACTAAGCACATACCCGCTTCCAAAACACACTAGAAATTTCTTGTCCTTCAATATATTGAAATCAAATCCTTTTACTCATAGTTAACGAATTACCTACAATTATTATCCCTGAATGACTAAATAAAGTATTTTTTATTGCTAAAAACAAAGTAAAGTTATTTATTCTTCTTGATATCGGCAAAGGATTCAACCTTTGAGAATATTCTAGCAAAGCTAATCGTCTTTGGATTCCACTTAGCACTAATCACTGACGGAACGGTTTGAACCCAATTTCTAGATTCTTTACAAACCGATTTCATTCTCATGCTAAACTGTCATACAGTCTTTCATCTAGAGTAGAATTTATCTGTCGGAGAAGTCAAGCACAATACAATCTGTAATTGGTTTGAGATGCCATGTAATAAACTAAATCTTGGCTTCAATTCTAATAAACAAATCCTAAATAGCTGTAAACATGATTTCATTAATTTTTTTTTAAATAGTAATAAAATAAAATGTTAGATTTAATAATTAAAATTTAACACAAAACTTATTTCTAGTAACGGAATGTTTCACGTCACAGCTAACTTTATATAGAGCACTATTAAAGAATGGTAATTTTTTTTTCCTTTTAATACGGACAGGTTATTTTAGCCCCCATCCACACCCATATAGATATCTGATTGAGTTGACCTACAATTAAAGTCATTCCGATCCCAACCATCGCGTTTTATCCTCTCGAACTTTTCATGTAGAGAACAACATTATCTAAACTGTCATTTTATTTTATTTAAAGATGATATATGATTCGAAGGGAATTAGGTTGCAATTTCTAGCAATTCGAGCAACCACGTAAGAATCCTCCACGAAGCTCGTCAATCTGGACAGTTTGCTTGTTTTGAGATTGTCATCTTCATATCAGAAGTTGCGAAGTTTTGAAAGCATTGTTGTGTTGTTCATAGACATAGATTTTCAATGGGAAACGGTAAAAATATTATCCAGCGAAACTACATTACGAAAATAAAACAACCGTAATAATCCAACACTTTATATGAAAAATAATAAATAAGAGCCGGCCGCTGGAGTAAACAACGAACGAGGAGTTAAACTTATGAACCAGTTTCTATTCTTAATTATTTCACATGTATGTCATATAACTCTTGAGAATTTCATTTCTCCTCACCAATATTTTTTAGAAATTTGTGGGACCTCAACATACCATTTATTATTACATTAGTTCAAACTCATGTAATAATGCCTAACAATAACAACATATTGAAATGAAATTCTTTCACTGATAGTTGACGATTTACCCCAAAATTAAACACCCTCAATAGATAAATAAAGTATTTACAACAAGCTGAAACCCCAGAAAAGTCGAAGATAGATAGATATGAAAGAATAAGAACGTACCGTGAAAAACAAATGCTGCACATGAGAGAAGGATGCGAATAAGCGATAATACCTCGCACTGATGGCGGCTTAGATGTAACACTTTGCGCCACCTGCTGGCGAATACTCATCAAACGAAGGGGAGAAAACTTACCTAGTTACTATCAACTTCCACGATGTAAGTGTAACTTTTCGTTTCTCTATGGTATTTCTAAACCTTGACTGTTTTTAACAAATGTTTACATGTTTGATTGTTATGATTTTACAGTGATGTTAAGAAGCATTATGCGTGTTAGATAAATGCCTAAATTAAAAACTCACAGTTGCTTGATGAACATGCTCGGAAGTAAAATGTTACGACCGAGTGGAGCAACATTTCATAAAGGCGACATATCTTCAGTTTAGTGCTCCCACTACCGGCTTTATTATTTTTTCTTAGTGCACGTTTTTAACTGAAATTTTGCAGACATACGTTATTAAAGGCAATAGATACCTAAACCGAAGGATCGCCGATATGACGATTATGTTAATGAAATAAAAACAAAAACTTGTCGATTTCTTTTTACTAACTTGTTCGTGATTATTATACAACTGAAAAATAAATCGAGGATCTTATCTTAATTAATATCATATATTATCAATATAAATTAGAAGGCTCAATAAAAAAATTCCTATCTTCGTTTGGTTGCAACAATTCAGTATCATTACTGAATGCTTTTGTTTTGCATTGTGTACCCATACATTTGATTTGTATTGTACTTCGCTTTATCGTGCCTTTGACTTTCACGTTGATAATAAATGATATAAAGTAAAGATTATTTGCCACCCTAATGTGACAGTCCCGGTTGGAACGAATGCTACTGTTGTTCAGCCCCAGGTGACATCGTCACCAGCTAGCTATACGACGATGTCTCCTGTTTGTATGTATATGAATACACATATACATAAAAGCATTGATAATTAGGCGTAACTTCGATATAGGTCCCGGAAGTACCAGCTTGCTTACGAAGCACATGGTACCGGGTTCAGTCCCACTACGTGGCACCTTGGGCAATTGTCTTCTACTATAGCCTCAGGCCTACCAAAGCCTTGTGAGTGGATTTGGTAGACGGAAACTGAAAAAAGATCGTCGGTTGTATGTATATATATATATAAGTGTGTGTGTGTGTTTCCCCCCCCCCCACATCACTTGACAACCGATGCTGGTATGTTTATGTCCCCATAACTTAGCGATTTGGCAAAACAGACCGATAGAATAAGTACTAAGCTTACTAAGAATAAGTCCTGGGGTCGATTTGCTCGACTAAATGAAGTAAAAACAAGTAAAAGAGTATATATATATATATATATATATATATATATATATTATATATATATATATATATATATGGGTTGGACGGTTTGATTGGGCTAGCATGCTGGAAGGCTGCAACAGGCTCCAGTCTGATTTGGCATGGCTTTCTACGGCTGGATGCTCTTCTTGACATCAAGCACTCCAAGAGTGTAATGGGTGCTTTTACGTGCCACTGGCACGGGTGCCATTTGTGTGAGGAATGCAAGCCACTTTGCCTCCATGTGGCCCAACGCTGATGATATGTATATATTTATATTCACATTCAGTTAACTGAAAGCAAGAAAATGAAGAGTTAATAATAATTATCTATTATTAAAAAATTGGTAATCTTTACTTGTAGCCATTTCTATTAGTACTCAATAGGTAAATTACAAATTTATGCTTCAAATTTGCATTTATATGTTATGAGCATAATTTCATCAAAGAAAGTTATACATTAAGATATTACATGTCGCCCTTTATATATATATATATATGTATAATGTATGTATGTATGTGAGTGTGTGTAAGCCCTCTAAGAATCCATAAGTCGGGAAAAAATGCTCTCCTATATCTGTTAGTAGAGTGGGTATATTTATCGAAGTGTACAGTATTATGTAATTATGTATTGCGCTTGATCTTACCAATCAGTTTTACACCAGGTGTTCAACAGTGTCAGGTAACAGTTTGATTATGTAATCCTGTGCTTTTCAGAGTTGGCATTTAATATTTCATTTCATACCTGCCATCTCAGAAGAGTGCTGCATTACATAATTGGACTGTTAGCTAACACTCCATTGAACTCCTAATGCGAAACTGATTAGTAAGATTAGCCATAATGGATTTTGTGTTTGTGTCCCTGTAACTTCGTGGCTCAGCAAATGATATCAATAGTATAAGTACCAGGATTTTAAAAAAAGTACTAGAGTCAATTCATTTGACTAAAAATTCTCAAGTCAAAGCCCCAGCATGGCTGCAGTCTAATTACTGAAACAAGTAAATAAAAAAAAAGATAAAGTTATGGTAAAAACAGAGATAGGAGGGCACTAAACCATAGTTATGTCCTACTAAGGCTATGCACTGCATGCCTTTCACTTTCATATTGATCAGGATAATAATATCAATTTTTAAGTTGTGCAATGATCAAGAGCCAAGTAGTAGGATGGTTTTAAAAGTATAAACTTCTTTTCCATGTAAAAGAAAATATGAAAAAAAATAATAAAAAAATTATCAATCAAAATTTTCATCATCTACACCTTTGAAAATGTATTCAGGAAACATTCATTTAAAAATTCCACTAAAATATATCCATTATTAGAAAGATTATGTAAAAAAAAAAGTCAGATGAGCACTAAAATGTACTTAGGTCGTAGGGTACCTAAGAAATTGGTTGTTGAATAGTTTCCTCTTTTTACCTAATGCAGATACCTGTTTCTTTATTACCCACAAGGGGCTAAACATAGAGGGGACAAACAAGGACAGACAAACGGATTAAGTCGATTACATCGACCCCAGTGTGTAACTGGTACTTAATTTATTAACCCTGAAAGGATGAAAGGCAAAGTCAACCGGAATTTGAACTCAGAACGTAGCAGCAGACGAAATACTGCTAAGCATTTCGCTCGGCATGCTAACGTTTCTGCCAGCTCGCCGCCTTCCTAATGCAGATACCACCCCTCAAACTGTTGTTTGAGTTTCAGCACATATAAGATACCCTTACAAAACTTATGCCTTTACAACACAGAAGACCCCCACTACCCAATCTACTCCATATTATGCATCTTCTTATCAATAAAGGCTTCACCATAACTCTAGGGGAGTTTTGCTTTCTGATCTCTAATTTTTCACTTGTGAATATGAAGAGTAAATGCATTGTATTGGCAGATTCTATGAGCAGTAGCAGTAGTAGCAGCTGCTGTTTGACCCCAGGTCAATTCTAGTCAAGCAGACCTATAATGAACAGGCATTCCAGCCATGACAATCACATTTTTGTTTTCCTCAAATGATGAATTAGTTCAGTGTTCAGAGCACAAGTCAAACTGTGTTGCAATATTTGTTCCAGCTCTCTACACTCTTTTTGCATTTAATAATTCTTTCAAGGGTGATAAAATTAAAATATACCAGTCCAAATTGTTTGTATAATACACTGACTATGTATATATGTTTGTATTACTGCCTCCTTGCCTTTCATCATGTGATAGTTGCAAGCAGTGTCCTTCATTTTGGAGACATGTCTAGTCAAGGGGAAAAATTACCTTACTTGGAAATAGATGAGGGTTGGTGATAGGAAACACATCCAGTTGTTGAAAATCTGTCTCAACTAATTTCATGTGGCCCATGCAATCATGGGAAAGCAGACATTAAAATGATGATAACAGCAACAACTCTCTGTTAACTGTTTTTATTTACAAATTGATGTGTTAATCATTTGCATGAGAATGTGTTCAAATGACATTCGCCACCAGAACTTTCATTATGTTTTTTGTAAGTAATTATTCTTTACTACTCTTATTTTTTTTGCTTATTTTGCAGGCCATCACCAAGTACCTTATCAAATTGGTCAATGTATAGATTACTTGAATTATCATCAGTTAACTGCCTATTTGTAATTGATACCATTAAATATTTATACCCACAATTGAATTCAAGTTGTCGTGATCACTGTAAAATAAATAAACTGCAAGACTTCCACAAACAATTTTCAGCTATAAACTCAATTCATAGTTGTAAAAATTTTGAAAATATTAAAGAACATGATTTTGATTGGTTTATTAAATTATATTCCAAGTAAGTTTCCTATTTTTTAAAACTTTTCTTGTACTTTTTAACATTCATTTTTCAATGCTGGCTTGAATATAATTTCTTTTGTGTTATTGTGCACATGAACATGTTGGTACTCATTTCCGAAATGGAAATAAGTACCAACACTTGAACAACTGTGAAGATCTCTTCACAAGAAATCATTGGTAACCTTGTTAACCAACAAATAAACAGTATATATATATATTTTAAAGGTTGTCTGTTATGGCCATTGGTTTTGCACTTAGCTGTATAGGCAACTCATCAGATGTACTTTCAACCATTTGGGTCTGACAAGTCACCTATACAGTTAAGCTAAACGAATGGTCTCTCTCTGACTGCATTTAACAAACAACCTACTAAATATACTACTGCTCTAATGTGTTAGAGTGTGCTTCCTTTTTGGATATATGAACTACTGACGCGCGCGCACACACACACACAAACTCATAGGTGCGGATATGACTCTGGTTAGGAAGTCTTGATATCCCAAGCATATAGCTTTGGATTCAGTCCCACTGCATGGCATTTTGAACAAGTGTCTTCTGCTATACTCCAATGCCAAAGAAAGTCATGTGAGTAGATTTGGTTGAGAGAAACTAAATGAGGCCTGTTGTATATGTATGCATATATGTGTGTGTGTGTTTCTGTCTACTTGTCTTGACATCATGTGATAGTTGTAAAACAAGCATCATTATCAACGAAATGGTGTTGTTTGTTTTCCAGTCTTCCATGGAAACCCGTTTGGCCATGAGGAAATATTAACCTTGCTTGAAAACATATGAAGGTTGGTAACAGGAAATGCATCCAATCATAGAAAATCTGGTTTGACAAATTCTGTCTGACCCATGCATACATGAAAAAGTGAACATTACAACAATGGGGATATATAAATGCAACTCCAGCTCACAAGATATTCTAATCCCAGTTAGACATATATTTGGAGCTTAGATAAATGCACAAATTGCAGCATTCACATTCCATTGAACTTTCTATACACATACCTACATAAGGTAATATAATGGATAGTAAAAATATCAACTAAATTTGAAGTCAATCTTAATCATAAATATTTGATCAGAGAATTTATGCTAAAATCAGAAGAAATATCTATCTAGTGCAGGTAAAATTCCCGAGATCCATGAACAAGTTCTCTCCAGCAGTCTATGTTCCTCATCATCACTGCCTTGTCCTGTGTCTCCCAGAGACCAGTATCTATCCTTAGGGCATTACGTAAGTCATCCTCGGGCTTCCTCTTCTAGTGTGTCCATGTAGGGGCTCCCACAGAAGCACTGAGTGCAGTACCAACTCTGAATGATGGTGAGCATGTCCAGCTAACCTCAGTCTCCTCTATGTTATTTTCGAGCTAACTATTGGAAGGTTCTTGTACAGCGCTGAGTTCTTCATCCTCAGTATATGCTGATTAATGTTTGTGCTTTCAATTCCTAGACCAAGAGGTATATTGTGTTCTTGAGCAAAACACATCTCACATTGCTCTGCGATCACTTTAACACCTGATGTGTGGTACATTGTGCACCTGTTTAGGCAACATCGGTTTTATGGAGGAAGTGAGCTAATATACAGCTCATACATTTGATCACAATAAACAAATCATTTGTGCAGGTTGTTCAGCAAGAAACAGCAGAATGGTCTTTTTTTGAAGTACAAGAGACTACCATCATCAGCATACATCTTAGTCACTAACACCATTTGAGCGTGGCTGCTGCCAGTACCACGTGACTGGCCCTCGTGCCGGTGGCATTAAAAGCACCCACTACACTCTCGGAGTGGTTGGCGTTAGGAAGGGCATCCAGCTGTAGAAACTCTGCCAGATCAAGACTGGAGCCTGGTGCAGCCATCTGGTTTGCCAGTCCTCAATCAAATCGTCCAACCCATGCCAGCATGGAAAGCAGACGTTAAACGATGATGATCAAATGTATGAGCTGTATGTTAGCTCACTTCCTCCATCAAACCAATGTTGCTTGAACAGGTGCACAGTATACCACACATCAGGTGTTGAAGCGATCACAGAGCAATGTGAGATAAATGTTTTGTTCAAGAAAACAATGCACCACCTTGTCCAGGAATTGAAACCACAATCCTGCAATCATGAGTGCAACACCCTGAACACTAGGCCATGTACCCTCACCAAGAATAGAATGTATAAGCTAAAAGAAACCCATCTGAAAGGGCAAGTTTCAGATATTTTAAGAAATATTTTTTCATGTGAAGTAATTTACTCATAACCACTCTTCTAATAATTATTTGCTTGTATTTTTCAAAAGTTTCTACAGACTAATGACTTCTTTTTTTTTTCTTTTCATACAGGGTCAATTCTTCAGAGATATGTAGCAGCCCCTCAAAGGGTGATATTTTCCAGTTATGCCAAAAAACTAACGAAGATTTCAGAATACTGTTGAAGCAGTTAGTTGAACAATATTCTTGTCTGCGCTTAGAACAAAAATTTGATGTAAAAAAACGGTTAGCTTTATTAAAATTATTCCACCAGAATATGCTTGAGCTTCAAAGCAATGCAGAATTCAATATAGATAAAGAGATGAAGTCTCCTTTTACTTGGTCTGACATAGAGCCATTGAACCAAAATTGTTCTGAATCTAATTCAAAGACACTTCATCCAGTTAGTACAACAAAAGGAATAATTTTAAACTTGCAAGATAATGTTACACAGAAATGTTTAGATGCTCAACAACTATTAAACAATACATCACCTAGTTCATCATATATTCAAATTGCAACACAGAATGCTCCAGTGGATACACTAAATAAACACTCAGAAAGTGGAGATAATATGATAGTTCAAAAAATATCTATTAATAAACCAAATAAAATTATCCAGAGAGAGATTGACAGATTTGTTTCTAAGGTGTGTAGAAAGAATAAATTATTGCTTCTTGAGATAAATGAGAACTCAACTATACGATAAAAGCATAAATCTTGCTACACCTTTAACTCATGAAGATGTATATCATATTAATTCTGAAAAGAAGGAAGTTGCTTTGTCAAGATCAAAAAAAAAAGACAGATTCAAATTGAAAAAAATTCTAAAATTCTTGCTGAAAAGATTCAAAGATAAAATTATGGAAAAAAAGCATAAACAAGTACAAATGTAAACAATTGCATAAAAGAACTCAACCTTGTAAAATGCTTGTTTTTAAAACAAAAACCCAATACCTCTGATTTCCTCTTAAATTTTATTTTTTTCCAATTTTATCTAGTGATTTAATTTGTTACTTTCATTTTGGTGCAAGTTCAATTTTTTTATAGAGGAGAGACAGTCAAACAAGTCTACTACCTTACTGTTGCCTTGTTACTATCCTAGAGACACTGAGTTTATATACTATAAAAAATCAGGGATAACCCATTGACGTTTGTATTAATGCCACTTTTATGGATATTTTTTTTTTTAATATATCTTGTTCTTGTTGCTATATTCTCTCAGTAAATTTCTATATTTTTCATTCTTATTTATGAACAATAAAGTCTAGATCCCGAATACTTGTCTGATAAAGAAATTTTATCATCGTTTAACGTCTGCTTTCCATGCTGGCATAGGTTGGACAGTTTGACTGAAGACATGGAAAACAGACATTAAACGATGATGATGATGATGATGATGGCAAGCCAGGAGGCTGCACCAGGCTCCAATCTGAACCAGCAAGATTTCTACAGCTGGATGCCCTTCCTAACGCCAACCGTTCCAAGAGTGTAGTGGGTGCTTTTTACGTGCCACCAGCACAGGGGCCAGTCAGATGGTGCTAGCATCAACCATGCTCAAATGCTGCTTTTTACGTGCCACTGGCATGAGAGCTAGTCAGGCAGTACTGGCATTGACCAGGCTCGAATGGTGCTTTTTACATGCCATCAGCACAGGTACCAGTCAGGCGGCACTGGCATCAGCCATAACAACAGCTTCACTTGACTCAACAGGTTTTCTCAAGCACAGCATATTGCCCAACAATTAAAAGGTGTTTTTAAGTGGGACAGTTATGCAACACAGGCATCAGCTACGATCTCACTCGGCTTGCCAGGTCTTCTCAAGCACAGCATATCTCCAAAGGTCTCAGTCGCTTGTCTTTGCCTCCATGAAGCCCAACATTCGAAGGTCATGCTTCACCACCTTGTCCCAGGTCTTCCTGGGTTTACCTCTTCCACAGGTTCTCTCCACTGTTAGTGTATGACATCGTAATACATATACTTGTCTGAAATTTTAATCTTTTCTACTCTAGGCACAAGACCTGAAATTTTGGAGGAGGGGACCAGTCAATTAGATTGACCCAGTACATAACTGGTACTTAATTTATCGACCCCAAAATGATGAAAGACAAAGTCAACCTCAATGGAATTTTAACTCAGAATGTCAAGACAGATAAAATAATGCTAAGCATTTCACCAGGCGTACTAATGTTTCTTATTTCTTTATTGCCCACAAGGGGCTAAACATGGAGGGGACAAACGTGGACAGACAAAGGGATTAAGTCGATTACATCGACCCCAGTGCATAACTGGTACTTAATTTATCGACCCCAAAGGGATTAAAGGCAAAGTTGGCCTCAGTGGAATAACAGCAGATGAAATACCGCTAAGCATTTTGCCTGGTGTGCTAACATTTCTTCCAGCATGCTGCCTTGTCTGAAATGTTAATACTATTAAGACTATGAAGAGGAAAATATGGAAAAGAAAGGTGAAAATATCATTATTCATGCAGTGAAGAAGTCATTATCAATTATTCACTCAATCCATTTGGAAAGTCTGTTATTTAGTAATTCATTGATATAAAAGCACAACCATCCAACTTATGCCAGCATGGACAACAGACTTTAAATGATAGTAATATCATCATTGGTTTTTATGGCCTGGAGGACAATGATGAAAAGGAGGGGACTAAGGACTGAACCTTGATAAATCCCTACTTGTATACTAAATTCTTCGCTGTACTTAAGGTTAACTTTCCCCTTACTGACAGCATCTTTGTACATAGCCTGTACAGCTTTCACTAGCCACTCATCTATCCCAAGCCTTCTCAGAGTCCACCATATCACACAGTTGAAGGCTTTCTCTAGATCAACAAATGTCAAGAACAAGTATAATAGTTTATTCTTAGCTAAGTACTTCTCTTGCAGTTGCCTAACTATGAAAATAGCTTTGGTAGTGCCGCTTCCCTTGATGAAGACAAACTGCATTGTGTCTAGCTTAATTCTGCTCCTAATTAATTGGGCTATAACTCTGTAATTTTCATCACCTGGTCCAGGAATTTGATGCCTCTATAATTGCTTCTATCAAAAACACCACCCTTATCCTTGTAGCAGCCAACAGTAATACTGCTACACCAGTCCTTGGGCATTACACCTTCCTGAATGACATGATTTACTATGCAGGTGACTAGCCTGTATCCTACCTTATCTGATACTTTGAGCATCTTGGCTCTGATTCTGGATGGACATGGGGTTTTCCTGTTTTTTTTCAGGTTTTAATAGCCTTATCTACGACACCACTGTCCACTAGGATAGCTGATCCCTCTGGTGGGTTCACATGAGGGAGACTTTCCTTGTCCCATTAATTCTCTACATTCAACAGTCTCACAGTTATCTTTCCACTCCTCTTGTCCACATCACTTACTGCAAGCATACTATTATCCAGCTATGCACACTTCTCTCATACAGTATCTTGATTCTCACTGACACATTGTCTAGCAGTAGTTGACACGTAAAAAGCACCATTTGAGTGTGGCTATTGCCAGTACTGCCTGATTGGCCCTTGTGCCAGTGGTACATAAAAGCACCCACTACACGCCGTGCGCCCATACACTTTTGCTCGCAGAGCCAGGACAACCTCATTGCACGTGCTTTCCATGGTCGATCACGGGTTTTTTTTTCTCTTTCTTATGCCTTTCTCACCACTGCTCCCCACCCCCCAGCCCCGACTCAACGTCCTTTTCCACCCAGCATGCCGCTTCCACCAGGCATCTGCGGATGATGTCGGCACGTCACTACTGCAAGCAGCACGTGCCTTGCGCTCTCGCTGCTGCCACCATCGCCATCATGGCCACCCGCTCTTCGCTTCTTCCACCCGTCAGCCCAATGCACAGAGGGTGATCGTCGTTTTCTCCTCGCAGTCGAGGACCCAGTCAGGTTACGCCACTGACTTCATGTTGCATCGCTGCCAGCACGGCGGATGGGCTAGTCGTCGCTTCCCAATCCACCACAGGCGACACGGCGTCACTGAAACAGAGCAATGCCATCTGTCCCGCCCTGGACAGAACCATGGCTTCAACTCCAGGTGTCACTGCATCACTGCCGCAACAAGCATCATCTTACTCCTTGTCTCGGATTGCTGCTCGGCAGTCGCACAATCTGTCACCCAGTTGTCTAGCAATCTGGAACACTTCAAGTCTCTGATCTTCAAACTGTAGACTTTGGCAAACCCTTTCTTTTCTGCTTCTATCCTAGCTTGCTAAACCTGATGTCTAGCCTCCCTTTTAGCCTTCTGCTATGATTCTTTGCTACCTGCTTTTTTCCATTCTTTCCAGACCTGTCTCTTCTTTTTTATGACCATGTCAGCATCACTGTTCCACCATTACATCACTCTTGGTCTAGCGAAGGCTTTGCTCCAACCACAAATTTGGTCTGTTGCCCTTAGTAGATTGTCCTGTAGGAACTTCCAGTTGTCCACTTTGTCATATGTCTCTATCTCTCCCTCCTTTTTATCAAAAGCCTCATTAAGGACATCTCTAAATTTCTGCCTGTTTAAAGGATCCTTGAGCTTCCACAGCCTTCTTTATCATATTGGCTTGTGTCTCTGGATCTTTCTGGCCTTAAGCCTGAAGTCACTAATCAGATAGTGGTCCAAATGTCATATCTTCATTGCAAAAGTTGTTCTCAGCCTACAGAATGTTCCTTGATAACAGAAAAATTTCATAGCTGAAGTTGGAAAAATATTCCACTTCTCGTGGAATTCCTCTCTTGCCTATATTTACTGACCAACTTATGCCAACATTGTCGCATCTCTTGTCATCCTTATTGTATCCTAGATCTTGCACAAACCACTTTTTTGTGATTTCCTCCATACTGATGTTCTTCCTGGGACATCAAGTTGTTTAAGATGAATGTTAATTGATTCTGTCTCACCAGCCACAGAGGGCCTGCAAATATTATGACTGCAGCGCCTTCCTCTTGGCTAAATCTTTAAACAGTTTATAAAACAAGATGTCTTGCAGTATTTAATTAATTCCTTTTATGTTCTGAGTTCAAATCCCATCAAGACTAACTTTTATCATTATCAAATGTCCATTTTCCATGCTGGCTTGACAAGATCTAGCCATATCAGGTTCCATAGTCAGTTTTGACTTGGTTTCTACAACTGGATGCTCTTCCTAATGCCAACTGCTTTACAGAGTGTACTGGGTGCTTTTTATGTGACACCATTACCAGTGCTTTTTATATGGTAACAGCAGCCACACCAATGCCTTTTATGTGACACCTTGGTTTTAGGATCTCAGTTCTATTTTGGTGGGGCAGGTCTTCTTAAGTACAGCAATATACCACATATCTTAGTCCTCTGTCATCTCAACCTTGCTTTCAAATTTTCTTGGATAAATAAAATAAATACCAATCAAATACTAGAGTAATTTAATAATAGTTTGGCTATACTTTGCTGATGAGTACTGATAAGTTTAAATTATGCCTGAAGATGTCACTGTACAACTAAGAATCAGACTAAATCCCTAATGCATTATGTATTTAATCAATTAAAACCTTAAGATTGTCTCTGATGCCATTTTTACCACAATTAGTCACTTGATGATTGTCTCCGTTACTAAGTGTGTCAGGTTAGGTATGGTGGCATGCACCATTTCATCCACCATTTCTTAGTATTTGCTTGGGTCATCCTGGGCAACCCTCCAAACAGTGTCCCAGTCAGTCCCCATCTCTGCAAAACACTTCCTCATCCACTGTGACCATGTGGCTTGTGATTAATGGACTCCAATAGTCACCCTAGCTGGGTCCTCACAGAAGAGAACACAACATGCAGGATCTAACTTGGAAAATCAAGCAACATGACCAGTCTGAGCTGATGCTCCCAAATCATACAAGTAACAGGACAAATCCCAGTTTCTAAGCATAGTTTTTGGTTTTATTCCAGGATGCTTCACAGGATTATGGTGTTACTAAGAGTATATCATCATCATCATCATTTAACATCCACTTTCCATGCTAGCACGGGTTGGATGATTTGATTAAGGACTGGTGAACCAGATGGCTGCACCAGGCTCCAATCTCATCTGGCAGAGTTTCTACAGCTGGATGCTATTCCTAACGCCAACTACTCCAAGAGTGTAGTGGGTGCTTTTACGTGCCAGTAGGGTAGTACTGGCAACGGCCATGCTCAAATGGTTTTTGTGCATTTACAGAGAATACCACCTGCACAGGAGCCAGTCCAGTGGCACTGGCAACCTCACTCAAATGTTTTTTCATGTGCCAGTAAGGCGACACTGGTAACAATCACGCTCGAATGGTGCTTTTTATGTGACACCATTACCAGTGCTTTTTATATGGTAACAGCAGCCACACCAATGCCTTTTATGTGACACCTTGGTTTTAGGATCTCAGTTCTATTTTGGTGGGGCAGGTCTTCTTAAGTACAGCAATATACCACATATCTTAGTCCTCTGTCATCTCAACCTTGCTTTCAAATTTTCTTGGATAAATAAAATAAATACCAATCAAATACTAGAGTAAATTTAATAATAGTTTGGCTATACTTTGCTGATGAGTACTGATAAGTTTAAATTATGCCTGAAGATGTCACTGTACAACTAAGAATCAGACTAAATCCCTAATGCATTATGTATTTAATCAATTAAAACCTTAAGATTGTCTCTGATGCCATTTTTACCACAATTAGTCACTTGATGATTGTCTCCGTTACTAAGTGTGTCAGGTTAGGTATGGTGGCATGCACCATTTCATCCACCATTTCTTAGTATTTGCTTGGGTCATCCTGGGCAACCCTCCAAACAGTGTCCCAGTCAGTCCCCATCTCTGCAAAACACTTCCTCATCCACTGTGACCATGTGGCTTGTGATTAATGGACTCCAATAGTCACCCTAGCTGGGTCCTCACAGAAGAGAACACAACATGCAGGATCTAACTTGGAAAATCAAGCAACATGACCAGTCTGAGCTGATGCTCCCAAATCATACAAGTAACAGGACAAATCCCAGTTTCTAAGCATAGTTTTTGGTTTTATTCCAGGATGCTTCACAGGATTATGGTGTTACTAAGAGTATATCATCATCATCATTTAACATCCACTTTCCATGCTAGCACGGGTTGGATGATTTGATTAAGGACTGGTGAACCAGATGGCTGCACCAGGCTCCAATCTCATCTGGCAGAGTTTCTACAGCTGGATGCTATTCCTAACGCCAACTACTCCAAGAGTGTAGTGGGTGCTTTTACGTGCCAGTAGGGTAGTACTGGCAACGGCCATGCTCAAATGGTTTTTGTGCATTTACAGAGAATACCACCTGCACAGGAGCCAGTCCAGTGGCACTGGCAACCTCACTCAAATGTTTTTTCATGTGCCAGTAAGGCGACACTGGTAACAATCACGCTCGAATGGTGCTTTTTACGTGCCACTGGCACGGAAGCCAGTCGGCTGCTCTGGCAATTGAAATTTCATGATTTAGTACATCAAATATGCTAGCACATACAGCACTGTTGAGTTTCAAAGATGGTGGAATTGACCCATCTATATAGTTATGTTCCTTTTATTTTGAGTTCAAATACTGTTACAGTAGGTAGGTGTCAGTAAAGCAACAGTCAAGCACTGATACTATTATCAGTGTTTCTCACCACAAAACTGCATGGCATTGTGCCGATATCAAAAACCATTATTTACGACATATGTGGGAAATTCTGTCTGTGGGTATGTTTGTGGAGTTGCTAGCTAACTCCTCCTACATCGGT
The DNA here is from genome assembly GCF_006345805.1 of Octopus sinensis. Classification (NCBI taxonomy): domain Eukaryota; kingdom Metazoa; phylum Mollusca; class Cephalopoda; order Octopoda; family Octopodidae; genus Octopus; species Octopus sinensis. The sequence continues at coordinate 99,472,201 of NC_042998.1, read as the reverse complement.
TTATTGATTTTGATGAAACTTGATACGCAAGTAGAACTCATGTCTGGACACCTCATGGCATACTCAGATTGTTGAAAAAATGATAATAGGGCCCCTGGAAGGGATCCTTAAATATATTTTATTTTAAAAACTAAGGGAAATACCCATTTGCCCCTGGAAGGAATCCTTATATATAGCCAAGAAAAATAGCTCATTCATTTTCCTAAATTATTTGGTAAAAATGAAATTGAATATGCTTATTTCTTAGTATTTGAACTGTTAGAGTTATTTCTGCAATTTATCCAGTACAACCCTTAAACAAGTAAATAGTATTTTCCTAAACAATAGATCCACTTATTTCGGTTAGTGACTTATTCATGAATATACCAACACTAGCACCCCTGAGAGTAATATTCTCTGGGAACACACAAAAGCACTTTTCAGAGTTATTTACTTTGAATTGTTATTATCTCATGTCTGATTAGCCTGTTGTTACGTAACATGCTGCATGATTTTAGTATACATATCTTATTAGTCTTTCCTCCTAAGTTCTATATACTCTGGAAACGCATTAAAGCCCTTTTTGGGGCTGCTTTATTTGAATTCTTACCATCGAGTAACTAATTTCATGTTATTACATAATTGACTTCACAATTTGGGTATTCATAACTTATTGGGAATTCCTAAAAACAAGATCCTGTGTAAGACAGTTTGGTATTCTCTGTAAATGTACGAAAACCATTTCAAGGGCTACATACTTTGTATTGTTGCTATTGGATTAACGGAACAAAGGGATAAGCCCCGCTTTCCCAGGAATTACCGGGTATGTCAGCTAGTTGTTATAATAAACAGTAGCATAATACCCATAAAAATTGACCAGACTTATTCCTAGAAAAACGGGAGGGAAGAAAGAGCATAATGATGGTCAGATACTTGAAGAAGGTAATCTCTGGTTATAAAGGACCACTTTGAATTTGTCACACTGTAGCTGATAACAATAGTGATAGCAGCTGAAGATCTTTTTCTGAATCTGTGCTTTGATCAGTTTATTAGTCACTGATGATATTTTTGTGAGTACGTAAGAATTATTTTTTGCATAGTTCATCATCATTTAATGTCCTCCTACTATCCTGGCATGTTTTAGACAGTTTGATAGGAGCTGGCCAAGCAGAAGCCTGCACCATACTTCTGTGTCTTGTTAATTTTTGTGTTAGAGTTCTTATTCATTTTCCTGTTGTTCAGTTTTAACTTTACATCCACTTTCTATGCTGGTTTAAATTGATACATCCCTATCCAAGTCAGTTCTTATTCGTAGTTTCTGCCTTGTTTGATGGATCATAGGACCATGTATTGCTCATATATTTTATTTAAGCACAGTTTCTATGACAAGACACTCTCCCTAACATCAACCAGTTTTAAAGACTGTATTGGGTGCATTTTATCATGGCATCGTCTCTAGAGGCGTTAATTAACAATAATGAAATGAGCAAATTACCAGTGCGTGTGTTTTTGTTGGTAGAATGATCCTCCCAAAATATTTAACTGAATCAGTGGAGATAGAACAATGATACACATAAGCATGGTGACAAGCTAGAATTTTTTTGAAAGATTATATTGCTATTTGTGAATAATATCCTGTATTTATTTTCGCTGTCCCAAAATATAAAACTACTTCTATTTGGTGTAAATGACAGTGTTCGAGAACTGTGGAAAATGTTATTTGTCTGAATTATTGCTATGATAATATTGTCTTCGTTTGTTTCAACTTTTAATCCTTAAAGCAATGTTATTGTTTGTATCATTCTTTTGCACAACTGAAAGGAAACTTAAAGTTTCCCCAACTTACAAAGCTCCATTTTGAGGGATTAAGCTATCTTATTTATTTTTTAAAGAAAATAAGACAGGAATGAACGAATTATTCTCACGTTTAAACTCATAAAAACGTTAATTGAATAATTTCAATTCTTTACGAAAGGAGCATCTATACGATCTCTCATTCTGCTAGAAATCGAAGCCCCACCTCTGCTATTTTAACAACAACAACGTAAAATAAAACAAATTCAATACACAAAAGTAACACAAAAATGGGTTACAACAACAACACAAAATAATTCTTAATTATATTTCAAAATATCCCCCATGATAAGCAAGCTAGCTCGTCCTCACAAATAAATAAATTCCTTGAAGTTTCCAATTCAAATCCTACCAACAGCTATAGTTTGATAAAGTGTAAGTGGCACGTTATAATCAAAGATCACCAAATTTAAGACGAGAGAAAATGTAGATACAGCTGTTGACTAGCGCATTTAGCAGACTGCGTGACTATGTAAGTTCCTTTACTAATTCAAATAATTGGAATAGAATTAGAGGAGTGTCTGAGTGCTGAAAAGCCGTTGTTTTAATTTCTAAGAAGACACAAGAATATTTTTAATGTCCATTAAGAAAATGTATTTATAAGATGATAAATACAATTAAGTAGTCGACATATCAATGACCGGAAGTTAACGAATGACAACGGATGTTTACGTATGACAACGAAAATCATTCGACATTAGTTACGAGATTATCCGAAGTCAACCGAATATATACGGAAAGTTCCTCAATGAATATTTCATATTTCAAGAGTACAAACTATCGGTGTTCCAGGAGTAAAATGAATGTTATTCTGTTTATGCATACGGTATTTAGGAATATTTTATAAGTGAAAAATGAAGACTGTATTTATGGTGGCTGAAAAGCCATCTTTGGCTGCTTCGTTAGCCAAAATCTTATCCAACAACAGCATGACATCTCGAAAAGGTTATAATGGAGCCTGTTCAGTGCATGAATATCGAGGTAAATTTCAAGGCGAACCGGCTTACTTCAAATTTACATCAGTGTGTGGTCATGTCATGACCCTGGATTTTACTGGCAAGTACAACAACTGGGATAAAGTCGATCCGGTAAGTAACTTACTTAAGCTACTATTTTAGATTTGTAGTAGTAATTTTTTTTTACTATTACTAATACTACTGTGGCTTTAGTCACAATCCGTCTGGCTTACTACACTGCTTACTGCTTGGGCAATCTTAGCTTTATATTACCAGTTCAACTTGATACTTGTTCCAAATTTTGCATACACTAATCGCATACTTTCCAAACGTCTACATTTTTCATGCCAACCTCATGCTCTTTTTTATCCCAGACTACTATAACAGCTTTCTTTGAACATGACCATGACCCCACTCAATCCACACACACCTCCGTTGTTAAGACCAATAAAGAGAGAGAAATATTGGTTCTATCTGTCGAACCTCTAGATTATAGTGCAGCTGAAACAAGACCGCAATCGGATTTCAATTTCTGGCGGTATCCACCTTATTCACATAATGCTTTTTGGAAAGTGTGTGTATGGGTAGGTAGGTTCTTCCCACCCTCTAAATCTGACATGTTTTAACAAATCGATTTGCGAATTGGGGGTCAATTATCGTTTAACAATTATTTTAATCACACTACACAGTTATTGGAGAATGTCTTTTGCGGCTAATAATTATTTCTACTATAGGCACAAAGCCTGAAATTTATGAGGAGGGGATCTGGTGGATTATATCGACCCAGTGTTCAACTGATACTTATTTCATCGATCAACTACCACTACCACCAAAGGATGAAAAGCAAAGTTTTTCATCAGAATTTGAACTCAAAACGTAAAAACTGACGAAATGCCGCTAAGCATTTTGCCCGGCGTGCTAACGATTTTGCCAGCTCGCCGCCTTCCTTTTTCCACTAGTTCTCTTCGTGCATTCAGGCACATAAGGCCGCAACCCCATCTCTCCAACCAGCTCTGATTTTTGCCAGTCTTCTGGTCTCATTCCAGCTTCTCCACCCTTCTCACATCTTTTCCTTAGTTTCTAATTTAGGCACATGGCCAACAAATTAGTTGACTGGTACTTTATTTATCGACCCTCGAGAGATGAAAGGCAGAGTTGAGCTCTGCGGGATTTGAACTCAGAACGTAAAGAACTGGGTCAACAAATACTGCAAGGCATTTATTCCAACGCTCTAACGATTCTGTTAGCTGGTCGCCTTCTAGGCACAAAGCCTTGACAGGAGACGATTAAATTGACAAATGCTTGACTAATATTTTATCGATTTCGGTGCAATGAAAGGCGAAGTTGGCGATGAGTTGTAAACTCAGAAGATAAAAAGAGCTAGGACAAATATTGCAAGGTATTTTTGTCTAACGTTCTAATGGTTCTGGAGTCAAGATTTTTAAAAAAATGAAAAGAGGAAAAAAAGGGCAAACAAATTTTTCGCTAACCAAACAGCATCAAGAAGATAAAGAACATAAGTCAATTCTGGATTACCCTTTCAGGTGATCTTTGAGAAAATATATGGTCATGGTTTGAATGCTTTTGATGACAGGATAGCTTGTTCAAGGCTGACTTCGGGCCAACTGTGTGTGTGTATAGATAGAGAGAAAAAAGAGAGAGGGAGAGACGGAACGACCATCGCTAATCCGGCATCATTGGGACCTGAAGAGTGTTGGATTAGTGGTTTTACTGAATTAAAAAGTAGTTAGAATACACTTAAAATATTAACTCAACGGCTGACTGATTAATAAAGAAACATTAAATGAAAAGGAAGTGAAATTTTAATGACTAACAAACACTTTCTTCACTGCCGTTTCTGAAGCGAAAAGTAACTAAGCACATCTGCATTATTGTCTCGGAGTGAAGGCTGTCAGGATTAGCATCTTTTTGATATGAAGGGCTATCGAGGTTCTTTCTTTGAAACGTGACTAAGATATTAATGAAGGTGACAGCACATCTGGTTAGCAGATATTGATTGAGACCGTTATATTGTCAAATGATTACTACTCTGCTCCAGACTTTTCAGCTATTTTTTTTTTAAAACATAACTTGCAAGTTGAGCCATTTCATATGCTTTGGCCTTTCTTTGAGTTTGTCTCAGAATGTAAATGTTAGTTATTTCTTGTTCACTTGTAAAACTTCGTTGTTCTAGACCTGCTAGAACTTATCCTGTCAACTGAATTTATCAATAGAGGCTCTTTTGCTATATTTGTTTCGTTGCTGTCTTTTCCACTGGCTTGTTGCTGTGGGCTTATAACAAATCTACAATTTCTGGGTCAGTGCACTAATGAACGGTTGTTGCATCTTCATTTACACTCATCCATTCTCCATGATCTTCACCTATCTTTGAAGGCAAAATATTTTGCAATAGGATTAAATAACGAGCATAAGAAAGCTGGGAAAGACATCCTCACCCCCATTTTCTCCCCACCCCCACCCCATAAAACCCCCGTTTTCGGATACGGAGATTCCGAAAAATTGCCAAAAATCGGCATTTTGAAATTCCCCCCTCCTACCCCTCAATTTCTACATTTTTCACTTTTTTCCCTAACCCTAAAATCCCAACCCTAACTATAAAAATTTTTGGAAATTTTTTTCAGAATCATAATCTCCATATTTTTCCGCATATTTTGGGAAAAAAAAAAGAAGAAAATGTCTGAAAAAAGTTTAAAATGAAGAAATTAGTGGGGTGGGGGTGATTTCAAAATGCCGATTTTTGCCAATTTTTTTTTGCAGATTCGTATTCTGTGTATATATATATATATATATATATATATATATATATATATATATATATATAAATTAAGGGGTGTTTTTTGGGGGTGGGTACAAAAGGAAGTCTTGCCGAAAGCTGTTCGTATGTAATCTGTTTTTCCTTTGAATTTCAAAATCCTTCAAAAGCATTTCCATTGTCTTCATCTGGTGCACTCAAACATCACTTCTGACCACAATTTATGCCATCCATTTTCCTACAGACTTCCAAGCATTGATAACACAGTAAACATTAAAATCATTAAGAAACTTACATACTGACTTGCCAGTGTTATTAAACTGTACATGCTACCTCATAAAAGTGTGTGATGCTTAGACTTAACATATCGTCACTGTTCTGGGGGTGGATTAATGCTGTGCTGTTTAGGCAGAAGATAATTACCAATAACATTTTTTATCAGTTCTGATGCTTTATCACCCCATAAGGATTCTGTATCCTCACTTGTTGATGTTCTTCTTTGCAAACATTCCAAAACGGTTCTGTATCATCTGCATTACAAACATACTCAGGATTTAAATTTTCATTTGAAACTAAGCAAACTCAACAAGTTTAGATGCTTATAATAATCCATTAGGAGATTTTTGTTCCTTTGTTTAAGAACTCAATGCTTTCGCTAATATGTATCCTAACATACATCATCAGAAAATGATCTAATTCTGAACATTTCCGATATTTCATTGTCTTCCTTTTATACATTTGTTTCAGAATTTTGTTTTCTGTGAATAAAGAAAGGCTAAGTATGCTGAAGTTTCTGTCCAGTAACAATGAGATTTTGAGCCTTCAAAGTAACTGGAGGAATGAATGTATGTTTGTTCTAAGCTTAAATATATTGATGATAATGACATAGGAGAGCCCAGTGCTAAAGATATACAAAGATGTCCAGGAACACTCATGGATGCTTTTTGGTCTAGACGTTAATATCCCACCCCGCAAAAAAAAAAATAGAAAAGTAGCAGCACCATAGTCAAATGCTACAAAGGTAAAGGTGATGCCTTAGATAGAAATAAATACAGAAGTATCAAATTGTTGGATCAGGTGATGAATGTTATGTAGAATCATAGCCTAAGTAATTAGGGAGAGAGTCAGTCTAGATGAGATTCAGCTTTGGTTTTGTGCCAGGCTGTAGCACCACTGATGCTATATTTCTGGTAAGGCAGCTGCAGGAGAAATACCTCTGTACTTGGCTTTCGTTGACTTGGAGAAAGCCTTTGGCAGGGATCCCTTATCTGGTGGCCAATATGGAAACTAGGAATAGATGAGTGGTTGGTAAGAGCTGTACAACCCCTGTATAGGGACACTATCAATAAGGTGAGGGTTGGCAACTAGTACAGCAAAGAATTCAAGGTACAAGTAGGGGTTCACCAACGATCAGTCTTCAGACCCCTCTTGTTCATCATAGGCCTCCTGGCAATAACAGATGAATTTAACATAGGCTGCCCCTGGGAACTACTCTATACTGATGACCTTACTGTTATAGGTGAATCACTACCAGAACCAGAGAAGTTCCAGGTCTAGAATCAAAGGGCCTTAGAGTTAACCTATCAAAAACCAAAGTCTTAGTAAGTAGGAAGGTAGACAAATCACAAATCCCTTCAGGTAGACAGCTCTGCTCGATCTGTAGAAAAGGCATAGGTAGAAACTCCATAAGATGCACCTGATGTAAGCTTTGGATATTTGAGAGGTGCAGTAATACCAGAGGAAGATTAACAGGGAAAATAGCTTTTGTGTGTGGAAGATGCACAGGTACTATAAACACCAAAAGTGTACAGAAAATAAACTCCAACTGCCATTGAGGTAAACTAGAAGTAGTAGATAACTTCCATTATATAGGTGACCAAGTTAGTAGTGGAGGTGGATGCTCCGAGATTGTATCTGTGAGAATAAGAATAGGTTAGATAAAGTTCAGAGAGAGCCTACCTCTGCTGGCAACAAATGGCCTCTCACTCAGAGTGAAAGGCAGATTGTATGATGCCTATATGCAAGCAGCTATACTACATGGCAGTGTGACATGGGCTGTGACAGCTGAGGACATGCGTAGGCTTGGGAGAAATGAAGCCAGTATGTGCAATGTCAGTGTGCATGTTTGACAGAGTGTAAGCATCTTGAGAGAAAAGTTAGGTACGAGAAGTATCAGGTGTGGTGTGCTAGAGACGACTGTGCCAATATGGTCATGTGATGCGTATAGACAAGGACAGTAGTGTAAAGAAGTGCTGATCTCTAACTGTGGAGGGAACCTGTGGTAGAGGTAGACCCAGAAAGACATGGGACAAGGTGTTGAAGCATGATCTTCGAACATTGGGCCTCACAGAGGCAGTTACTAGTGACTGAGACCTTTGACAATATGCTGTGCTTGAGAAGACTCGCCAAATGAAGTTATAATCATAGCTGATGATGGCGTTACATAATTGGCATCCATGCTGGTGGCACGTAAAAAGCACCATTTGTGTGTTGGGTCTCACAGAGATAATGACCAAGACCTTTGGCATTATGCCGTGCTTGAGAAGACACATCAAGCCGAGCAAAATCACATTCAGGAAAGATACCAGTGTCATGCAAATGGCACCCATTACACTCTCGGAGTGCTTGGCATTAAGAAGGGCATCCAGCTGTAGAAACCTTGCCAAATCAGACTGGAGTCTAGTGCAACCTTCCAGCTTGCCAACCCTTGTCAAACTGTCCAATCCATACCAGCATGGACAATGGATGTTAAATGATGATGATGATGTTGAAGTAGTGACTATCTTGAACAGAAACAGTGCCTGGTTGGACAATTTAATTATTTCTCTCAACTGAGAAGTATCACCACTGTATCTGTTGGAATTTGGAATTGCATTCCTCCTATGCATGCTCATTTTGGGAAACTACAAAAGAGTCTTCTGTTGTGATAAAATCATCACATGCACAACTGTTCCCACAATTCTCTTGCATGTGAAACTTGGATGTTTTTACAAAAAAAATATAGAGAAGTTGGAATACTTCCATCAGATAAAGCTGTAAACCATCTTGGGCATATGTTAGCAAGACCATGTAAAAGATAATGATATTCTAAAGAGAATCAGATTCAAAACCATTAGGCTGGGGTGTTACATCACAGGTTTGATGGGTTAATCCCATTCAAAGATGAAAATACTTATCTGTAGAGAATTGTAAGAGGGAACACATCCAGTCAGAGTTCCAAGACAGTAATACAAAGATCAGCCAAAACAAGCATCCAGAATCTTTAACATTACTATTTCCTCCTTGACTATTGAGGTAATTGTGTGCTCTGGATGAAAAAATTCCACATTAGACACAAATTCTTTGAAAGTAATCAGAAACATGGGACTAAACAAAAGAAGCTGATTTGCTACAAAGACTCCAAAAGTGTCCATGCCATCATTGTCAGAATTCTTTAAGAGCTAAAATAGGCTTATAAAGACATTGTGAATCACCTAAATCCATGGACCTGAATTTTTGATAATTGCTGGTCATTTGTCCCGTTGGTCATTAAGCATGTGGGTGCAAGCACATACACACACACACACACACACACACACACACACACACACAGTACATGAGATAGTAAATGAAGGAAAGCAGAGTCAATTCATAATATAGTTATAAATTCATAGTAATCCTTTTAATTTTGGTATGAAAAATACATCAATATTTGATAAGTGGATACAGAGTAGATATTTGACATTATAAAAAAATTCATGATAATAGGCAAGTTAGCTTGATTCCCAACTGTTCCCAAGAGGAGTTGAAGTGTTTTCCAGGCAGATAGTTCACCTTGATTTATTGCTACTTCAGGGCTATTAGACAAAAGAAACAGGCTTGGAAGGCCTGGAAGAACGGTGGTAGCAGGGAAGGGTATCAGACTGCCAGAAGGGAAGCTAGGAGACAGGTCTATCTAGCCAGAGGGGAAGCAGATAAGAGAAAATTTGCCAATGTCCTGCGCCGTGAGGATGAAAGACTTGAGGTATTTCGTGTTGCAAGACAGTGTGTGAGAGAGAATCGTGATGTGGTAGGAGAGAAATGTGTTCGCATGGAGGATGGTTCACTTGCGCTAAATGAGGATGCAAAGAGAGAAGCTTGGAGACGCCACTATGAAAGGTTACTGAATGAGGAAAATGAATGGGATAAAGAGAGTCTGCCGAATGTTGACCCTACAGAGGGACCAGCTATCCGAGTTGATAGTTCCGTGGTAGCTAAGGCAATTAGAAGCATGAAGACAGGGAAAGCCCCAGGCCCATCAGGAATTACTGCAGAGATGCTCAAAATATCTGGCAGTGTCGGCTATAACCTAGTCACCCGTATAGTCAACCAGGTGATACACGAAGGAGTCATACCCAATGACTGGTGCAGCAGCATACTAGTCAACTGCTACAAAGGTAAAGGTGATGCCCTAGATACAAATAATTACAGAGGTATCAAGCTGTTGGATCAAGTAATGAAGGTTACGGAGAGGGTCATAGCCCAACTAATTAGAGAGAGAGTTAGTTTAGATGAGATGCAGTTTGGGTTCGTGCCAGGAAAAAGTACCACTGATGCTATATTCCTGGTAAGGCAGCTGCAGGAGAAATACCTAGCCAAAGATAAGCCCCTGTACCTGGCTTTCGTTGACATGGAGAAAGCTTTTGATAGGGTCCCCCGATCCCTTATCTGGTGGTCAATGAGGAAACTAGGGATAGATGAATGGCTGGTGAGGACTGTGCAAGCCATGTACAGAGATGCCGTAAGTAAGGTTAGGGTTGGCAACATGTACACAGAAGAATTCAAAGTAGAGGTTGGGGTCCACCAGGGTTCAGTACTCAGCCCCCTCCTATTTATCATAGTACTCCAGGCAATTACGGAGGAATTCAAGACAGGCTGTCCCTGGGAGCTCCTCTACGCTGACGACCTTGCTCTTATTGCTGAGTCACTATCAGAACTGGAGGAGAAGTTCCAGGTGTGGAAGGAGGGTTTAGAATCAAGGGGCCTTAGAGTCAACCTAGCTAAAACCAAAGTACTAATAAGTAGAAAGGTAGACAATCCACAAATATCTTCAGGAAGATGGCCCTGCTCGATCTGTAGAAAAGGTGTAGGTAGAAACTCTATAAGATGTACCCAGTGTAAGCTATGGACACATAAGAGGTGCAGCAATGTCAAAGGTAGGCTAACTGGGAAGATAGTTTTTGTATGTGGCAGATGCTCGGGAGCATTAACCTCCGAAAATCTGCAGAAAACAACTTCCGTCACTTTCCAGGGGGAAAAACTAGAAGTAGTTGATAGCTTCCGTTATCTAGGTGACCAAGTCAGTAGTGGGGGTGGGTGCGCTGAAAGTGTAACTGCTAGAATAAGAATAGCCTGGGCAAAGTTTAGGGAGCTCTTACCTCTGCTGGTGACTAAAGGCCTCTCGCTCAGAGTAAAAGGCAGACTGTATGATGCGTGTGTACGAACAGCCATGCTACATGGCAGCGAAACATGGGCTGTGACTGCTGAGGACATGCGTAAGCTCGTGAGGAATGAAGCCAGTATGCTCCGATGGATGTGTAATGTCAGTGTACATACTCGACAGAGCGTTAGCACCTTGAGAGAAATGTTGTACCTAAGAAGCATCAGTTGTGGTGTGCAAGAGAGACGATTGCGCTGGTATGGTCATGTGGCGAGAATGGATGAAGATAGGTGTGTGAGAAAGTGCCAATCCCTAGCAGTTGAGGGAACCCGTGGAAGAGGTAGACCCAGGAAAACCTGGGACGAGGTGGTGAAGCACGACCTTCGAACTTTAGGCCTCACTGAGGAAATGACCAGAGACCGAGACCTTTGGAAATATTCTGTACGTGAGAAGACCAGGCAGGACAAGTGAGCCCAGCCCACTTATGAATGCCTTTCCTCCCTTGGACACAAAGACCGGTTGAGGCAAGCGAAGTCGATATAGAACCTCATCCGACGACAGACACCCATCCCAACCCCCCATGCTTGCGAAGACATGTTGGGGCAAGCGAAATCGAAATCGAAACCGAATTGAACCAGCCAGGATCCCTGGCCTGGTGGTACGTAAAAAGCACTATCCGACTCGGGGCCGTGGCACGTAAAATACTCCAATGCGACCGTACGACAGGCACCCATGCCAACCCCCTTTGCTTGTGAAGACATGTTGGGGCAAGCGAAATCGAAATCGAATTGAACCAGCCAGGATCCCTGGTCTGGTGGTACGTAAAAAGCACTATCCGACTCGTGGCCGTGGCACGTAAAATACTCCAATGCGACCGTACGACAGGCACCCTTGCCAACCCCCTTTGCTTGTGAAGACATGTTGGGGCAAGCGAAATCGAAATCGAATTGAACCAGCCAGGATCCCTGGTCTGGTGGTACGTAAAAAGCACTATCCGACTCGTGGCCGATGCCAGCACCGCCTCGACTGGCTTCCGTGCCGGTGGCACATAAAATACACCAATCTGACCGTGGCCGTTGCCAGCCCCGCCTGGCACCTGTGCAGGTGGCACGTAAAAAGCACCCACTACACTCACGGAGTGGTTGGCGTTAGGAAGGGCATCCAGCTGTAGAAACATTGCCAAATTAGACTGGAGCCTGGTGCAGCCTTCTGGCTTCCCAGAACCCCGGTCGAACCGTCCAACCCATGCTAGCATGGAGAACGGACGTTAAACGATGATGATGATGATGATGATTGAAATCATAAAGCACATATGCACACACAGAGTTTCTTCATAGCATTCCGGAATACTTTAGACATGCCAATCCCTTCATTACTTTGACAGGGTAACTCTTTTGATACTAATTGAAAGAAAGGGTTAGTAAGTGCAGCAAACAGTTGTAATTAAAAGTATGCTGGTTCAGATTCTTCTATATTACCCTAATTACAAAATACTGCTTGAGATATTTGAATATAGGTCTTTGTTCTACTGACTAGTGTTAAGAGGATCAACTAACTTAGATATTTACATGTGATATCATTGTTGTTTTTATTATAGTGTTGCATACGTTTTACATTCATACATATGGAAGGGACTTTTTTGTCTTGTTACTTGGCGACCTCACTCAGTACATTCTGTAGAGACCGTTCCAAAGCAGACATTAAAGTTCAATGCAGTTTTCTGGCTTGTTTGATCCTGTTGAACTGTCCAACCCCTGCTGGCAGATATTAAATCAGGATGATCATCTTGCACTCAGTGACCTGAATAAAACAGAAGTTTGGCTACAATGCTTTGTCGCTATGAGTACAAAAATAGTTTAGGCACTAATAGGTGTAGGTGTGGCTGTGAGGTTAAGAATCTTGTTTCCCAACCATGTGGTCTTGAGTTCAGTTTCACTGCACAACAACTTGGGTAAATGCCTTCTACTATAGTCCCAAGCTGACCAAAACCTTGAGTGAATTTCGTAGACAAACTGAAAGAAGCTTATATATGCATGTGTGTGTTTGTATGTATCTTTGTCAAGATATGCAATAGTTTTAAATGAGCATCATTATCATAAAAGCAAGGTTATTCATTTCCAGTGTTGCACGAGAAACATCTCTAGCTATGGGAAAATATTACCTTGTTTAGAAACAGGTGAGGGTTGGATGAGAAGAAAGGCTTCTGATTGCAGAAAATCTGCCTCAACAAATTCCATCTGACCATGCAAGCATGGAAAAGTGAACTTTAAATGATGATGATGACTAATGATGCTAAACAAATAACATTTTATTTCCATCAAAAGTATGATGGCCACAGGAAAAAATTTTGTTATAATAAAACTCTTGGCAATCAAAGAAATTAATTTTAGCCACATAAGATCTCTCATATCATCAGTTCATTGTCAAAAGAAATTAATGATTACTGAAAGAGTCAGATTTTTATATTGTCAAAATCAAAGTTCTTCTTAAGGATTAGGTAAATCAACTCATTTTTGATAATTTGAAAAAAAATGAGAATTGATGAACACACCGTCAAAGTTGATGTAATTCAAATGAGACTCGTAGATGACATAGAATCAACTGAATGTGTATAAAAAGAAAGACATTAAAATAGATTAAATCAAGTGATCCAAAGTTGAAATCATGCATTGAATTCATTCTACAACTTACAATTTCTATATTTCTATATATCATATGACTGAAACAAAAGCAAAATATAGAAAGTATTAATGGCTTTGATTATAATATTGTGTCACATGTTGATAGAAACAAATACAAATCTAATTATAATTGTTGCTTTTGTGGGTAAAAACATGTACTATTAAAATGGCTTACAATTGGTAAAACTTGTAAGTTTGGCACTTATTCTTTCTGTGTCTTTAACCAAACAGCTAACTTAACAGGATGTAAACAAACCAACACCAGTTGAGAAGCAGTAGTGGAGTAACAAATACAAATATGCACGTGCACACACACACACACACATGCAGATATATATATATACATACACACACAGACAAGATGACAAAGGACCAAGATACTTGGTGCCTTGCTATATTGAAAGTGACCTGTCCTCCACAGCAGAAGTGTTAAGGCTGCTCCTATGTCTGATGCCAGCTGATTTTTCTTTGAAGGAGATTGGGATGAATCAACCTGCAAAGGATGATTGGCAAAACTGACCTCAACTGGGTTTAAATCCAGAGCACAGAGAACCAAAATGAATACTGCAATATTTTATCTGTAACATTTTAACTATTCTGCCAATTTGCTGCATTATATGTTTTTGTTAAAGATTGGTGAATTGTCTTTTGGGAGAATGTGGACAAACAAAGGAATCGGTGTTTAGTTATGAGAATTCATCATTATCATATATCCATTATTCTATGCTAACATGGATGAATTATGAATGTAAAACCATCAATGATTAGGAAGCAACCAGGACGTTTTCTTGGGCATGTCAGTTTCTATGGGAGATATTTGTTTAATGTTCATTTTCCCATGCTAGGGTGCATGAGGACTTGGTTATGAAAGGTTTTTGAGGCAAGATGCTCTTCCTGTTGCCTCAACTATTTTTTCAAGTAAGGGATTTGTTTTGTTTTTTTTTTATTGCACTGGTCTTCAAAATACACAGCAACTGCTCATAAGGCAAAGAAGATAAACATCATATGACCGGTAGTAACAAGTGAAACCAAGGAATGTCAGTATCCATACATTTGAGTGCACACACACACACACATACATATATAAATGGCTTCCTGTAGTTTCCACTTACCAAATTTACTCACAAGACATTGATCAGCCTGATGCTATTGTGGAGAACTCTAGCCCAAAGTGCAGTGCAGTGGGTTCAACTTGAAACCACATGGTTGCAAAGTGAACTTCTTAACCTCATAGCCATGCCTAATGCTATATATTTGATCATTATTTGGTTCACATGTTGTCTCTTACATTGTTTCACAAAATTAATGTTAATATCAAAGTGCAGAATTGGTCCAGAGTTGACATCTCAAAAGAGGTCATAGCAGAAATTTAGATAATGAAAGAGACACTTTGGTGATTATATGGTGTATTCAAAGAGTGTAGCATTTTTGTTTGGCTGGAAATATTCATTAGTCCTAGAATTTATTTTTAGCAAAATCTGTGGTTTCCCAAAATTATCATTTGTATGTATTATTAGGTAAATCATACAAACGACGGTTCTTCATTATGGAATGTTTTATGTAAAAAAAAAAAAAATCTGAAATACCACCAGTTGATGCGTTATCATTGTTGGCATTTAGTCATATTATTATTTTGGATGGATGTAACGATGATGATGGTTTATCATGATGTAGAAACTGTTATATATTATTTGCTGTATTAAGAAAAGTTTAAATAGTAATTAAACCAATTGTTGTTCCATTGCCATAAAGGTTGTTTGAGTCAATTAAATGTAAATTAACAATCAGATAGTATCTTATGTAATCGAGAATTAATTGTTCTTCCAATGTTTTGAGAACATTGATGATAAAAGAAGTGCATAATGGTGTATATTGTGGCCCAGAGGCTACAAGAAATTGGTTAAAAATGGAAATATGATAGCCAGGTTACTGTGAAGGTGTGAAATACTATGTAAGATGTATGAAGTGTGCTAGGATAAAACTGATATTAGCTTCATACAGTGCACACATGGCCTAAAGAAACTGAGGTGTTGAAATGAGGGTATATTGATAACATTTGTCAAATTTAGGACTGTTCTTAATACTTTGCTGATGTATAACCCTGGCTGCAGCGCTACATTAACCATTACACAAAATAAGCAGGTGCTTAGGGCATCAAGGGACGGGGGCACCACAGAAATGAAAATGGTTTACAGCATGAAAGAAATCCCTTTAAACTTGCTGAAATATTCTACCAAGTATAGAAGCAGAAGTTTTACGTAAAATTAATTTTAACGATATCATTGAAAACTTTGCAATTAAAAAAAAATGAAGGAGAATACTGTTCAAATATAAGTGGGAGCATACAAAATTAAACATTATTTTCCATTTTACTGTTAATTTTGTTTCATTTTGAAAAATAAAAATTTATTTTATGGTTTATTATTGTTTACATTTTGAACCATTTGCATATACTTGAGGACACCAAAGCCTTCTAAGTGCTTAGGGCCTCTATGGGCCTTAATTTGGCCCAGGCTGAGTGGCTGGAAGTAATAACATGTAAAAACAATGGAGCTGATGCAATTAAGCAGTTATTAACAACTATGTTCTAGAAATGTTTAGTGTTAGACAAATCCTTTTGATACTATGATAATGACATATGTACTTGGCTTAATAAGATTGGATATAAACCTATATAAATACTGCAATATCATCTAGAATGGATGATAAGTTACTGGGAGAATGGTTTCACATATTGCTGTAGGCTTAAAAGAATATCTACAAAGTAAATATTCTATTAATTTATATTTGAGCCATGTGCATTTGAGTTATCAGGTACTCCCTCATTCAAGGAAATTTTCTTGGACAATCACTAAAACTGTAACTCCCATTTGGTATCAGGGTATGAGAAATGATGAACTGCACTAGGTTAGACATACATCTCAAGCAGATAATAAATAATACAGTTGTGATTCTTAAAAATTAATCATGCAAATTAAATAAGCAATGATTTAAATATTGAAGGTGGAAAAAATGTAGAATCAGTTCGTCACTGCAAGTGTCAGACACAGTTCTCATAACAAAAGGAATTAAATTAATTCATTTCTGCGAGACATGATATTGTTATATTAACATTATTGCAGCCTTAACTTTAATTTAAATGCTTACATATGATCAAGACTATTTAAGATATCTACCAGTTCAATGTTTGAAAGCTTGGCTATTAAATTGAATAAAGTTTTTTTTTTAATATCATATGCTATAAATTACATATTCAACTAATACTCTCTTTTACTTTCAGGTGGAATTATTTATTGCCCCTACTGTGAAAAAAGAAGCTTCACCAAATCTTCATATGCCAGACTTTTTAAAGAAAGAGGTAAATTATACATTTATTCTTTTGCTGATTTCTGTCATTTGACTGTTACCATGTTGGGACACTCTACCCAACTCAAAGGTTTACTTAATCATATCAACCCCAGTGCTTTATTTCGGTATGACACTTACTTTATCAATTTATACTTATCAACTATTATGTTATGGAAGATAAAGGTGTAGACGGTATGACTATAAATGCACATAGACACATACTTATACAGAACTCTGTTCTGTGTCTATATACATACATAGCCAAGGGAATAGCAGAAAAGAAGTTTGCCAATGTTCAGTGACATGAGGACCAAACAACTGAAGTATTTCAGATTGCAAGACAGAGTGAGAGAAAACTATTTTGTCATAGGAGAGAAATGTGTCCGCATGGATGATGGTGCCCTTGCATTTAATGATTCTGCAAAAAAGAGGCTTGGAGATGCCATTATGAAAGACAGCTGAATGTGGAGAATGAATGGGAGGAGGAGAATCTGCCAAAGGTTGACCCAATTGAGGGACCAGCTACCTGAATCGACAGTACCCTGGTAGATAAAGCAATTAAGGATGTGAAGACAGGGAAAGCACCTGGCCCATTGGGAATCACCACTGAGATGCTTAAAATATCGGGAGTCATACCCAATGACTGGTGTAGCAGCACCTTAGTCAACTGCTACAAGGGGAAAGGTGATGTCTTAGATAGAAATAACTACAGGAGTATCAAATTATTGGATCAGGTGATGAAAGTTACAGAGAGGGTCATAGCCCAACTAATTAGGGAGAGAGTTAGCCTAGATGAGATGCAGTTTGGTTTTGTGCCAGGCAGAAGTACCACTAATGCTATATTTCTGGTAAGGCAACTTCAGGGTAAATATCAAGCCAAAGATAAACCTCTGTACTTGGCTTTTGTTGACTTGGAGAAAGCCTGGGGATAGATGAGTGGTTGGTAAGAGCTGTACAGGGCTGCTATCAGTAAGGTGAAGGTTGGCAACAAGTATAGTGAAGAATTTCAGGTAGAAGTAGGGGTTTATCAAAGATCAGTCCTCAGTCCCCTCTTATTCATTATAGTCTTCCAGGCAATAACAGAGGAATTCAAGACAGGCTGTCCCTGGCAGCTCCTCTATGCTGATGACCTTGCTCTAATAGCTGAACTAGAGACGAGGTTTAGGGTGTGGAAGCAAGGTCTAGAATCAAAAGGCCTTAGGGTTAACCTAGGCAAAACCAAAGTCTCAGTAAGTAGGAAGGCTGTCAAATCACAAACCTCTTCAGGTAGATGGCCCTGCTCGATCTGTAGAAAAGACGTGGGTAGAAACTCAATACAGTGTACCCAGTGTAAGCTATGGACACATAAAAGGTGCAGTAATATCAAAGGAAGGTTAACTGAGTAGATAGTTTTTGTGTGAAGCAGATGCACAGGAGCAATAAACACTGAAGATGTACAGTAAACAGATTCCATCACATGCCAGTGGGAAAAACTAGAAGTAGTTAATAGCTTCCACTACCTAGGCAATCAAGTCTGTGGTTTCTCTGAGAGTGTAGCGGCTAGAATAAGAATAGCCTGGGCAAAGTTCAAGGAGCTCCTACCTCTACTGGCAACTAAGGGTCTCTCACTCAGGATGAAAGGTAGACTGTATGATGCATATGTGCGAACTGGCATGCTACACGGGAGTGAAATATGGGCCATGACTGCTGAGGACATGCGTAGGCTTGAAAGAAATGAACTAGTATGTTCTGTTGGATGTGTAATGTCAGTGTGCATACACGACACAGTGTAAGTGCCCTGAGAGAAAAGTTGGGTATAAGGAGCATCAAATGTGATGTGCCAGAGAGACAACTGCTCTGGTATGGTCATGTGTTACATATGAGGACAGCTGTGTGAGGAAGTACCACTCCCTAACTGGAAGGAACCTGTGGAAGAGGTAGACCCAGGAAGACATGGGATGAGGTGTTGAAGCATGACCTTTGAACATTGGGCCTCACAGAGGCAATGACAGGAAATTGAGACCTTTGGAGATATGCTGTGCTTGAGAAGATCCAGCAACTAAAGTTAGATGACAGCCATGGCCAATGCCAGTGTTGCATGTCTGGCCCATTTAAGAGTACCCTTGATGTGTCAGGTGATATGATAGGCTTGAGAAGACCTGTTGAATCAAGTAAAATCAAAGCCAAAATCATTAACTGTGGCCAGTGCCCTCTGACTAGCTCCCGTTCCAGTGGCACGTAAAATGCATCATCCAAACGTGGTCGATGCCCGTGTCCCCTGACTGGCTCCTGTGCTGGTGGCATGTAAAAAGCACCCTCTGAGTGTGATCAATGCCAGGACCGCGTGACTGGTCTCCATGCCGGTGGCACATAAAAAGCACCATCTGAATGTGGCCGATGCCAGTACCCACTGATTGACTCCTGTGCTGGTGGCATGTAAAAGGCACTATCCAAACGTGATTGATGCCAGGCCCACCTGACTAGCTCCTGTGCCGGTGGCACGTAAAAAGCACCCAATACACTCTCGGAATGGTTGGCATTAGGAAGGGCATCCAGCAGTAGAAATATTTACAGATCAGATTGGAGCCTGGTGCAGCTGCCGGCTCTCTCAACCTTGGTCAAATTGTACAACCCATGCCAGCATGGGAAACATGTTAAACGATGATGATATATGACAAGCTTCTGCAGTTTTCACCTATCATGCTCATCCTCAGAGTATTGGGCAATATAAAGCTATAATAGAACATGCTTATCCAAGGTGACCCACATTGGAATCAAAATGAAAACCATTTGTTTGTGAAGTGAACTTCTTAATCACACAAACATACCTGTGTGTATTTATTTACATAGAATACTTATATACTGTTGGTACTGAATTGTATTTTTTGGGAGTTGAGAACAGTGTCAGTTATGAATGACTATATATGTGTATGTGAAGGCGCATGGCTCAGTGGTTAGAATGTCAGGCTCCCAATCATGAGGTAGTGAGTTTGATTCCCGGACTGGGCTGTGTTGTATTCTTGAGCAAATCACTTTATTTAACATTGCTCCAGTTCACTCAGCTGTAGAAATGAGTTGTGATATCACTGGTGCCAAGCTGTATTGGCCTTTGCCTTTCCCTTGGATACATCAATGTCATGGAGAGGAGAGGCTGGTATGCATGGGCGACTGCTGGTCTTCCATAAACAACCTTGCTCGGACTTGTGCTTTGGAAGGGAACTTTTAGATGCAAACCCATGGTTGTTCATGACCAAAGTGGGTTTTTACCCTTTTATGCATATGCAGTCATAGACATACATCTCTAATCTAGCTATGGAATAGAGCCCTTGGGTTAGACCACAAGTTCCTTTTTTGGCAATTTGGAATGAGGATTTAGCTGACTAGTTTTACTATCCTTTTGCCAAGTATAAATAACAGAGAGCAACTAATTAAAAGAGAAACCAGCTTCTGCCAAGTGCAACTCATTTAGAGAATGCATTAAAGTTGACTGTTTGATATTAATTACTCGAGTACTAATACTACCAGTTACAAATAAAAATCTAGGATGACAGAAATCTCATTTCACAGGAAACTAAATGCATATGGATATGTACATCTTTATTCATATATTGTGTATATACGCTTTTTCTTTCATTATCATTTGCAGTGAAGAAAGCAATTGTTTAAATCTTATTGAAGGTCTTCTTGAATCAAAATGATTGAATATTAACGTAATGTTGTAGAGTTTGAAGGGTTGGAAGTCAATATATTGCAGGAACACTCAAAGAGAGAAGATAAGTGAATTTAGATTCATTTTGGAGCAGCACTGAATGATGGAACATATTTGATGTTAATGGTTGCTCCTGATAAAACTATTTCTTAATTCTAAAGAATGTTTTAGTTTCTTTTAAAAATATAAGCCTACAAGAGAAGTCAGTCAGAAACAATGGTATAACTGACTTCTAAAAACTTTTGTTTCAACATGTGAAGTTTGCAGCTATTTACGAATTTTAGTTTGGTACTGTCCCTCTCTGCTGCATGTCTGAATACACACAAGATGGATAACTCTGTTTTACTTTGAGTAACCTAAGAAACTTGGTACACAAGATTTAAGTTTTAAAATTACTTTTTAAGCCCATTTATTGATTGAATATTTCTTTTCAGTGTTGACAGGATTTTATTCAGTTTATTTTTTACCCCTTCATACTACCAAAGTTGTGTTTTTAAAAAATTTTTTTTTTTAAGACTCTTAACACATATTACTTTGAAGCTAACTTGTATGTTATTTTATCATTTAGGGCAAAGGTTCTGATTACTTAGTATTATGGCTGGATTGTGATAAAGAAGGTGAGAATATCTGCTTTGAAGTCATTGATGCTGTTCTTCCTGTTATGAAGAGGAATTCTGACAAGGTAATACAAAAATGTATTTCATTAGATTTTCTAACTCTGCTTACCTCAGCTTACATGACAGAGAATATCTTCTTCCCTATCCCATGCATGTTGTTAAAGTATCCGACTGTAAACACCCATTCCACTCCTGCTAGCTTGGAAAAAATGGATAAAGTAAAATAATGAAGTATGTCAATTATATGTAATAGAAAACTAAAACTGGATTTGGAGTAGAACTTTAGAATTTGGGTTTTACACGTAAAATTGAAATAACTACTTAGATGCCACTATTTCTGAATATGGTGTGTCCACCACCAACTGCATGTAACTCACTTGAATGATATCAGCTACAACTCTGCTTCAAGATGAGCAGTACATCCTTGTTCTTATTAGCTTACAACAGCTTCCACATAACTCTTCTGTGTACGAAGTAAGTCATGAGATTTTTCCTGTCTCGCATACATGTGTATTTGGTACGCATTCACATGCAGATTAATCAATGTTACTACTTGCCAGCATTTGTTTTATTTAAATAAAGTTTACAATGTTCCGTTGTAAATGAACTGCCTTCTGAACATTCTTTATTCACACTTATTAAAAAGGACATTGAAATGGATTCTATCCATGAGAGAATCCATGTCAAAGGAAGAGATGTTGCTTCTATGCTGTCAAATCTGCAACTATGTCATCATCTAGCTATTTCCATTTTAAAAAAAAATTTTAACCTTTCAGCTTTTACAAATGAATATGAGTGTTAAATTAAGAATAAATTTTCTTTTTTCCAGAACATATATCGTGCTCACTTTAGTGCTATCACAGAATCAGATGTGAAGCGAGCTATGAATAACTTGGGTACACCTAATGAGAATGAAGCAATGTCAGTTGATGCCAGACAAGAGTTAGATCTGCGAGTTGGTTGTGCCTTCACTCGATTCCAAACCAAATTCTTTCAGGTATATTATAATATAAATCAAATGAACAGAATTTTACTTTTATCAGTAATAATTTATGCAGGACTTTCTCAAGAACCAAATATCATCAAACCAACCATTCACTTCAATTGTTGAGTATGCATAGAATAAGTAGTTTCTTTTCCACACATGTTCCTTTCATAATAACATTTCCAAGACTCTGTCTTCCCAGTGTCAGAAGTTATTTTCTTTTTGTGACTTCCCACCTTTCTTTCTTAACATATTAACTCCACCTATAATAGTCTTTCCAGAAATTTATCTCACATTTATGGATTGAAGAAACTTAAAATTATTAATTAATTTACTTAATTGCTCTTCTAGTTTATCTATTAAACAACATAATCCTCTTATGAAAAATTCTTGTATTAAACATTTTAAATTTGATTTGTTAAGTAGAATGCATCTTTTACAGGGCAAGTATGGCAATTTGGATAGTACTTTAGTGTCATATGGTCCTTGTCAATCACCTACATTGGGCTTCTGTGTGGAGCGGCATGATAAAATCCAATCATTTAAACCTGAAACCTATTGGATCATTAATGTACAGGTAAATCCTTTATCTTGTATGAATGTTTCATTTCTTATTGTTTTTGTGTTATTGGTATCACAGTGACATGAACTGATGCTATAACTAAATATTTTAACAAGCTCCATATTGCATTTCAATAAAGGATCCACATTCTTCAGTCAAATATTTTAAGGAAAATTACTCACATCCAAATACATTCTGATTTCTGAATGAAGTGTAAGGTTCATCAATGCATATTTGATATGAGGGTTTTATATACATACATACATATTTAGGTCACCACCTTGAAGTGTTTAGTAGAACAACTTGACCCCAGTACTTTTTTAAAGTCTGGTACTTATTCTATTGGTCTTTTTTTTGCCAAAATGCTAAGTTAGAGCGTTGAAAACAAACTAACACCAGTGGTCAAGTGATGATAGGGACAAGCACACACACACACACACATATGTAGAGATAAATATAGATACAATGGGCTTCTTTCAGTTTTTGTCTGTCAAATCCACCCATGAAGCTTTGGATGGTCCACAGCTATAGTAGAAGACTGAACCTGGAACCACATATTCTAAAACTGAAGCAATGCGGAGAAGATAAGCATGGCCCTAAGCAAGGATATGTAAATTCGTGAAGCATTCCATATCTTTTTTATACTATCATTAAGATGATGTGCTGGCAAAATGTTAGCATATCAAACGAAATGCTTAGTGGCATTTACCCCAAGTCTTTATATTCTGAGTTTAAATTCTCCTGAGGTCAACTTTACCTTTCATCCTTTTGCAGTTAGTAAAATAAGTACCTGTTGAGCACTGGAATTGATGAACTAAACTAACACACATCCCCAAAATTGCTGGCCTTGTGCCAAAATTTTATGCCATTATTATTGTTGTAAAAGTGGTGAGCTAGCAGAATCGTTAGAATGCCGGGCAAAATGCTTAGTGGTATTTCATCTATAGCTATGTTCTGAGTTCAAATTCCACTGCAGTCAACTTTGCCTTTTATCCTTTCAGGGTCGATACATCAAGTACCAGTTAAGTACTGGGGTCGATGTAATCGACTATCCCCCTCCCCCAAATTTCAGGCTTTGTACCTATAGTAGAAAGGGTTGTTGTTGTTGATTGACCAATACTGTCTGGGTAAAATTGGTAGATGGGAGCTGAAGGAAGCTCATTACGTGTGATTGTGTATGTGAGTTCTTATTTCCCCTTGTCTTGACATGTGTGCAAACTGATTGTAAGAATGACTAACTCTTTATCGTTTGCAGTCCACTGTGAAAGTGTATCCAGCCTTGTTGACATGTGCACACTGATTGTAAACAAGAGCCTCACCATTCATACAAATGGTGTCATTTATTTTGCAGTCCCCTGCAAAATCATGCCCAGACTGTTTTGTTTTTCAGTAGTCTGAGACATTATCTTGCTTGGAAACAAACGAGGGTTGATATTGGGAAGGGCATTAGGCTGTAGAAAACACTGCCTCAATGTCATCTTACTTGATAAAAACAATGATAGCTTTGACAACACTGTCACCACCAAGGAGGTGAAGGAGCAAAACGAAAGAGGTGAATTTGCTGTTTCTGTATTTTAGATCTAATCAATCAAAGCTAAGCGGAGTTACTCAGTAATTAATTAACATTTATGAAAATATATACTTAGATACTCTATTTCTACATCATTTAATGTCTTGTTATTTTGCTCATTTTCTTCTAGTTTAAGCAAGTATCTTTTTTATATCGTAGGTGGCTCATCCTGATGGCAAAAATGTCCATGTTGACTGGGAACGATATCGTGTGTTTGATAAAGAAGTTGTACAGATGTTCCTTTCCATGATCAAATCTGCTGATTCAGCCAGGTTTGATTATTTCTTTTTATTTTTGGATTTCTTTAATTTTTTTATAATGATAGTCAGTAATAATAACACTGGTTTACAGAATATTTTTTTGCTCTGAGACAAGGATGTGAATAGGTGTTTTTTACTAATTTTGATGAGGTAAATTCAATTTTTTTAACAGTCTTGCTCTATCACATCATCATCATCATCATTGTTTAACGTCCATTTTCCATGCTGGCATGGGTTGGACAGTTTGACTGAGGTCTGGAAAGCCAGGAGGCTGCACCAGGCTCCAATCTGATCTGGCAAAATTCCTACAGCTGGATGCCCTTCCTAACGCCAAACACTCCAAGAGTGTAGTGGGTGCTCTTTACGTGCCACTGGCTCAGGAGCCAGTCAGGTGGCACTGGCATCGGCCACATTTGGATGGTGCTTTTTACATGCCACTGGCACAGGAAGCCAGTCTGGCAGTACTGGCAACAACCCACAAAACGAATTTTGAGTGACATTCAGCATGCTATATCCTCATAAGACTATAACAACTTCTCGATACACTCTTGGTAATCTAGTACTTGTGTGTTACCAAGGAAGCCATGGCAGACTGACTTAAACGATTCCTATGCTCTCAATTCTTTTAAGGTAAGGAGCTCCTCAAAGTCCTTATCCTTCAGCACCTCTCAGATCTGAGGTCTGATGAAGATGCCCTCCTTGAGTTTAGCAGAACTCAAGGCTGGGAACAGAGTGCACAAGTGTTGGAAGGCAGCACCATTTTTGTCCATGACCTTCACAAAATTCTTCATTAAACCAAGCTTGATATGAAGAGGAGTAAGAAGCACCTTGTTCATGTCCACCAGAGGATTTTCTTGGACACTGTGTTCACCAGACATGAAAGTGCTCCTAGATCCCCAGTCCTTTTGCTTATAGTGCTTGGACACAACCTGACTGTCCCAGAGACAGAGAAAGCAACAGTACTTTGTGAAGCCTGTTTGCATACCCATAAGGAGCCCAATGACCTTGAGGTCCCTGCAGAGACTCCATTGGCACTGGTTGTACTTGGCAGCTTCCAATAAGAGCTCTATATTGTGATATGTCTCCTTCAGATGGACTGAGTAGGCAATAGGAATGCTAGAGTATTTATTCTCCTTGTGCAGGAACACAGCTTTCAGACTTTGCTTGGAAGAATCTATGACAAGATGCCAGTCTGAGGGATTGTGTGGGAAACCAAGGGAGGTAGATAAGCCAGAGACATTTGTGCAGTAGCACAACCTGTTTTCCATGTTAAAGAATGAAGCAAAGTCCTGGTTCATGTCCTGAAACTGATGATCCTTACATCTGCCTTGACCAATGCTTAAGCCGGGATGCCAGAAGCTCTGACTGCTACTTAGATAGATACTAATCATGGGCAAGATCATTCAGGTCTTCCTGCATGGTCCAGTGGGGCTCATTGTCTTTAGAAGAAATCAACTTGGTAGAACCTTCCCCTGAAGGCATTTCTTCATCTGATGAAGGAAGATCCTTATTTGCTGGGAGTCTAGGGACAGGGGGATCATCTGAGTTGAGGGACAGGTCTTG
The DNA here is from genome assembly GCF_006345805.1 of Octopus sinensis. Lineage (NCBI taxonomy): Eukaryota > Metazoa > Mollusca > Cephalopoda > Octopoda > Octopodidae > Octopus > Octopus sinensis. Next base: position 99,445,967 of record NC_042998.1, on the reverse strand, counting down.
TAGCTGAGGGAAAGTTGGGATATTTTATCTTTTTTCTAGAAGAAGCTGTTGTATTTGTTAGTAAAAAATAACAATCATCTGCATGACTTTCTGACTCTCTCCAAACCATCGGGACAGCAAAGTTGAAGGCTGCTTTCTTGTTGTTAATCTATTGTAGCAGGGATTAGATGGGACCCAGGATTTATCCAGATCTCCAATTTTACAGTCAAAATAATGAAAGTAAGCAGTTCTCAGGAGGGAAGTAATTGTTTGGCGCTGTGCAACTGTCATGAAATCTCTCCACACGTAGCAGAATGAATTTGCCTTGTTGATGCATCATTGGTGTTTTGAAGTGTCTGAAATCATTGTAGAGATATGTATTATATGTATCACAAAAATCTGGAAAACAAAATAAAAATTGATCATATATATGGTTGCATGAATTGTTGCAAAATCATAATAATGTATATCTCAAAAACTAGAGGTGATGAGTGAAAATTGGTTTTGTATCTGAAATCAGCACCCCAAAATTAGGCTGGAACAACTATTTTTATATTTGCCTCAATTTCTCTGTAAACTAGTGTAATGAATCTCTTAGGTTTAATCTTATAAGTATCATTTGAAAATAAAGATTGTATATATTTCTACGTACATTGAATACTTTCTCTTATTAATTTAATTGATTAAAGTACTTCTAAAATCAATGATAAAACTAAATATTATTTTAAAATTTGTTGTTTTTTTTCTTTCTTTCCTCTATTAGAGTGTATGATGTGATTAAGAAAGAGAAGACCAAATCTCATCCCCAGGCTTTAAACACAGTTGAAATGCTTCGGATTGCAAGTTCTGCGTTGGGTAAAATTCTATTTATACTAAAACTTACTCAGTGAGTAACATTACTATTTAAGGCACAATTAGAAATAAAAGTGAAAATTTTTAATTGCAAATTAATGTTGTGTTTCCTAACTTTTTTTTCTATAGGTATGAGTCCCCACCATACCATGCAAATTGCTGAAAGATTGTACACCCAAGGCTATATCAGTTACCCAAGAACAGAAACAACACACTATCCCGCAAACTTTGACCTTGTGTAAGAAAACATAAATACAACTTAATAGTTTATAAAAATATTTGGTTTATAAATTGACAGGATAAAGATAGAGAATGTTGCAGCCTTGACTCAACAATATTTTCCTTGTTTTCTTCATGGTCTTAAACTATTAATCAAAAATTTTAATCCTTCAAAGTATATTACGGAGCCTTTTCTCGTATTTAAGAGTGTCTCTGTTTAGAATAGAACATATTTCTCTTGTTATTTGTATCTATTTTTCAATGTTAGCATGGGGTGGATATGGTTTTTACAAATTTAGGCATTTGGTTAAATTTGATAAATCATCAAGTTGAATTGTGGAAGCTGCAGTCAACAAGATAAACTGTAGTTTTTAAGTCTGATATTTATTCTGTCATCTGCCAGACACTAAATAATGGAGATGTAAAGAAGCTGACTCTGGTTGTCACACACCCATGTGCATGACAAGTTTCCACACAATTTCCAGATATCAAATTCACTTACAAGGCATTGATTGGCTATTGTAGAAGACACGTACCTATGGTACTGTGCTGTGGGACTGAACTTGAAACCACATGGTTGCAAAGCAAGCTTCTTAACTACACAGTCATGCCTATAAGTGCAGTTCCTTTGCACACGAAACAAAAAACTTATTGGAAATTTGATTTCAGTAGAATAGCCATTTTATTCATACAGTCATTGTGAGTCTAGTAATTAAGGAAAATATTTAAGTTTGCAGAGCCAACTATCCTGTATTGTTGAAAATATGCTTTGGAGAGGCAGTCATATTCTGGAGATGATGAGATCAATTATACTCTTTCTGAAAAACATGTGCCCTTGTACTTAATATTTGAAGTCATTACTTTGATATCTATCAATAATATTTGTCAGTACTTCTAAATGATTGAATTAACTGCAGTATTTCTGGCTTTTTTCATCATGTAAAAATTTTCAGTACTTCATTACTGTAACCTCTTGTCTCATGAGATCACTTTCTACTTCAGTGGTACCTTACGGCAGCAAACCAACAGCTCCCAGTGGGGTTCTTATGTTAAAGACCTTTTAAAGCAAGGAATTCAGAAACCAAGGTATGAATTTTTTATCATCACTTTTTACTACTTATATACTGTATTTTAAGGGTATGAAAGGTATTGGTGTCAGGAAGACTCAAAAGGTATCAGGTAAACGCTAAGTAAGTGCTATGGATAGACCATGGCTTGATAATGATACAAGTGAGGAGTCCAACATGGGTCATGTATTAGTATGTATATATCCATGTGTGTATACATATTCACACATACATTCTTACTTTCTTTTTCTACTAATTTACCACACATGTCTATAGCAATTTGACTCCCTTATATTCTTCATTCCACCTCAACTTTTACTATCAAAACCAAAACCCACTTACATATCACCCCATTCTTCCCTTCTCTCTACCTTTTCTGTACCCATCCCTTATACAGCTGTACCACACCACCCCTACTCACATATCTCACACTCTTTTACTCCTTGCCCTCTCATCTCTTCCTCTCTCTCCCCCAAACCTCTCCCATCTTATTTCTTTATTGCCCACAAGGGGCTAAACATAGAGGGGACAAACAAGGACAGTCAAAGGGATTAAGTCAATTACATCGACCCCAGTGCATAAATGGCACTTAATTTATCGACCCCGAAAGGATGAAAGGCAAAGTTGACCTTGGTGGAATTTGAATGCAGAACGTAACGGCAGACGAAATACCACTAAGCATTTCGCCCAGCGTGCTTATTAATAGAGTGTCTGACAAAATACCTTGTAGTATTTGAATGTCACTTTACATTCTGAATTGAAATCCTGCCCCAGGTACCTTACCTTTCATCTTTCCAATATCAGTAAAATAAGTTCTAGGATCAGTGTAGTTGATTATACCACAGAAAGCAGTGCATCGCATGGCAACAGGCCAGTGAGTGAAACCATTAAAAAGATGTATTTCATTTCTTTATTGTTCATTTTTTATGTTCTCTTTCTACATTTATTTGATATAAACAAAATATTTATTTTCTTTCAGGAAAGGTCATGATGCTGGTGATCATCCCCCTATTACTCCAATGAAAGGGGCCAGTGAGAGTGAGCTTGGTCATGATGCCTGGAAACTCTATGAATATATTGCACAACATTTCATTGCTACTGTAAGTATATAGACTGAGGTTAATGTTAATTTTTTTTTTAACATATTCATTTCCTAAGAACGATTTGAGACATTTTTTCTTTTGCAACAAGGCTTGATCTTGGAAAATATATCCATGTTTCATTTCATAGCAAAACTACATTTTTAAACACCGAAAATTTGTGTTTATTTTTCATGCTCTGTTGTTGTATGTTTAGTTTAATGGTAGTCAGACTAACATCAGTGTATAAATTAGCTCAGCTTGTGTGAATTATGATACATTCACACAATGTGGCTCTGAGCTCTTTTACTAGGTTTCATAGTGTTAGAGATAAATGACTTCTAATTGTGAGTTAAGGATATTTGAAAATAATCAGTTCCTTCTTCATACAACCCTGTTGAGAATTTGAGGTGTATTCCCATGTTTCATTCTACGTCAAGGCTATATGTGTTCTAAAGATGTAAATATATTTTTGTGAACCAAATTTATTCTAATTTTCTTGCCATGTTGATATATTAGTAAAAAAACTGTTTCAAGCATAGAGACATAAGATCTTGAATTTGAGGGAGAAAATACTTCATTATATTAGGGTTTGTAGTCTTGCAAACTGCATGACGGCCTTGCTAGAGCTTTGCAAACTGAATGATCAACTCGTGTAGTTAGGAGAAACCAAGACTTAGTTTTGTGTAGCATAGAAGATGCCAGTACTTAGATTTTTGATTACATAGTTTTGTAAAAATATGCTGGAATGAAATATATGTTTTGTAAACTTTTTGTAGGTCTCTCCTGATTGTCGTTACATGCAAACAACCGTTTATTTTGAGATTGGCCAAGAGAAGTTTACCTGTACAGGTAATATACTCAGTGATCCTGGCTACACTGCAATTATGACATGGCAAGCTATTACAGATGACGAGGAACTGCCACCTTTTGTCAAAGGAGAAAATTACAATGTTACAGAAGTAAGTACATTTTTACAAGTGTTCTCAGTTTTCTGTCCTTGAATAAATATGAAATAAACAGTCAGTGGTGGGTTATAAGTGTGTATATTGTTTTCTCTCCTTATCTACACTCACGGAGTGGTTGGCGTTAGGAAGGGCATCCAGCTGTAGAAACACTGCCAGATCTGACTGGGCCTGATGAAGCCTTCCAGCTTCACAGACCCCAGTTGAACCGTCCAACCCATGCTAGCATGGAAAACGGACGCTAAATGATGATGATGATGATCTCTTTGTGTATGTTGCAGTTTGACATGTTTTTGACCTTTCCTTTGTGTACATTCACCCTACTTTCCGTAGTTTATGTGCTTAAGTTATCCTCCCGGTTCTGTGACTGTATTTGTGGTGATTCACAAACCTGTGTCGTTCACAAATCTTATAGCTTTTAAGGATTCTACGTCTTTCTACAAACATATTTTCTTGAATATTTCTTGCAGTGCACTGAGGAAAATGTTGAGACTGATAGGGTCTCTTTGCATGAATATTATGTTGAAAGATAGAATTTGATGTATAGATATGAGAGGGAAAACAGGAGTTAGAGATATACTTTGAGAACTAGCTAAAACAAAGTGAAGGTGAGCAGGTGATTTAGCTAGATGAAAGGACAACAGATAGACATAAAGAACCCTGGAACAGATTCCTTGAGAGAGATTGAGAAGGGAGAGGCAGACAGAAAAGAAGATAGGAGGATGACAAATTAATACATGAAAACAATGAAGGGAAGTACAAGACTGGTTTGGGTGAGAATGACAATAGAAATAAAGTGGTGGAAATGGATTTGGGAGGGCAATGGACTATTATAGCCTAAGATAAAAAGAATGTTTGTGTGCATGGACCTAAAACACTGGAAATGACTAAATAAGGTGGTACATTGTCTTTGCTCTACCTTCTGAACTGATTCAAAACATCAGTATCTGAGCAATATTCTTTACTGTAATTAAAAACTTGTCTCTCTTGTACAAAATTAGGTATTCAGGTTGTGTTTTAGATTTAATTATTGATTAAAATATCCAATTGGTTAATATATATTATATAATTGTTTATTATATATTACATGTGGACTCGGCTATATATATATATATATATATATATTATATATATATATATATATATATATAAGGGAGCTCTTACCTCTGCTGGTGACTAAAGGCCTCTCGCTCAGAGTAAAAGGCAGACTGTATGATGCATGTGTACGAACAGCCATGCTACATGGCAGTGAAACATGGGCCGTGACTGCTGAGGACATGCGTAAGCTTGTGAGGAATGAAGCCAGTATGCTCCAATGGATGTGTAATGTCAGTGTACATACTCGACAGAGCGTTAGTACCTTGAGAGAAATGTTGTACCTAAGAAGCATCAGTTGTGGTGTGCAAGAGAGACGATTGCGCTGGTATGGTCATGTGGCGAGAATGGATGAAGATAGGTGTGTGAGAAAGTGCCAATCCCTAGCAGTTGAGGGAACCCGTGGAAGAGGTAGACCCAAGAAAACCTGGGGCGAGGTGGTGAAGCACGACCTTCGAACTTTAGGCCTCACTGAGGTAATGACCAGCGACCGAGACCTTTGGAAATATGCTGTACGTGAGAAGACCAGGCAGGTCAAGTGAGCCCAGCCCACTTATGCATGCCTTTCCTCCCTTGGACACAAAGACCTGTTGAGGCAAGTGAAGTCAATATAGAACCTCATCCGACGACAGGCACCCATGCCAACCCCCTTTGCTTGCGAAGACATGTTGGGGCAATCGAAATCGAATTGAACCAGCCAGGATCCCTGGTCTGGTGGTATGTAAAAAGCACTATCCGACTCGTGGCCGATGCCAGCGCCGCCTCGACTGGCCTCCGTGCCGGTGGCACGTAAAATACACCAATCCGACCGTGGCCGTTGCCAGCCTCGCCTGGCACCTGTGCAGGTGGCACGTAAAAAGCACCCACTACACTCACGGAGTGGTTGGCGTTAGGAAGGGCATCCAGCTGTAGAAACATTGCCAGATAAGACTGGAGTCTGGTGCAGATCCCCGGTCGAACCGTCCAACCCATGCTAGCATGGAGAACGGACGTTAAACGATGATGATGATGATATATATAAATAAATATATACAAGCATGGAAGGTGAACATTGAACGATGATATAGTAAAGTTGAGAATGATGTGAATACCAGGGTAATTTAACATCGTTTGTACTAAACAATTTTGCAAATAAATACTTTTTTTTCCTCCCATTCAGGTCCGACTTGCTGAACGTCAGACTGGGCCTCCTGATTATCTGACTGAAAGTGAGTTGATTACATTGATGGAAAAACATGGTATTGGTACTGATGCGAGTATTCCTGTTCACATCAATAACATATGTGAGCGGAATTATGTTCAAATTATATCGGGGCGTAAACTAAAACCAACTACATTGGGTATAGTTTTGGTGCATGGCTATCAAAAGGTAAAAGTCTATAAACTAACATTTTCATTCATTTATATATAGTTATCTATATTGTTGTAATATAACATCTGTTTTGTCACACTGGCATGGATTAGATGTGTCTGTTCTACTTCATATTGTCACTCTTGATGTTCCTTTGTCATTCCATCTCTTAAGACTTAACATGCTTTAGATCCAATACCTTTTCTTCTTCCCATGTCTTCCTCTGCCGCATTGTAGTTCTCTCTCCTGCAAACACCATCTCTCAAGCTACTTGTGCTCCATTTAAGAAGTCATCATATAAGAATCATCACAAAATAGTAGCATTGAATATGTAAGCAGTTTTATTTCAGTACAAATGTGTTGAGGCTAAATAGCCTTGTATTTTGAATTGATTATTTTTGAAAGAATTGGTACTGTACAATGTATGTGTGGCCAAGGTACTGAAATTTTTGTTGAATTAATCTGCTTAGCTAAAAATATACAGTGCTGGTACTGCTCATTACTGGAAATAATGAAAATACTGTATTGATAAGTGTTTAAGTTTAGCTTGTATTGCGTCTTCAATGCTTTAGTGAGCATCCAAGAAGAACAGACTCCACTGTTGCCATAAACAACCTTTCAATTTCTTTGCTAACTTTGAAATCCATACCTTTCTCAATTTATGGCGTGCGCTCCAGGCAAGAGCTTTCCTTGCTACGATGTCTTCAGTACTTTGTCCATACACCAAGGTATTTGAAATTTTCAACTACCTTGAGTGACTTACCGTCTCTCACATTCACTGACACAGGCATTTCGTGGTTGGTTACTTGCAGCTCTGTTTTCTTTGCATTACAGTACAATCCTACCTTCCCCGATTCCTACTCTAATCTGCTCAGCACCTCCTGTGCCTGATCTGTCCTGTCTGTTAGTAAAGTCATCAACATAGTCAGTTATTTTTACTGCTTGATGCTGTCTACTTCTTTGACTATGCAGTTTGAATCCCAGTTCTTCTTCCTTGCCCTCATATGTTCTACGCATTACATAGTCCAGAACAATGGCAAAGAGATAAGGTGCTAGCGTGTCGCCTTGTGATACTCCAACTTTGACTTCAAAGTATTCCGTCTCCCCATCAGGAGTGATCACTTTCTCTCTGGTGTTCTCATACAGCTTACTTATTGCTCTCAGAATTCTTGGTGGAATATGTGCTTTAAGTATCTTCATCATCATTCCTCTGTGTACTGAATCAACTGGATGTTTGTTATACGAGGATGCTTAGAATGGCACTTGGTGTCTCCTGGAAGAGTCATGCAACAAATGCCAACTTATACCAGGGACTACTGTTATGACCTGGTGGCCATTACCCAAATTTGTAGAATCAACGAGGAAAGGGTGAATCCAAAACAACAACACACCATGAAATTTTTCTAAAATATTATTAACAATAGTCAGCATAAAAATCAGCTTACATACAAAACGAATATATACACAAACAAAAAGCAAATGCTACACCAGATTTGCAGTTAAAATATTTACAAAGGTAACATATATATATATATACAGTTCAGAATTCGGACTCTGAATCCTAGTTTTTGGTTTCACCAAAATTGATCTCACACAAAACCTGGCCTCACAAATTTGTTTTTTTTCAAAAATATACCTTCCAAATATTTGGACTTCATAAAACCTGGATTTCGATTCTAGTACAAATTCGGTTTTCGAACTTCAGATTTCAAACAGTGGATTTTGAACCTTCGAATGTCATAAAATCTGTCTTCCATCAATTCGGTGTTCAACCTTGGGTTTCGAACCTTGGATGTAGAAACCTTGGACCTAAACATAAATAAATCTAATGTCAAAGCAACCGTTTAAACTAAAAGTTCATGACACAAAATGGCTGCCAGACTACCCCAATAATTATAGTAAACAAATTAAATAGTTAAACAAAAAATCTAGTTTGCTTTAAATTCATACAAAACTGCTTCATACAAGCATGCTGAGTAACCATTAGACAAAATTTACAGTTGTCTAATACAAAAATTTGGCTACATGAAAAATTAATTCATACACCCTTTAGCTATTTATATATATTTTAACATTTATCTTAATAGAAAATAGTTAGCACAATATGCATAAACTAAATAGGTAATCATAGCTTCCAGAATCCAATTGAACAACTTTGTCTCATGGAAAAACTGTCACAAAAAACTGGTGGGTACAATTATCTCTGCTTATAAAGGTTTGCCAGGGTCTAGCCAATTTGTTATAGTTTTACTGTTTTAGCTAATAACACCTAGTTTCCCCCATTTTGACAATGAATTCATCCTGATCTTACAGTACAGCATGTAAAACTGTTTACCTGTTTAGTTATAATTTCCTAACACTACCAAAAGTAACATTGAAGATACAGCATAGAAGGATGAGGCTAGCTAGACACTGCATCAGACATACTAACGAAATTGCTAGCAAGCTAGTGCTCTGGCAACCAACAGAAGGAAGAACCAGGAGAGGAAGGAGGAAGATAACCTGTATCGAAAACTTGCTGGAGAATACTGGTATGGAAGGGGTACAGGAGCTGAGGACCATTATGGAAAATCAAGGTGAATGCAGAAAATGTGTGGAAACGTCTTGTGGGGTGTCCTGAGGGATGACCTAGATAAATTGTATTGCAGAATTTGAATCATATTGATTATTGTTTGAAAAATAGCAAGCTGGTGCTGATTTACATGGGGAAAAATAGTTTTCAAGTGGTACTCATATGAAGCATAGAAGAAAGAAATTCAGGAATCATGAATGTATTTTGAAGTAGAAAAGATATCATGTGGATCATGCCCTAAATAAATTTAACTTGCTAGTATTTAATATATATGTTGTTGAATACCAGCATTTAAATATTCTCTTATTTGTTATTTATTGAATATTAATCTTTTCCTAGATTGATGCCGATTTGGTTTTACCAACTATGAGGTCTGCTGTAGAACAACAGCTCAGCTTGATAGCCCTTGGCAAGGCATGTTTTAGTGTTGTGCTGGAACACGCTTTGGAAATATTTCGCTTGAAGTTCAAGTACTTTGTCAACAATATCTCTGGCATGGATGAATTATTTGAAGTCTCTTTTTCTCCTTTGGCCTCATCAGGGAAACCAATGTCTAGGTTAGTAGCTCAAGCAATTATTGACATTGTTAGTTTACCTTGGCTGAAACCTATTTTCACAGTTGGTCTATGTGGGCAGATTATACTGGTTATATTGAGGTTTTTTCTATATTTTCATATGCCACTAGATGCATGTATTTTTGTATGTGTTATGTAGTAACAAGTATTCTATTTCTAATGCAATAGTATTTTGTCTTTTCCATATATTGAAGCCATTTACTTTTCTTCTGGTTCTCTTATGCACTAACATCACTTTCTCTTTTCTATTGGTATGGCTGTGTTGTTATGAAGTTCACTTCACAATCACATGGTTTGAAGTTTATTCCATTGGTTGATACCTTGGGCAAGTGTCTTCTTCTACAGCCTTGGATTGACCATTGCCTTATGAGTGAAATTTAGGTGACAGAAATATAAGGAAGACCAGTATATTTGTGTGTGTATGTGTTTCTGTGTCTTGCTTGGCTATATGTAAAAACCAGCAGGAAACAAAATACCTTATTTGGATAACCAACTAAAGATTGTCTACAGAAAGGTGATCTAGCCATGGAATATTGCCTCAATACATTTCTTCCAACCCATGACATCATAGAATAAGTGGATGTATAAATGATGACGACAATTCTCTATTGCTTCTCAATCTGCTACTTCATTGAATTAGTGGTTTCTAATTACTATAATCAAAATCAAAGTGCTTTTCACTCTTTCTCATAATGAGGGTAGATGTTTTGCTAATCAATAATGGAGGGTATTAAACATAAAGAAACTGTTTAAAAATAAAACCAGGATATTACAGAATAAAAAGAATTCTTCAATTGAAGTACATTAACTCACTGGCATATTAAATACATTCAATTCTTGTCTAACATTATCAGATTGGAAAAAATGAACTGGAATCAAGTTTATTATGGAGTATTTTAACTTATCATATACAATATAGTTAAAAGATTTTTCTACCATGGATACCATGTTGATTTCAAAATTATTAAAGCAATAATCTATAATTAAACATAACCAGACAGATGAAGATTCAGACTAGTATTTATTAGCAAATCATTGACATGACTATACAATTATAAAATCTAGCACCCAAGATTATTTATAACAGGATAAGGTTTGAACTCATGTGCTGTCTGAAGTTTGTGATTTGATGTTCAAAAATTTCTGGTATCAATGCATTGTTATTTTAAAGGTGTGGCAAATGTCGTCGGTACATGAAACTGATTCAGGCAAAACCAAGCAGGTTACATTGTTCAAATTGTGATGATACATACTCTTTGCCACAAAATGGTGGAATTAAACTCTATCAGGAGTTAAAATGTCCACTAGATGACTATGAACTCGTACTCTGGACAACTGGTACAAAGGGAAAGGTATTTATAAATTTATTTAGTTGATTTTCTATGCTTTTCATATCATCAGTTTTTACAATTGCTATTTTCACACATTCAAATCAACAAATGCTTTGCACTACTTTGTTAAAATTTTATCATAAAAATGATTTTGTTATTTATTTGAATTTTCCTTAGCAAATGATAAAAGATACTTCAGGAGACCATCCGACCTACATTTCACATTATTCATATATTTGTGTTCGTTTAAGATGATAGGATGTGATTTGAGGTGGATAGACCTGTTGTTTCTGGAAAGATCACGCAATTGTGCTGAGGAGCCCTTGATGGCTTATGATGATGATAATGATAGTGGTAACAATGATAATAATTCAAGAAAAGTGCTGTTTACAATTACTTGGAGATTTAATACCAAGAAGAAAATACCTTCAGATTTGTAATTCACTTTTGAACTAGTTTCTAATTCTTTGTTTTATTTCATTTACAGAGTTATCCCTTATGTCCATATTGCTATAACAATCCACCTTTCAAGGATATGCGCAAAGGCAGTGGCTGTAATGAATGCACACATCCTACATGTCAACATGCATTTTCTCAAAATGGCGTATCTGAATGTCTTGAATGCAGTCAAGGTATCTTGGTATTGGACCAGTCTTCGGCACCAAAATGGCGTATGGCATGTAACAAGTAAGATCTGAACCATCTATTCTGTTCTTTCTTAAACATTTTCTGAGTTAGCTTTACCTTTTTGATGCATCTTAAGAAATAGGTATATGTACCAGGCAGGGTAGGAGTTGCTGGATGTATACTATTTTGGTGAATAGGCAGGTAAATTAAGAATTAGAAATAGAATAAAAATCAAAAAGTAAATGTAATACCTAATCATCTCCTGGCTTGACACTACCACTTGGCCCTGAGTATCTTTAGCAGAGATTTTTTCATTGCAAACATTCAGTCTAAATCTTCATTTGGAGGATAATAACTTCACCATACTGATGTGCTGTTTCCTGCTGTAGAAACCTTCAAGTCATAACTTAGTGGGCTTCTGTCTTCTCTTTCCCCCACATCTACACACAAATCCTGGATACCCTGCAAAAGACCATACATACAAGTCTTCTTTCTCTGTCCTAGCCATAAAAAAAATTTGTTGATAATTTAATGGAAAATAAAAGAATTTAACACCAAGAAACTCGGTGTTTGATGGCATGCATGCATCCAAGAATCAACCATTATTTGCAGTCCTCAAGGTGGTGAGCTGCCAGAAACGTTAGCATGCCGGAACAAAATGCTTCGCGGTATTTTGTCTGCCGTTACGTTCTGAGTTCATATTCCGCCGAGGTCGACTTTACATTTCATCCTTTCGAGGTCAATAAATTAAGTACCAGTTATGCACTGGGGTCGATGTAATCGACTTAATCCATTTGTCTGTCCTTGTTTGTCCTCTCTGTGTTTAGCCCCTTGTGGGTAGTAAAGAAATAAGTATTTTGTCTCTTTACTTTCTGAGTTGAAGTTCTGCCAAGGTCAACTTTGCCTTTCATCCTTTTGGGGGTCGATAAATTAAGTACCAGTTGCATACTGGGGTCAATCTAATCAACTGGCCCTCTCCCCCAAAATTTCAGGCCTTGTGCCTAGAGTAGAAAAGAATATTTGCAGTCCTCACTGACTGTTAACAAATACTTTAGATAATGAAATATGTGGTGTTACAAGTTAAAAGAGAGAATTTTCTTTTGTTAGTCTTCATAAAAAAGATGTAATGTAACACAGCATTTTAGGGTCTCTGGGGATAAACATACATATCTATGTATCTCTCTGTTTACATTACCTATGTAATGTAAGTAGAGTTGTTGTGTAATGTAACCAAATGAGTTGTTATTTTGCACTGAGTCAGTATAAAATGACAGCACAAAGTAATGGTCAACAATAGATATCCTAAAACCAAGGTGCCATGTAAAAATCCTTGGTGTGGCTGCCGGTGCCACATAAAAAGCATTGGTGATGGTGCCACGTAAAAAGCACCCAGTACACTCTGTAAAGTGGTTGGTGAAGGAACCTGGTGTGGTCCCTGACCTTGCCTGTTCCTATTCAGCCATCCGGCCTATGCCAACATGGAGAACTGGTGTTAAATGATGATGATGATGATGAATAGAAGTGTTACATTAACTTCTATTTTGTTATATGTGAATTCCGTGGAAAGGATAACTGGAGAAAATATATGGTAAATGTTGGATGATAGAACTTTGTATTAAATTGCTCTATAAAGCTCTTATGTGCAGAAGCATGATTTATGTCTTATGCTATGTTTGTTTTGTAAATTCATTTAGGTGTTCCCTTGTCATCAACCTGTTAGAAGGAGCACATAAAGTCACTTTAAAGGATGATGATTGTGAAGAGTGTGGTGCCTCTATTATAAATGTTGACTATGGCAAGGTAAGTAGATATAATTTTTTACTAGTTTCCATTATTGGACTGCAGCCCTGCTGAGTGTCACTGAGTTTTTTTGATAAATCATATCAACCCCAGTATTTCATTCAGTTTGGTATTTATTTTATTGAGTTACTCTAAATTGTTTTTATGATAAAACTTTCTTGTTTGTGTGTGTCAAACACCTATATACATTTAGCTTCAGCACAGACTTTGTCTACCAAATTACACTTGCAAAGTATTGGTCTATCTGAGGTTATAGAAGCAAACACTTGCCCAAGTTGTCACTCTATGGATCAGTCACAGGATCAAGTGGTTGTGAAGTGGCTTTCTTAACCAATAGATGTTTCAAAGACAATATTCATGCAACCTTCTGAATGCTTTCAGATGTCCTCAGTATGCAGTCCAGGTTTCTATAGGAAAGCACACAAACCACAAATCTCTTCAGGTAGATAGCCCTGCTCAATCTATAGAAAAGGCATAGGTAGAAACTCCATAAGATGTACCCCGTGTAAGCTATGGACACATAAGAGGTGCAGCAATATCAAAGGAAGGCTAACTAGGAATATAGTTTTTGTGTGTGGAAAATGCTCTGGGGCAATAAACATTGAAAATGAGCAGAAAACAGCTTCCATCACATTCCAGTGGGGAAAACTACCAGTATTTGATAGCTTCCATTACCTCGGTGACCAAGTCAGTAGCGGGAGTGGATGCTCTGAGAGTGTAGCTGCTGGAATAAGAATAGCCTGGGCAAAGTTCAGAGAGCTCTTACCTCTGCTGGTGACAAAGGGCCTCTCGCTCAGAGTGAAAGGTAGACTATATGATGCATGTGTGCAAAACAGCCATGCTACACGACAGTGAAACATGGGCTGTGACTGCTGAGGACATAAGCTTGCAACAAATGAAGCTAGTATGCTCTGCTGGTTGTGTAATGTCAGTGTGCATACACGACAGTGTAAGCACCCTGGTAGAAAAGTTGGACATAAGAAGCATTAAATGTGGTGTGCAAGAGAGACAACTGTGCTAGTATGGTTATGTGTTGCATATGGATGAAGACAGCTGTGTGAAAAAGTGTCACGTCCTAGCAGTAGAGTGAAACTGTGGAAAAGGTAGACCCAGGAAGATCTGGGATGAGGTGATGAAGCACAACCTTTGAAAGTTGGGCCTTACCAATTCAAAGACAAGGTACTGAGACCTTTGGAGATATGCTATTGCTTGAGAAGACCCAGCAAACCAAGTGAGACCATAACTGTGGCCTATGCCAGTGCAGCATAACCAGCCCATTTAAGAGTACCCTTCAATCATTGGACGATAAACTGCGCTTGCGAAGGCCTGTTGAGGCAAGTGAAGTCGTTGTGGCCAATGACAGTACCACCTGATTGGCACCTGTGCTGGTGGTACGTAAAAAGCACCATTCGAGCATGGCTGATGCCAGTGCCACCTGACTGGTCCTGTGCCAGTAGCAAGTAAAAAAAGCACCATTCAAGCATGGTTGATGCCAGTACCGCCTGACTGGCCCTTGTGCCGATGGCACATAAAGAGCACCCATTACACTTTCAGAGTGGTTGACATTAGGAAGGGCATCCAGCTGTAGGAACTTTGACAGGCCGGATTGGAGCCTGGTGCAGCCTTCTGGCTTGCCAACCTTCAGTCAAACCATCTAACCCATGCCTGCATGTAAAGTGGACGTTAAACAATGATGAACAAAATATTGGGATCACCACTGCTCTGTACACTAACATTTTGGTGTATGTTCACATGCCATGTTATTAAAGTCTTTTGTTCAGAGACATTTAAAAGCCATTCCATCTATGTTGCTAAGTTGAATTTTTTGAATTGCATCCAGTTCGTCTCAGTTAGTGATGGTTGCATATGTTCTGAGTCTTCTTGGAGATGATGTAAGTCTAAGTTTCATGTAAACATAGTTGAAAGCAATCAGTATCTGTTACAGATGTTTTTGTGAGAAAGCTGTGACACTGTTGTCATCTGCATATTGAAACTCTTTGAGGAAGCTTGTAGATGTGTTGGACCGAGACAAGCCAGATTAAATTATCTGACATCTGTTGTGTAGACAATGTTGATAGAGTAAAGAGACACAGACAGAAATTGTTTTTCATAGCCAAAATGAATCAAGTTATTTCTTGGATGTTGTTGTGGCAAGAATCCTAAGCCAAAAAGAAATATGCTGACTGGTTGGAGCCATTTCACTTTTTACTTAACTTACTGAAAAGTCATTAGTATGCTGTTCCTTCTCTCTTATAAATTTGCTTTTGTAAGATATCAGTGTTTATAAGGTATTCATTATGTGGTATGTCCTATATTGTATTGTATATATATTTTGAAATTTTTGTATTTTCTTTCTAGAACAAATCTCCACTACCAGACAATGCTACTGATTACACAGGTTGTGTATTTTGTGACAGCACTTTCAAACCCCTGGTTGAAATGCACCATGCTATGGCACCCAGAGTGCGACGTACGGCAACACGTGGTGGAGGAGCTGGCCGTGGAAAAGGTCGTGGCCGAGGGCGTGGTAAAGGCAAACATAAACCCAAAGACAAAATGGCACAGTTAGCTGCATATTTTGTATGAATGCTAAACCTTCAGTTAACTTTTTAACTTTCATCTAGAATAAAGAATTCTACCCTATGTGTTGCTGTTGTATTCTTACTTTTCTGATGATGATGGATATTTATTAAATGAATTGATGTATTCATAAATCAAAAGGCTTATGAAGCTGGTTAGATTTTGATTGGGCCGTATAAATTACATAAGAACGATATAATGAATTAAACAACTTTTGTAATTAACAAAATTACCATAAAAGCCCATGTAATTTGTGCATTTTTTTTCACAAAAATAAAAATAAACTTTAGGGGTGCATAAATTACTTGAGTAGATCATTTCCAGAATTTTTTTATCGATAAAAGATGTACAAAACGTAAACATTCATACCAGAAGTTGACTCATTTAATGTCAGAATAGGTTTTTACAGAAAAAATAAGTGCTTAAATATGAAGTTTACTTTTATTTATGCTTACTTTTTCTGTATAAAATTACCAAAACCATTAAATGGTTAACTACTTTTTGAAGTCTTACATTCATGCTGGTAATCACGATCTGGGCCATATTTTATATCGCTTGGAGTGTCTACCTATTGCAATGGAGCATCATTGACATGGTGATATGGATATTCTTAACTGAAAAAAAAATGTAATGATATGGATAATCTTGATTATATGGTTTTATGTTTATCTGTTTTTCTTGTTTAGATCGGCAAAATTGATGATGGTAAGGAAAAGGATGTAAATGTTTACAATTTACATCCTGACTACTACCATTCTTGACATTGGTGTGAACTACCAACTATTAGGAGCAATGTGCAGCTGTTCAGTTGCAATCATGTCTAGAATAAGATTTTTCTGAACATAACTAAAACAACAAACAATTTTAAAACTTTTATGTACTGTACTATATGAAAATGTACAAGTAATGCATTACAAATATTATCATATTGAAATGGATAATATTCTAATATTCTTATTAAACAGTTTGTGCTTCAATCTTTTGGTGATTGAGAGCACTGCTATTTACTGTTAACTTGTTAAAGTCAGTCCTGTTTATCAAATCCAAAGTATTTGTTCTTGTCATGATAATATACATCCATTGCATCATCTTGTTCATCAGCATGATCATCACATGTGGCAAGTTCAGATTGCCACGAAACATCATCCTGCAGACCATCAAGATGGTTAGAAATGCTGCACTTAAGAAATGATTTTACAATTATCTCGGGGTCAAGTTCATTCCATGCCTCAAGAATCCATTGGCATATCTCATCTAAGCTGGGCTTTTTCATACAGCCACCTTTAGTAAAAGAATGTTTATTACCACTAATTCCACTTTTGACACAAAGCACATTTCATGGGTATATTTACACCGACATCTAACGGCTGCAAAATCAATGTCATTCGCCGGGAATGATAGCAATTTCACAGTCACTTCTTAATACATCTTTTACATAGTCCGACTTATGGTATCTAAAACTATCCAAAACTAATAAACTATGTTCACAGGTTTTGAGACAAGTCTTAGCCATTCTTTCATGCTGGATTTGACCATCCACCCTTTTTCGTGGACTCTAATGATTGTCTTTTGGAAAGTTTAACTTTAGCAATGTCCGTCTTTTGAAGATAACATATGGTGGCAATTTTGTTCCGTCTCCCAAACATGCTAGCATCACAGTAAATCTATTCTTTTCATTTCCAGTTGTTCTTATTTTAACTGATTTTTTATTAACATGTGCCATACGATAAATCAAATGTTAACAGGGTTTGGTCTGCATTCTTGATGTGTGACAGTTCAATATTCTATTTTCTTCTTTGATAATATAACTCTGAAAGTTTGTCAATTTTTCTTTGTAATCTTCAGGAAGTCTTTGCGCAATTGTTGTTCTATGTTGTACACTTAAGTCATAACGGTTCATAAAACGATAGCACCAGTTTAACAAGGCTTTAAAGTCAACACTATCAGCACTATATTTAGTCTTAACTGACTAGCATGTAATCTTATCTCAGTAGTGCTTACACCAAAACCCTCATCACATTTGTCACTTATTCAGTGATAAAAGTTCAGTCTCTAACTCGGGGAAGTTTGTAAATTTACCCCTATTGGCACATTTATTACTAGGCACAGTTTTAAGTTTGTGATAGTTTATGCCAGCTTTCCGGCAGTTCTGTTGCCACATTCAAATGCTTATTCAACAATAATTTAATTTCTCCTTCACAGTAAACAATTCATAAGTTCTGCCCATACTGACAATAACGGTAATGACAAATTTTAAAGTTTGCTTGACATTTTATCTGTGTGAAAGGGATTGAAATTTCAATACTCCATATCAAAGGTTCCAACAAGAATAGGCGGAAAATCAGAGCTTGAGACGAGACACTTTCAACCAATCAGAATTCTGTTTACATAATCAGTTTGATTGGTCACCTTCCTCTGTCAGTTGAGTAAAGTGTCATCCAAGCTGATGTCTATTGGTAATTCAACTTAATTTGCAATACCTGTGCGTATTTATCAGCTTTGTTTTTGTTGATAATTCTTAACTTTTCCTGTGATCATGATTTGAGAAGACATAGGGCAGTATGCTAAAGATTGGACATAATCTCTTGTGGGCAAAAAATGTAAAATAAAGTTTATTATAAACAACTCAAATACTTTGTAATTTAATAGCTTTTAATGTGATACCTGTTGAACAAAAATTATTTTTATTTAATGAAAATTTAATAATATCTAATCATAAGTAAGTGAAATTATGCTAAATACAACTAAATTGGAAGCCTTTTTCCCCTTGGCCAAAGCAGCAATTCTGAAAACTTTTGGGTGTGAATTTTACGTGAGTAGAAGCTTCTTTTAACAAATTTTATCCTGAAAATCACCTGCATAAATTACACAGGTGTGCAAATTACATGAGTTTCTATGGTTATTATGAAATTATAACAAAGTTCCAGTCACTTTAGCCTAATACTTCTGTAAACTACAGATGAAACAAATTTTCATTTGGATACGATACTGTTTTATCACAATGGCTTTTCTCAGAAGTTCTCGTCCACAGTATATAAACTCAATCTATAACATTACTCTATCCATGTGGACATTTCATCTCTTGGTATTTTAATGACACCAGAAAGTTAAATATGTTGTGACTCTGATAGCAACCCACATGAAACTGCACTATGTTCTATGATATTTTAAGGTGGACTAAAAACCTTCCATTAAAATTTCACATTAATGTTCCTAACACCAACTTAATAAAGTTTACTAATTGTTCAGTTATTTTCAAAATTAATTAAGAAAATAAAAGTATATTTCAACAGAAATATATTTAAAGGGTTAAATTACTCCATCCTAGTAAAATGGTGGAGTCAAGCTATGAAAAGAAGTAAAATTGTGCTATATTTTATACAATTTGGTCTTACAACAGCATCAAACCATAAACATATTCTGAAATCTATGAGTAACATGAAATTTTGAAAGTGTCTTATGCTACAGTTTGATTACAAAATCATTGTATAGTTTGTAAGAATTAACAAATGCACATGTTAAGGCAGAACAGATGGAGTGGAAAACAAAAAATAATTCTGGAGGAATACATAATGTCTTCCCCTATCATCACTCTGACTCTCTACCATCATAATGCAGTGAAAGAAAGATGGCATCAAAATGGTCCATGTCTACTAACATCCTTCTTTACTGCAAGCCATTACTTTCTCTCCTCTGTGTGACTTTTCCTTGACATTTACCAGTATCCATTTTTATTGCCGTCTTGCCATTCTCATCTCTAGTACTTTACCAACAATGAACATATTACTATCAGTCATTCCCTCTCCTGTTCACTTTTAAAGAATAGAGAGAACTCTTTAGTCTTGCAGAAGATATAAAAATTATAAAATTATAAAATTCATTCAATATACCCAGTAAAGTAGCTGGCTTTAGGAAGGGCATCCAACTGCAGAAACCATTTCAAAAATAGAAATGACAAGAGAAATATGGTCTAGTGATCTATCTAGGAAGGCAGTGACTTCAACAGATTAGTTCCATGACAATCTATTCAAACTATGCCAGCATGGAAAGCAGACATAAAATGTTATCTTATTTTTGAAATGAATAAAATAAAAATACAACAAGTAAACTTTAATATATTTATTAACAATTGCTGCACTTCAGCCCATTTTGAGTGAAGTATTAAAACTTCCTAAATTGTTTTAAAATTAGAAAAGGGAGAAGAATCACAATTCGTTGTCACAATTAAATAATGCATACTGTTCACACACGTGTGTATGTATATATATATATATAAATATACATACATACACACACATATATAGTGTCTATGTGTGTGTAATTTAAGAAAAGAGAAAACAAATGAAACAGGTTCACAACTAAGTTTAATATACAATGTATTTATATAGTGATTGTGGGGTGTCCATATGAACTTTTTAACCATGTAGGACCAAAAAATAAAGGGGAAGGGAAACAAAAAGCAAAATTTAGGCAATCATTAGGATCACGAATCAGTTAAGTAAACACGACTTTTATATTTTCCATAGTACATACTAATACTTAAGAAATGTTTACAATGACCAATGGAGGCCTACATCACAGTGTAATACTTTGTCCAGCACTGACAAATCATATTTAACATCACATTAAATTTTGCCTTGCAATCACAGAAACCAGTTGAAAAATTTTACAGAATTTTATTTATATATAATATATTTTTTTTATGTTTTTGCTCCTTTTTTTTTCTTCAATAAACTGTGCTTGTTACAAAAATAAGTAACCACTAATATCAACTCACATACTTCTCAATTTTTCTGTTGTATAAGCTGTTAATGGAGGTAAAGCTAATTAAAACATATGCCGAGTATATCTCAATGAATAATATCCCTATGCTACAAAACCTGAGAGCATCCAAATTTCTGTCAGTTACAATTTCTCAAAACTAACTTTTTGTTCTTAGAAACACTATGTTAGATGCCAATAAAGCAAGATTAATTTTTGGCATATTTCAGTGTCAGAGATGAATCAACAAAAATAAAATCCTACTGTTATCCAAGATTGAAATTTTTTTTTTTCCCCAAACTCCATCCAGGACATGTATTATTCCTAAATGTCATTATGATTCATTCATTTAAAAATAAACTGCTCGTTTTTATGCATACAATTGGACATAATACACATGCATTCTAATCATCTAAATGTTATATAGTTATATACATTATTTCTGCCACCTATTTTCACCATTCACAGTTATGATAGATATTTCATTGAGTACTCAGGACAAAAGTGGTTAACATATACATAAATATCTTTTACTCAATACATAAATATCATATGAAGTTCTGTACATTATCAGAAATATTTTTACAAGAATTTCTCAATACAAGATACGTATTTATAAGTAATTTTTTTAGCTAATATTTTCAAAACTTCCCAAACTTCTTACAGTAGTCTGGTTAGTTCTTCATTTGAATTTTATTTTTTATTTAAAATAAAAGTAGTGTTTTATAATAAAATTTTAAAGCTCGTCCATCTTTCTCTTTCATGTATGCATACAGTTATTGAACTTTAGAATTAAATTGTTAATTTCTTTATCCATTTGACATAGTTCTTTTTTTTTATTTCACTTTATTTTGTTTTGCAATATTATATTTTTAATTTTTCATAATTACTTAATTCACTTAATTTTTGTTTAATATTAGGAATTTTCCTCAAGAACATAACCAAACTATCAATGGAAAATCTTTTTTATGTATATATGACTCCAGTTTAAAAATGCCGTGAAATCAATAATTTTATCTCAATATTTCTTAATGCACACATTAAAAGTAAATAAATACTGTTCCACCTTCACTGCACACGCAGTGTCAAACAGATATCTGTGACCAACATAAAAGACAGTATAACAATGTTCAACATAACACTGTTCTACAATTGGATGTCCAGACAAGATTGTGGTGTAAATTTGAAACAATAAAATGGATATGAGAAAATATATAAATAGTCTCCCGATAATAAATTTATTTTCACTGTTCACATCACCAAATACTGGATCTTTGGACTTTCTTCTGCTTTATTCTTAGCAAAATATATTTTATTCCATTCCATGCCTCCCTTACTGAGAGTTGGGGTTTGTAGAGTAAAAGTAGTTTGCTTTCTACTATTAATAATGGTTTCTATCAAATTACACCAAAAACTAATTAGAAAATGAGAAATCAAAAGTAAAATATAGCAAAACAAAGTGGTCTTTTTTTTTATCAACATACAGAGAACGTTAACCTAAGTTTGTAGAGTATTTACTTGTTTAGTGATATTTAACAAAATATTCTGAAATGTGTACAATCAAAATAACAGGAAAAAAATGTGGTCAGTTTCTTTTTTCTTCTTTTCTTTCTTTTTTTTTTACAATAATTTCTGCACAGATAAATTATAAAGTAATTTAGTCTCCAGCCAAAGAGACAGTTTGTATTGAGAGCATTCCAGGTTTGTAAATCTTTTTATCTTGATATAGTGTACAAATTTATTTGGCATGAGTATTAATTTTTTTGTCACCAACTTGTGCCAATGCCATGAACCATTATTATTTCAATAGTATTATTTCAAACTGTGTTAATTCATTAAGCACAACCATCTCAAAACCTAACATGCAAATACATTCACAACATGTTCCAACTAAAATGCATATGGATTCAATGAATTTTAATCAATACATTCTCTCTCTCCCTCTTTCATTATAATTACAAGTTGATAGTTTCTAAGACTAGGTAATATTTCGTTTCTTTATGAGACATATAACCTAAAAAAATGTTAAGGAAGACTGGGAAAGAAGCAAATCTGTGGAAACCAATACACCATAAATAACTGGTACTTATTCTATTGATCAAGAAGAAAAGCTAAGTAAGTTTTAAATTTATAACTGTAAGGGTTTGGACTAAAAACTAGTCCAGCTCTATCATGCAATAGTCTCTCTCCTTAGTTATACATCAAATCATTTAAGAAAATAGCATAACAAAGCTTGAGCAATTCATTTGCATTTGACTAACATTTTTAATATTCTTTCTAATAGCCCAAGGTAGAATAACATACCCAGTTGACATATCCACTACATTAATAACCCTTAGCCATTATAACAATACAGATAGATCATGCTCTACCTGCTAGCCACTCTACACCTACCCACACACACAAATACTGAATGGTAGAGTGTATATATATATCTATATTGTGATATAAATGGGCTGAAGTTCACATTCAAGGCAAAAACCTGCAGTGTTTCCAAACATTTGATCTGTTCTGTAGATCTGCATGTTTGAGCAGTACCAACCACAGCAGCTCAAAAGCTACAAAAGCATTTTCTGTCAAGTAGAGAGCATAAAAGAGACATTCTTTTAATATTAACAAGACTTTCTACTTAAATAGGTAGTGAGCAAGAATAATTCACTATTTAATATTCATCTCAGGAGATAATGTGAGAGAATTATATACATTAGATCAGTGGTTCTCAAATTGAAAAATGACAGACCCTATCCTTATAAAAAGATATTGGTGAAATTTTTTTGGCAACCTCCTCTTTATTAATGAGAAGATAAAATAGATAAAACACCCATGTAATTCTTGTTTCATCAATGTTTTTGACATTTAAATATTAGAAACATATTTAGAAACACTCCCTTTTCAATCATTAGTTCTCTTCACATCCATAAGAGAAACACTGCATTAGGTAGATGTACCATCTGATTGTTAAGTTTTAAATAACCAACAGTTTACAATCACTGGCTCATTATCAAGGTCATTCCCTATCTTTATCACTGCTCCAATCCTCTCTTTCTACAATTGTGTGTCTGACACTTTTATCCTTATCATTTTTTCCCTTCCAATGACTCAAGTTGACTACACTAAATCCCTAGTGCAAATGGTCTGAAAAAAAACTGTAAGGTATTACACCTCCACTCCAAATTAGGAAAGTGAATCCAAAGTAGGTAGTAAACAGTTGAAATAAGTGTTTTATGATTTGTAAGTTATTGCTTCATCATAATCATTAACATCAAGTGTTCAGATTAAATCAATAGGAGTCAATGTTGCTTTTATCCTTCAAGCAAGGATAGGGATCAATAAAACAAATGCCAGTAATATATTGAGTTGACTCTATTTCCTCCTATTAGAAAAAAAGAAAGGTGTTGGGGTTTGTGCCCAGTAGAAATAAGTTATTAACAACACTACATAATTAGAATAATTCTATTTTCTTACTGAAATGAATTTTGAAAGAATATGATACAAGCTGTTATTTCTTGTTCATATCAATTAATTTGGTAATTATAATACTTACAAAATAGCTTAGATTTTGTCAACGGAAGTTAAGGAAAAAATATCACTCAGTACATTTAAAAATAAAAGTAATTAATTTTTTTGCATTCCCTTTTTTCCCTGTCATTTCTAAGTAAAAAAAATCAACTTCAAGCTTCCGAATCATCTACAGGCCCAATGTCTGTGACTGGTTGAACTGATGAGGCTGTTGAAGGTGCCTTCTCTGTAAAAACCAAATATTTCTCATCAGAGCTTAGCTTGGCTGGTTTGATTTCTTCTGGTGATTTATCTTGTAACTTACTGATGTTAGCAAGCAGAAGCTCCTAGACAAATATAAAACAGTGACTCAGTTAGAGATAGTGGTGGGGAGGCATGAATATATTTAAAACCATACACACACACATTCAATCTTCTTCAGACACATTTTTGTGTTCAGGCAACATAGTCAAGTGGTTAGGGATAAGATTACAGCTTGTGAATTTATATACACTGTAGGAACAGTGTTCCTAAAAAGACAACTAAATATACAAGCCTCAGTCATACATCTGTCTGAAAATAGATGCTAGAGCTTTTGTTGACAATACCTGTAACAGAATGGTGTTTCACTAAGAGGCAAATTCACTTTACAAAGTCTGAACCTTTCTGGGCTAATTTGAGTTAAACAGGCATTTGTCACATGTGCAACTAACAAGTCAAGTACTGCATAGAGGTTTCTTTGTCAGCTCATTCCCTTGGCTGGTTGTAGATGAAAACACTATATTGTACACATAGCACACCCCAAATATATTCCATTAACATTTATACTAAAGCCAATAAAGGAAAATTCAAGTGGCTTCATGGTAATCTCCCTTAAACTATACAGTACTAACTTTAATAAAAAGGGAAAGGACATAATCAATAGTCATAGATACACAATGTCCTAGAATTTAAAACTAAGTTTAAATATCACTCAACCTGCTAAAAGTAGCTGTCTACTTCCCTGAAATCACACACAGGTCAGTGATGTCCTTGATATACAATAACATGGGACGGTTATACTCAATGATAGCTGATTAGTTGCACCAATGTTGATGCATTCTGATTAGTTGCACCAATATTGTTCACCCATTCTGATTAGTTGATGTTGTTTCTTAGCTTTATAACCTCAGGCAAGATCATCAACATTCCATCCATGTCCATCCCTCTTTATATATATAAGCCAACACTGTCCAATTTTGCCCTCCCCACTGTTATTTTGAAGATAGTACAGAGTAATTTGAAGGAATTCAGCACCTATTTTCAAATGAATTTACAGAATGCTCCAGTTGTCAATTTGGGTTGGGTTGTATCAGCAGTAGCATGCTTCAGGTACCCATTCATAAGGTACTGTATTTATTCACATATAACACATACTTGTGTACAAAGGATATCCATAATTATAGGCAAAAATATATTCCTTGTGTATAATATGCACTAACTTTTCTTTCATATTATAATATATGGGGGGGAAAAAAAAGGAGTGCTCAGTCAAATTTATTATAATTGCTATATAAAATACTGCAAAAACGTCCATGCCTTCTAATTAAAAGAAAAAGAAAATTCAAAAGAAACATTTGAATCTTACTAATGTATGTTGTGCACCTGCAGTAAAGTCAAGTGTGCAAACATGATTTTTCATGAGAAAATTGTATATTATGAATAAGTGTAGTCATACAAGAACACAATATTCACTGATTACATAACATTCCTAACTTTGGTTCTCTTTCAAAGAGACAGAACTCTGCATCATTTATTGACTTACACATACACATAAATACTTAAATCTACTAATTAATATGTAAATTAATTTTATAACTTACTCTTTCTTCTGCCTTCCTATTTTCCATATTCTTCTGCTGTATAATAATAATAATAATAATAATAATAATAACAGTGGTGGTGGTGGTGGTGGTGATGATGATGATGATGATGATGAGTATTATTTCTCGAATATTTGATACAGTTCAAATCTACACAAGTGAATGTATGAAAAACAAAATAGAAATTTTGATAGATACTTCTTTCAAAACTGGTAATTTCTGTTTTGTTTTCCACACATTCACTTGTGTATGTTGAACTATGTAAAACATTTGAGAAAGAAACCTAGCTGTTTCTTGTAATAAATACATCTGAAGCAAAATTTTTTCATACACTCTTAAAATACTACATATTCTTACAAAACCAACAAAAACTATACAATTTTATAGTATCAAGAACTCCCTCATTGCCTTTTCTATACAATTATTATTTTGATATTAATGAAAACAATAAAAATCATTCATGAATAAAATAAAGATAGAAAATTATATTTACAACTACTAATAATGTAAACATATTTACTAAAATAGATTCTTGTTAAAAACTTAAGGTAAGTTTTCATGTAAATTAACACACCAAGATCTTATAAAACTACCTTGTTTCATGTCTTCTCTCTACCCTTACTTCCTTTTAGAAAACATGAAGTTCCTGCATATACTTCTTACTCCTTACTTATTACTTACTCAGATTATTTCCCCAAAAATAAAATATCTTAAAGCATTTTGCCACCATCATTAGCACATGTGGTGTACAAGTTTCTACGTTTTCATATTTAGCGGCCATTTCCTTTAGATCTATTTGTAGATGAAACATATATCAGACACCAAGACTTCTCAGATTTTTTGTCTTCATGGGTAATTTGATTACCTTTACCAAAATCATGTCTGTCTTCTACACTCATATCCAATCTAAATGTTTTGGTACCTGTAGTTTAATATTTCAAGTAAGGGACCAATGGTAGTGATATACAAGTCTATTATAATTCAATGGACTAAAGATCTTCTAACATCCAGTTAAATGTTTAGCATTTAAATATTCAGTTTTAAGAGTCAACCTGTAGTTGTAAGGCACAAATAAGGTTGCTCTTACTTTGAGATGTAATTGGCAACAGTATATCCAAATTTTGGGTCACAGGAACAAGTAAAACTCAAAAGTCGTACTCCACATGTACACTCTACCCAAGCTTCTGGTCAGAAAGGACTACCCTCCTAAAACGATCCCCACAACATGCATGTCACACTTGATGCCCTGGCAGACAAAGAGGCTGTTCAACCACTCTGCTTCTGGACATGTTATCACTTCTCACTTCTGGTCCCATTGTCCCTTTTCCCTTGTTGCCTCTCTTCATTTCTCCACACAGCCTTTAATCCCTCCACAAAATAAATACTATGAATACAATCAAATAATTTGAATAAAATCAAAAGGAGCATTTGTTACTGATTGAATGATTTTGCATGGGTTTTTTTGTTTTTTTTTTACTTCCAACAAAATCATTCAATAAAACAAGTCCTGAATGAAAATCCATAAATAAAAAAGAAAAAAAAAACACAGGAACATATACCTTTTGGGTGTATTTGAAATCAAAACTAATGACTAATCATTTTTCAATAAATTCAACATGAAGTATCAGCCTAAGTGTCATGAAACAGTGTACTGTCACTGGTGTTTTGTTGCTAACTAATGGAGACAAAGTAACTTAACTGTAAAAGTTAACATACCACAGGTCATAAACACAGCACCAGTAATTAGATACAATTCTCTGATACTTGAAAGGCTAACACCTTTTTCAGTGGACCACTGAAAAATCTTGAATCAATCATTTGTTATTTTAATCTAATTTCATTCTTAATTTGTTTTATTCTGTATTTACTTAATATTAGAGTAATTTAAAAGGAAAATACTCATTTTATTGCCAGATAAGATTGTGAGTATACATTTCCAGGTAAGATTGTAAGTGTATACACTGAGCATGTACATGAGTGAGGAAAGAGGGTAGTAGGAAGACAACTATTCCAATGAATCAGTGCATTAATATTTTAAAAAATGAATAAAAGTTTAACTTACCATTAAAGTTTTAAATGCCATAGATGTTGCTTTACCAATACTTTGACAAATCTACAATGAATAAATAATTTTTAAAGCCATAACAACTCTTATATACATGAGTAGGTGGAAGGTGTGTGTAAGAATTAAAATTATATCTAAGATTTTTTTTAAAACATAAAATTGATTTTTAAGACCACAATTTAATAATCAAATACTTTTTATTATATTGACAAAAGATAGCAGAAAGATGAAAAGTAAATAAAGTTAACCCTATTGGGATCTGAATTCAGAACATATATGCTGCACTGAATTCTGATCAATACTCTATTGATTCTGAAAATTCTGTATTGTCATAACCATCTGTTTGAGTGACTTGCTCAGAGCAAGGCAACTCTTCCATGCCAGATGTCTTGATCAAGTGATGTTGCTTGAGCGTTTGGCTTGGGTTTTAGCCACACTGGTCTTTCACTAGCTGAAATGTCTAATTGAAGCATGCCAAAATCACAAATGATAACAATTATTTGCTAACTGAACTGATTAACCCTGGCCATTGACAGTTTGTCATCTGTCCATTATGGTAAATGGTAAATTATATGGTAAATGGACAATATGTCCAATTTTTGGCATATTTGGCATTAGAAATTTTTTTGTTTGCCCTTATTTATAAGTTGTTTGTAATTTAACCTTTAAAGGTATTTTTTAATATGCTGGCCATTGATGACATTTTTTTTCGAAAAAATTTTATCCTACATTAGATATAAATTTAATAGTGTTCACTTCCGGACTCTCCCACTCTGTGAGTGCCTCAGTTCAAATCGTACGTGTCTTGAATGGGCTGGAGTATTTCTATTTTGGATTTATTTGGGGTACTTAGTTGTGCTCATGACTTAGTGTTTGCTTCTTCCATGGGTATGAGTAAGTATCTCATTTACTTCTTTGCCACATGTATCACTGACGAAGGAAGGGTTCTTTTTGAACTAACCCTGAAATCGGTCCGATATGGTAATAATGGAATTCTTTAGAGATTTCTGTCGACCTTTTTTCGAGTAGCGTGCGTACTGAGAAAATAATTATATGGTAAATGGACAATATGTCCAATTTTAGGTATATATATATATATATATATATATATATATATATATATTAATTGAAGTATACAGTATTATATTTCTATTATGGTTGATCTTACAAATCAGTTTTGCACTAGGGGTTCAATGGAGTATTAAGTAACAGCTCGATTGTGTAACTCTGCGCTCTTCAGAGATGGCAGTTATGAAATGAAATATGGCAACCTAACACTCTGTTGAACCAACTTGTAAGATCAGCTACAGTGGATATCCAATACTATACACTTCAGTTAATATATAACATTTTGATAACATGAAGTGTATGAATGACAAGAGGTAGCAATCAGCAAAAACATTCAGATTTCTAGTAGCTGGCACTCCTCTGATGAAGAAAGTCAAAACAACTGCTCGTGTTTTATGTCAATTACAAACTGAAACATCTCAACATCAATGCTAGACACATATCTAACAAAACAAAAACAAAGTGAATAAGTCCATACTGGTTTGTCTCATGCTGAATGATCATGCACAGGGAACTATTGATAAAAGTAGCTGTTGCATATAAGATTGTGCTGATATTAGATTATGATATCTAATTTTAGCACAAAGGCCTCAAACCTTTGAGAAAAGAGCTATAATTAATTACATCAACTCAAATAGCTGATGTAACTATGAAAGAATACAAAGCAAAATTAACAGTAGCATGATGTGAACTTAAAACATAAAAGAATGCAGCAAGGTGTCTTGAGTGTGTGTTTTATTTTACTTACTTCCAAAACTGGTGTACTTGACTCAAAAACATGACATGTATAAGAAAGTGAACCCTCTTCTTTGTTGACAGTAATAAAACCAAGTAGTCTACAAGACACATGAAAATTAACATAAAAAATTATGCTTTATTCAGCAAAATAAATGTAACAAAGGGTGAAGAATAGTAGATATGTTCAGAGTTCCCTTTACATTATTTTTTTCATTTTCATTTAATTATATGAATGGCAGTGTCCTTGACCCTTTTCCAGGACCTCCAAGGTTAGCAAGGGGAAAGAAGGAAGTTAACTTCAGATTGGAGACCTTGCCCAGATACATGACACACAGGGGTCACTTCTAAAAGTACTCAATGATCAGGTGAGGGTGTTTCAACGAGGAGACAAATTGAATCTACCATCCAAGAACAGGAATGATTCTTCTAACAATTCCAGATAGTTTCCATCTCCCAAATTTCACTCACAAGACTTTCATTAACCCAAAGCTATGATAGAAGACACTTCCTCAAGATGCTGTGCAGTGGGATCAATCCCCAAACTACAAGCAAAATTCTTAACCATGTGCCCACTCTTTAGAACCTGTTTGAAAATCTGTTATAATACTTAAAAGGGTTAATTGGTATGGTGTCTAGTCTAGTAATGCCAATTGCTGTAGAGTAGCAGACATGACTTCAATAATTATCAATTTCTGTTTATATCAATAATGACCCTTGGAAAATTCTGATCAGTACAAATCTCAATTATCCTTCTTAACAAAATCTAAGGTAATACAAATAACCAGTCCAGATACAATGGCAAACTCATGGGAAGTCTCATCCAGTAACAAATATGATTTTTTTGTTTAAATCATAACAACTAAATAAATGACTATAGAGTTAATTAACATAATCAAATGATATAAGTACTCTTACATTGTTATTTAACCCCAGATTGGCTCTGACTGAGCAGACTTATCAAAAGTGTTCCAACTTTAACCATCTAGCCTTTCTATTGAGCATTGCATAGCTTGGACTATATAAATCTTGCTGATATTTGTAGCAACTCAAGTTATCACAAAAAGCTTTTATTGTTTTCAGTCAAAATACAGCTACAAATATATTATACACGTTCTTACTTTTTAAGACTGTGGAGGTTAATTTAATAGGAATTTGATTGCTATATCAAGCTTTTCAAGCAACACATGTCTCATCTCACAGCTGCTTTTACAAGATTGCAGTGTTAGATTTAAATATGTATGAAATATTCCTGCAATGGAAGCAAATCCAAAGAAAAGGATACTTGTCATTTTCCAAAATAGGATATAATCCACAACAAAAATGTATATAATCCAGAACACTACAACACGTTGGAAGAAGGAGCTTGTCTTAATAAATACTTAAAAAAAAAAGGAGCTATGTCCTTTCTCAATAAACATCAAAACAAAAAAATGACTAAAAGTTTGGCAAGTGAATGCCAGGAAGTTAAGTTGGTTTCAGTACTCACCTGTCATTTTCTTTATGTCCACACCAATATGAAATATCACCCAGTTTAAAAGCTGTGCGGACATTATTAGTAGCAGTATCCACTAATCTGAATTATGTAAAGAAACCAAAAATGTGTAAACATCAAAATATTTCAGAAATATATATTTATTAAAATAAGTAAACAATAATTACACAATTATCATTATTTTATCAAAAAGAAGTTGCAGGGGGAAATTACCTAGGGATGCAAGTTGCATGAAGACCAAACAGTGAAGTCAATGTTGGCATATTTAATGTAGAGAGCAAAAAAAACAAAAAAAATTTTTTTAATTATACCTGTAGTGAAAAGAGAATCAATCATTAGCTTAATTAATTCTGATCAAGAAATGTGAGGGAGAATACTCATAAATCTTCTAATTTAATAATGAGCATAGTATTGTGTGCGTGTGCGTGTGCGTGTGTGTGTATGTCAACATCATCAGTAACTTCTAGAAGGATGCCCTAACAAAGGCTAGGAGTCCTTCACTCCCAGTGGTTTAACCGCGCGATCGGGTATTCAGTCCGAGTATTTCTATGTCCCCGCGCATGATACACTCTAAAGACATTTATTGGATGGCCATTGACTCTCAAAAGTTCCTCCGCCCTTTGATCATGGCTGCTGTTGCTTAGTGAGTGGGATTGACTCAGTGCACAGCCTTTCCTCACTTAAAAAAAAATCTTCTTGCACAGGCATTGCATGATAACAACATTGATTAAGCTTCGTGCAATGGCCATACTCAATAACGAGGGGGCAGCCACCATGCATGTATGTATGTATGTATTTGTCCAAAATCATGCAGTAGGTGGGGGTGAGAAAAAGAATAGGATAAGTGAAGGGAGAGGAGAGAAAATAGTAATTCAGTGAAGGAGAAGTAGTGAGAGTAAAAGCCATGACTGAGAGGGAGTGAGAGAAAGTAACAGCAATGAGAGAGAGAGGAAGTTGTAAACAGAGTGTCATGTCCACAAGTCATTGAGGAGGTGTGATATGAATGCAGTTTGGGAGTGTTTATATATATTTTTGTTATGTATTTACACAAACACACAGATTTATATACACACACATACATATATATGTAGTTATGCATATATATATATATGTATATTTGTGTGTGTGTATATATATATATATAATATATATATATATATATATATTATAATGGAGGAATTATAACAAAGTTAACAATCAAATATGTATTCTTTATTCTACATAAGACCTTGGGAAAGGTTTTTCTTGAAATAAATATTAACAGGATTATCATTAAAAAAAAAAGAAGTTAGTTAGAAACTGTTGATACAATCAAGTCTGACACATCCTACTACATTATATATGCCTGCAGAGGCTTCCCTATAAAATAGGCTTAGCGGACACTCAGAAGAATCATTTCACAGGTGAACTCTTTTGCTTACATTTCATGAAGATCATTTGGTGATAGAGCTTCACTAGAAACATGGTGTTGAAGCAATTACTAAGATAAAGGTTTTAATCTTTTAATTTTAATTTTATTTTCCATATCATTTTCATGCTATCATTTCTGACAGCATGGGAACACAAGTTTAGAATAACTGAAATTGAATATGGACATACAGTGGTGAATGAGTTTGTCCCCTGGCAGTTTAGTGACAACTCTAGACATGTTTAAGCATTATTAGATTTCCTCTGTGAAGCATAGTCTTTAAATCAACTTACCACATCATATGAAGTCTTAGAGTTATAATGAGTTGGCCTGAATAAACACTGGTTATAGTTTAAAGAATAAGTTGGGTAAATTTCTTAGGGACACCGTCTACATGAAAAATAGTTAGGCCAACATTTAGCTTGGCCATATCTTGATCTATTTCAGTATACACTACATAGCCAAATAATCCACGAGATAAAGAGTATTTGCTCATTTTTATGTCTGTTTTATAAATAAGGGATCTCTTATTCCACAAGGCTTCAAACGTTTGAATGGAACAGATGATTTGTTTACAAGAAACCTGACAACAAGCAACACCATTTGTTGCAATTTTTGTACAAGTGATTGGAGATGTAAAAAAACTCAGAGACATAGGGCACACAAACACACACACAATTGACTTCTTTTACAGTTTCCATCTACCAAATTCACACAAAAGGCTTTGCATTACTAAGAAATATAGGAGAAGATACTTGTTCAAAATGCCACATAGTGGGACTGAACTTGAAACCATATGGTCAGGAAGTGAACTTCACAACCCATAGCCATGCTTGCACCCATAGATCTGTAAATAAAAATGGCATGTTCTTTTCACCAACCATGTTCTTTCCATAAAAAATGTGGAGGCTATGAATTTAAGCTTGAGATCGAAATGGTTTGATGAGCCTACCCTGCCATACTGGCTCGACATGGCTTAGCAGAGAGGTGCAGTTTTTATACTCATACCCAGGCGTAGTTAAGTTGATTACATTGACCCCAGTACTTAACAGGTACTTATTTTATCGACCCCGAAAATGTGAAAGGTAAAACTGAACAAGGTGGAATTTGAATATAGAACATAGGGACAGATAAAATACCACTAAGCATTTCATCTGGCATGCTAGTGATTCTGTCAGCTCAACACCTAAATGTTGATTAAATGAACTATAGCCTAACCTCATTATCTTATATCCTAATCTCAAAACTGATAAAAAGGTATTGAGCCATAGCTGAAGAGAACAATATAATTTATTATTGCAGCTATATAAATAAAATTGGATAGGTTAAGACAGGGAGGTGGTGGAAAAGGAGAAAGAAGCTTCTAGTTCCTTTTTGGCATATAAAATCAGATACTAAAAAGACCACAACTTAAAGTGACATCAGATCCTGATAATAAAATAAACAATATGATTAATGTCATGTGTTAAAATTTTCAGTATGTTGGATATGTGATTTGTTCACCAAAGTTCAATCAGTTATCACTGTAATATAGGACTGCTTGGCCAGGTCTAGACATAGCTACATAATAAACTTTCAATCACTGACAGTTTCCAATTATTGATTGCAAGTCAGTGAGAGTCTCTAAATGTTTGTATGATCTGTTACAAATAGCAGCCAAATCTCTCTCAAGTTACACCCATCTGTCTTAGAAAAGAGCTTATTGGATAACGTGATCCTAGGTGCCCTGCACATAAGAAATAGAATCATTATGGTTAGAATGTCTTTAATCATAAGCCTGCTCAATCACAGCCAACATGCAGCTAAACAACAAGAACAACCAGACATTCACTTTTCAAGTTGTGTCTTTGCTTTGACCCTTCTCCCATATCAACAATGATCTCTGTTCTTCTGAAACAAACTGGATACTTCAGAGTACTGTCCCTTCTCATGTTAAATAACAAAATGGAATAACTACAATCAGCTAATTTCTATAATTACCTCAGAGATGTGTCAGATATTATCAATTCAGATTCTGTCATTCTCAGAACATTATGTATTGCGCGAGCTGCCATTATGTGACGCATTGTCTTGTTCACAAGGGCTTCACCTGAAAAGAGACATTTATATTTAGAGATAATTACAGTTTTGATGAGAAGATGGAGATAAAAACCTAAAATATAAAAGGTAACTGAGTATGTCTACAAAATAATCTATGAGTAACAGACCTGATTTGTAAGAGTAAGGTTCCAGCCAAGATCACAAAAAGGTGGAAAGGTATGATAGATAAAGCTATAAAAGCTAAGAGAGAGACCTGGAGACAATGGAAGAATTGTGGGAGAAAACATTATCATGTGGTTAGAAGAAAAGCTAAATATCAGGTATATTTAGCAGAGAGAAGTCAAAGAAAAGAGGCTTACCAATGTTCAGTGAGGTCAGAGGTATGAAATGTTCCAGATTGTAAAGAAGTGTACAAGTAGGAATCATAACATTATTGCTGAAAAGTGTATGTGTAATGATAATTGCACTTGCCTTAAGGGATGCTGAGAAAGAAGTGTGTAACTGCTGCTAAAAGTGATTGCTGAATGAGAATTTGTGAGAAAAGAGGGACTACCTCAAGTTGAATAACAAAGGGACTACCTATTGAAATCAATGGTTATATGGTCAAAATGGTCATTAAGATTATGAAGACATGGAAAGCAGATTGAAAATCAAGAATATTTACTGGGTTGCCGAAAATATCTGATAAAGTAGGACATGTGTTAATCATTTACATAGTCAATCAGGAGTTCAAGAAAGGGTCATTTCTAATAATTGGCACACCGGTATCTTCGTCCATTATGACAAGAGCAAAGGAGATCTAGAAAGAAGTGTGATAACTACAAAGGCATCAAACTGATAGATCAACTTATAAATTAGCAGGAAGAGTAACAGCAGAACTAATTAGGAAGAAAATAGGAAGAAAATTAGCTTAGATGAGATGCAGTTTAGGCTTGAATTAGAATGATATGCTATGACGTCCTCTTCCTGCTAAGACCAATATAGGAATTTATGTCTAGCACTCATCAACTAGGAAAAGGATTTTGACAGGATACTACACTCTGTAGTCTGGTGATTGCAAAGAAAACTAAGTGTAGATGAATGGTTTGTAAGAGTTGTACAAGTCATGTGCAGAGAAGCTGCACTGAATGTGCAAGACATACAAAAACTGTTAAGAAGTGAAGCAAGTATGTTCAACTGAATGTATAATGTTAATGTGCATGAACAATGAAACACAAATGTGCTGACAAAACTGAGAAGTCAGTTGTAGTGTGCAAGAAAGACTGAATTGGTATGGATGTGGGATGTTGGTAACCAATTCAAGTCGAAATAACCTGCAGTGGAAAGACAAGAAAGACATAGGAGCAAGTAAGGAAATCTGATCTCAGGTTGTAGAATCTGATGAAGATGACAAGGCAGTGCAACAAGTGGTATGGTGTGCTGAAGAAGACCAGTCCAATCCTTACAAGCATGGAAAAACAAGTATAATGATAATGGTAGTGTTTATGGTGGTGGTGATGATGATGATGATGAACACATCCTGAAAGATATATATAAGTTTAATCTCTGCTCATCTTTTCTCCCTAAGCCCAAGGAACATAAAATGAATTCTTTGTCAAACGTGTGAAATTACATAAAGGAAATGGATGAAGTACACCAATAAATAGTCACACATATATAATTATACTCACACGGTGTGCATATATGAATAAATATGTGTCAATATGTAAATTTATTAGTAGGCATACATTTCCATATCTATGTCAATTAGAGGAGTGAATTGACACTATCAGTAGAGCTGCAGGCAAAATCCAATGCAAAATTTAACTCTTTACAAGTCTCTTTACATTGTGGATTCAACTCCCATATCATAAACTTTTGTCAGTAGACTGACAGAATCATTAGAGTATTAGGAAAAATGCCAGTGGTATTCATCTTTTGCTCTTTATATACTGAGTTCAAATTGTGTTAAGGTCGACTCCATCTTTCATATTTCTGAAGTCATTAAACTAAAGTACATTGGGAATCAATTTAATAATCCTATAAAACATTCAAGATGTGAATGGAATTATAATAAACAAAATGATGGAAGTGAATGACACAGATGAAGCAAAAATAAAATTAATATTAAAGGTGAGACTAGACCTGCTTGTGTTACTGTGGAATTATTTGATTGTTTACAATTATATATACCCCTGGCTGGCCATGTCAAACCGTACAACCCATGCCAGCATGGAAAACAGACATTGAATAATGATGATGATGATACAAACATCCAGAAAGTGAAAGCTAATTGAATGTTTGTGACATTTCAAACATATCTAATTAAAGGGTCTCTTTAGCTTTGCAAGTTACAAGGCAACCTCACTAGCACTGATGCCGCAAAAACAAAAGCACCCAGTACACTCTGTAAAAGTGGATGGCATTAGGAAAGGCATCTAATTATGACTAAGAAGACATTGGAACATGACAGTATTTTGATTCAATGGATCCTGCCAAACCATACAGCTCCTACCAACATGGAAAACAGTTGTCAAATGATGATAAAGGCAGAATTTATTATGGTTCTTGGAACCATAATTTATTATGGTTCCTGTGGTGACAGAGTACAAACATACTAACTGAAGAGCCAGTTTGTCATATCACATTATTTATTTGCAAACGGTATCATAAAGAAGTGCAGTTCACTAATTTAAGTGCTTTTAGTACTCACTATAAGTACACTTTTACATACATATCTCTACATGTATACAAAGACAAAACAATAAATAATTTTACATCATTATATTTTGTTTGTTTATTGTGCTATTTTATAAAATACAGTAACAGTAGCCTACGGATGATTCTTGCCTGTTTATTGTTCAGTTTGAATGTCTATGATTTGTATAAATAGGAAGCAAGTGTTGTTGTTTGATTGAAGTACAGCAAATCTTATTTCACACAAGTCTAAAGAAGCAAACATAAAACAAATAATAACTGACAGAAAACAATAATTGTAGGTTGGTGGGTAGGTGGGTTTTAATGGATGACCTCACAAACTTGCTAGCATCTGGTATGCAGAGCTTTCAACTGTTAGCACTTGCATCTGCAAGTTATTTGCAAAAAAAAAATGTGTATGTATATGTGTAAGTAAGCAAATATGCATGGATTCTTACTTTCATTTGTACACATGCATACATTGTTTTATATAGGAAAAAATATAAAGAAGTTCAATAGCAAATTCATACCTCTATCTTGTGGCACTTCCATTGATCCTATGAAACGAACTGTAAATTTCCTTTTGAAACTTTTCACATTATCAACTTGTTCAGAAGAATCTTTGGAATTCATTTCATCCAATAAGTTACATCTGCAGAAAAGTGAGAAACCAAAACTGGTCATGCTCTCATGATATAATCAGAACATGATTGTAAAAGAGTTCACCTCTTTTTCCATCAAATAAACTAGTCTTTCCACTCTTACAAGACATTTACTAAATAGTTTCATTAATACCAGGATAATATTCTTTGAAAAGGTTTTTCTTTACTTATGCAATCATTTGGAGGACATCATCACAGATTTTGTCATCTCTCAATATTTCACATAAAGATTAAAAGATTAACAAATTCAATATCACTATTAAATTATTCTAAACTCAATTTCAATATTAAAATACTCTAAAGTGGTGGTTCTCAACCCTTTTTTTTTTTTTAACCTATGGAGCCTTTAATCCTTCTTTTGCCTGGATGAATCCTCATAGCCATTCAATGTTTAAAAAACCATATTATATTTTTATAATCAAGTATTCTTAGGATTTGTATTAAAGAATTTTGTGTATTGTAGAAGTATAATCAATTTATTGCACATAAATTTTAACAACTAAATCTTATATGGACTCCCAAGGGTCATATGAACCTTGGAACCACTGCTCTAAACAGATGCATCATGTTCTGAACCTTAAATTAAGGGTTAACAAAGTGATGCACAATTTCCTAAAACTAAGAGGCTTACTAAATTATTATAAAGATGAATATTTTTCAGCTGTGTATGGGTGCTTCATCAGACGGAATACGATTAATCCTCCTCCATGAGTTATATTATTCTTGTATTAATCTTATGCAAAGAGGTATTCCACGTGTGCATATACCCTAATCTAGGATAACATGTTGTAGCCAGCTAACAGCTTAAGAGCTCTTAAATGCAGGCTATGAGAATTTTACCCAACTATAATAAATATATACACATATATACAGATAATAAGTGAGAGCTAGAGATGCTGAGAATAGAAAACATGTAATAGTGCTAAAATGACACAGGTAATTCACATATGTGATATCAAAAACAGAACTAAAACCAAATAACATCTGATTATCATCATTATCATAATTTAACACTCATTTTTCCAGACTTGCATGGATTAGGTTAACAGCCAAATGTCCTTCCTGCCACCTAATGTCACCTGTTTCCAGGCAATGTAATATTCCCCATAGCCACACATTTTACATGGAAAACTGGAAACAAACAACTTTCTTTCTACAACAATGATGCTCATTTACTACCATCACATGACAAAGCACACACGTATATATGAGTATACTTTTTATTGCAATATAGTAATTTGTTTATTTTTGCAGTAATTTTGGAAATTAAAAATACTTGTTTGTTGACTCACTTAGAAAGTTCTTCATTTAAATTAGACACAATTTCTTCACTAGGAGACATCAAATCAAATTGAATAGGAACATCTGGTAAAAAGCTATCTGTGAATGTTGTAGTACTTGGTAGACAACTGTCAGAAGTCTTTCGATTCTGCACACTATAAGAACCAGAACTGAAAAGAGATATTATACAGAAATATAACGCAGGCTGATGGCAGATACCAAGCATAGTTCATAACTGTAAACCAGAATAAAATATTGGCTTCAAATTTTGGCACAAGGCCAGAAAGTTTGGAGTGGGGGGGCTAAGGTGATCAAATCGACTCCAGTGTTCAACTGGCACTTATTTTATTGACTCCAAAAAGATGAGAGGCAAAGTTATCTTTGGCAGAATTCAAACTTAGAGTGTAAGGAGATGAAATACTACTAAGCATTTCTCTCAGCATGCTAACAATTCTGTCAGCTCACAGTTTTAGGTCAGTTCAATGCCTTCAGAATATATATAATTGTTATATCCTTCAAATGTTGCATTATTATAATGCCTACTTCAGTGTACAGTATACTTAGTAAAACCAGTAAAGACACGACTATCTCTGACCACCTATTACATACTCTGATACTTCATGTACTTCTCTTCACTTATAGTGACTAGGTTATTCCATTCATCACATGGAAGGGGTGTACCATTATTACTGACTCCCTACAACATCTCCCCTTTTAAGTTTTTCTTATGAAACATCATTTTATTTAGCAATAATTTTTTTATTCACCCCACTTTCTTTTTTTGAGATTTTTTTCATACAATTTTATATTTTTTGCACCCTGGCATTTATTTTCAGGAACTCTGTATGTTTTCTTTTCCTCTCATTTGTATGCTTGGGTTCAATCACCTGGAGTGGCGTTGGTACTTAGAACATATCGTACAACCATTCCATTGGTTTCTCC
This sequence comes from Octopus sinensis, assembly GCF_006345805.1. Taxonomy (NCBI): domain Eukaryota; kingdom Metazoa; phylum Mollusca; class Cephalopoda; order Octopoda; family Octopodidae; genus Octopus; species Octopus sinensis. The sequence continues at coordinate 99,405,382 of NC_042998.1, read as the reverse complement.
AAGTTCTTTGGTTCACTTTTCATGAATCTTTTTGTTGGTTCCTGTGTCTCTTTTGTATGTCTTTTCTACTTTTTACCTATGCATTTGGTATTTACGCCCTCCTCCCAATTCTGCTTTCCATTCTTGCATGCCCTCTTATACACCTTTTCACCAACTTTAAAGAATCTTGCTGTGTCTTCCCTGGCACTTTTTCTTTTCTTGCCAGGTAGCAATTTATCAAAGACTGATTTCATGTTCTTTGCAAACATCAGCTCCATTGGTGATCTACTAGCTGGTATTTGGATTTGGTGTCACAGGTACACTCTTAAAAATTGTTGTAGAGCTACCACATCTGTAACTTCATTATTTGATTTTCTAAGAGCTCTTTTGACGTATTGACAAAGTGGGATGGTATGATGCCATAGTTATATATTCTACTGCAAACATTTCACAAAATTTTAAAAATTTGCTAGACACAAATTACATTCCATTGTCAGACATTATCACATCTGGGATTCCAAATATTGCAAAAAATTTGTGAAAAAAATTATCACAGTTGAGAAGGTTTCAGGGCCATTTTGAAAAACTATCAACTACCACTAAGTAGTAATAATCATTTAAAGGACCAGCAACATTGATGTGCATACTCTACTATGGAGCATTTACTTTTGAACAATGTTACCTTTTATCGTGGGCAATTTTTCATTTCATTTTGGCTTACATGCAGGTGTTCCACTCTGTTTTACTGCAATGTTTTGTCCTCAGCTACATTCAAACCTTTGACTGACCCAACTTTATTTCCATACAAAACACTTATGGGCATATTCCATATTTTGAATAGTTCAATCCACTCTATGCTGAATAAATTAAGTGAACTTTTTAACACATATATATCTTAAACTTTTATGCTTGACCTCGAAATGTTACATTACATATGAATTCACCGAAAAAATATAATCTTTTTCCAGTATCACTCTGCACTACCCTTTTTGATTTAATTAATTTTGGCTTACCAAATATATTTTCACATTTTTTCGTTTATAGTGGTGATATCCCTACCAGTGCCCAACTGCATTTAAAACTTGTATTTCTGATTTTCACCTTCACAAATTTCCTTATCATTATATTATCAAATTCTTCTGATGGCATACTATTTATTCTTTTTCCTTTGTTCTGACATTTTATCATCTTTGTTCTACAGTGCACCTTTATGTCCTATATTTCCACAACGAAAGCACTCTGCTTTTTTAAATGAACAATTTTTCCTCAGGTGTATATCACCACATGCAAAACATGGGTTTATTTCCCAATTTTTGTTGTGTTTTTTAGAAAACACTTTATCTTAATTCTATTTCACACTTGCTTTACTTCAATTTCCTCTGTGTCATGTCTTAATTTGACTATACTTTCATGTTTTTCAGATACTTGCTGTAGGGTTACCGCCTGGTTTTGTTCCAGCTTTGTGAGAATTCTAATTCTAATTTCTGCGTCCTTTTCGGCAGTAAGTCCTTGTGTAAAAATCAGGCATTTGAACATATGTGGCGTTAATTTGTCCAGCTTAAACTTCTTGCATTGCCTGTTAACTCTATCAGCATATGAGATGTAGTCCTCATCGTTGTTTTTCTCTAAGTTTAAACATTTCAAACATGTGTTCTTGCAGTTGTAGCTGCTGCTGTTGTTGGTCCTTCAGTTGCGGTTCTTGCAGTTTTTGCAACTCAAGCAAACCAACCAACAAACTTTCCATTGTTTTATGACTTCTTTTCATAAAATTCGCACAAAACTTTGTGAGTTTATTAACTCCTCTACGAGTTTCTATCAACTCCATGTGAATTGGTTTACCCTCATCACCACTGTTATATCTTTAAAATGTTGGGTTATTATAATGCTCACTTCAGTATACAGTATGCTTAGTAAAACCAGTAAAAGATATGACTATCTCTGACTGCCTACTAAGTACTCTGGTACTTCACATACTTATCTCTACTTATAGTGACTAGGTTATTCCATTCATCACGTGGGAGGTGTGTACCATTATTACTTATTCCCTACAACAATCATCATCATCATCATCATCATCATCATTTAACGTCCGCTTTCCATGCTAGCATGGGTTGGACGGTTCAACTGGGGTCTGGCAAGCCCGAAGGCTGCACCAGGCCAGTCAGATATGGCAGTGTTTCTACAGCTGGATGCCCTTCCTAACGCCAACCACTCCGAGAGTGTAGTGGGTGATTTTATGTGCCACCGACACAGGTGCCAGACGAGGCTGGCAGACGGCCACGCTCGGATGGTGTTTTTTATGTGCCACCGACACAGGTGCCAGGCGAGGCTGGCTGACGGTCACGCTCGGATGGTGTTTTCTTATGTGTTACCGACACAGGTGCCAGACGAGGCTGGCGGACGGCCACGCTCGGATGGTGTTTGTTACGTGCCCTCAGCACGGAGGCCAGTCGTTGCGGTACTGGCTACGGTCACGTTCGGATGGTTTTCTTATGTGCCACCGGCACTGGTACCACAAGGATACAAATTCCATTGATGTTCATCTATTTTGATTTGGTTCGATTTGATTTGATTTGATTCGATTCGATTCTCACTTGCCTCAACAGGTCTTCACAAGTGTCACAAGAAGGAAGGTATGCACAGGTGGACTGACTACGTCCCAGGTAGGGGCCACGGATTATGGCTTCACTAGTCTTGCCGGGTCTTCTCACGCACAGCATACTTCCATAGGTCTCGGTCTCTAGTCATTTCCATGGTGAGACCTAATGTCCGAAGGTCGTGCTTCACCACCTCATCCCAGGTTTTCCTGGGTCTACCTCTTCCACGGGTTCCCTCAACTGCTAGGGATTGGCACTTTCTCACACACCTATCTTCATCCATTCTCGCCACATGACCATACCAGCGCAATCGTCTCTCTTGCACACAACAACTGATGCTTCTTAGGTACAACATTTCTCTCAAGGTACTAACGCTCTGTCGAGTAAGTACACTGACATTACACATCCATCGGAGCATACTGGCTTCGTTCCTCACGAGCTTACGCATGTCCTCAGCAGTCACGGCCCATGTTTCACTGCCATGTAGCATAGCTGTTCGTACACATGCATCATACAGTCTGCCTTTTACTCTGAGCGAGAGGCCTTTAGTCACCAGCAGAGGTAAGAGCTCCCTAAACTTTGCCCAGGCTATTCTTATTCTAGCAGTTACACTTTCAGCGCACCCACCCCCACTACTGACTTGGTCACCTAGATAGCGGAAGCTATCAACTACTTCTAGTTTTTCCCCCCGGAAAGTGACGGAAGTTGTTTTCTGCAGATTTTCGGAGGTCAATGCTCCAGAGCACCTGCCACATACAAAAACTATCTTCCCAGTTAGCCTACCTTTGACATTGCTGCACCTCTTATGTGTCCATAGCTTACACTGGGTACATCTTATAGAGTTTCTACCTACACCTTTTCTACAGATCGAGCAGGGCCATCTTCCTGAGGATATTTGTGGATTTTCTACCTTTCTACTTATTAGTACTTTGGTTTTAGCTAGGTTGACTCTAAGGCCCCTCGATTCTAAACCCTCCTTCCACACCTGGAACTTCTCCTCCAGTTCTGATAGTGACTCAGCGATTAGAGCGAGGTCGTCAGCATAGAGGAGCTCCCAGGGGCAACCTGTCTTGAATTCCTCCGTTATTGCCTGGAGGACTATGATAAATAGGAGGGGGCTGAGTACTGAACCCTGGTGGACCCCAACCTCTACTTTGAATTCTTCTGTGTACATGTTGCCAACTCTGACCTTACTTACGGCATCTCTGTACATGGCTTGCACAGCCCTCACCAGCCATTCATCTATCCCTAGTTTCCTCATTGACCACCAGATGAGGGATCGGGGGACCCTATCAAAGGCTTTCTCCATGTCAACGAAAGCCAGGTACAGGGGCTTATCTTTGGCTAGGTATTTCTCCTGCAGCTGCCTTACCAGGAATATAGCATCAGTGGTGCTTTTCCCTGGGACAACCCAAACTGCATCTCATCTAAACTAACTCTCTCTCTAATTAGTTGGGCTATGACCCTCTCCGTAACCTTCATTACCTGATCCAACAGCTTGATACCTCTGTAATTATTTGTATCCAGGGCATCACCTTTACCTTTGTAGCAGTTGACTAGTATGCTGCTACACCAGTCATTGGGTATGACTCCTTCGTGTATCACCTGGTTGACTATACGGGTGACTAGGTTATAGCCATATTGCAAATATAGATTTACAAATGAACTTTATTTAGAGCTATATTTCCTATTTCTAGTTATTATTAAGATCTAAGAACAATGACAAATTTAATTGGCAAAGTCATTAGAGTATTGGAAAGAATGCTTAGTGATATTTGTTCTGGCTCTCTACATTCTGAGTTCAATTCCTGCCTAGTTCAAATTTGCCATTCATCATTTCAGGGTCAATATATAAGGTGCCAGTTCAGAGCAGTGGAGAGGTGGAATATTAAAATATTGGATAATATGCTGTCTGATATCTACTGCAGTTTTAAGTATTCTAAGTTCAAATTGTGTCTTCTGATATTGGAATATAAAAAAAAGTTGGTGGGGAGGCCTTCAGCAGTCAAAAGTAGTAACAGGTTTGAAAAGTCCTTACTCAAGTCCTTAAATATTTCAGTTGATTACCGTTAATGCCAGTACACTAATAAGCAGAGGAGAATGCAAAGGATTTTAAAATCTTGTGCAGAGAATGAACAATAATGAATTTTTAACGATAGCATGTTCAAAATTAAATAAATACAAAAGAGCAAATTAATTAAAGACACACTAAGCAGTGAGGATTATAAAATAAAACTGTGTGCATTCATATTTTATATATCCATATATATTCCAACACGGAAAGATCACTGCTGTGTTATTTGTATCATAAGAGATATTGTCCTTATAAGCAATGTGTGTGAAAACATTAGTAAAATCTCTCTTCTGAGACAGTTACTGTAGTAATAGCCTTTCCACATTTGAGTACACATGAATGATTAGATATAAATATACACAGTTATATGTTAAAGAAACAAATGTCTGAAATTAGTTGTCTGTTAATTATATATTCCAGATTTAAAAGAGTTTTTCATGTATGACAACAGCCTAGTGATTTTGGACTCTGTTAACCTTAGTTTAATAACAAAGGTTTCTAATATGCTGTGATGTATACAACAAATTGACATCTGATCAAAAAATAATCAAAGATCAAATGCTGATGCAAAATTTGAACTTTTTGTATCTCTAAAAGATAAGGTCAATTATTCAAAAATTGATAATCTTATGAAGAAAGAAAATGTGTCAATGTTTATATATTAGAAATGGAATGCAAATACTTCTTAGCTCTTTAGTCTGGTCATCATTTGCCTCTTTCTTTAAATGTGGAAGAATACAGCTTATTAAATTGGTAGGTAAGCTTATCATAGAATATACTTTCTGTTTTAAAAAGAGTCATAAACTCTTGTTAGATTCATTAGTTCAGGGTAGCTATGATTGAAGAGACACAATGATGTTGAAACACCAGGTGTCCTAAAGTTCCCTTATGCTAATGAATCAAGTGTGTTATGAATACACACACTTGTCTGAACAGAGTTTTCTCCAATGACGAAGAAGAATAGTGATTTGCATATCCATGTCTGAATCTGCTGGAACATATTAAGAATGATTATTTAAGCCATCTTTCCATTTTTATTTTTGAATATTGAATAAACCTTCATTTTATTTGTTCTTTGTCAATGATATATTTAAATAGTATTAGGTCAGGTATTTTTAATTTAATGACATCTATCTTTAGTTGCTTATTGTCTAGAACCAGGCTAGCTGTCACTGACCAGACCCATAACGAAAGGTGTTCCAACAATGATCATCAGTATATTTTTGTAGGTCAAGAAGTGCATTGGTCAGTCTGTCTTTATATACAAGGGCAGGGCACATTTTGAGGCAGATTTGGCTGATATTTCTAGTAAGGAAAGTGATTGTGTAATGTTTCTTTCATCTATCACTAGTTTCTAATACCAACATTTGCATTCAGGTTAGATTTTGAACATCTTACCTAGTCTCATCAATTGAAACTGAGGGAGAAAAGCTCTCTTTTTTGTAATCTTTGCTACCCAGACTTCCAACACGATCCTATGAAAAAGAAAACAAATTGAGAAAATAATAATAAAATAACAGTAAAAAAAAGTAGTACCATACCAGGAGATGAGAAACCTAAACTACATCAGAGAGAGAGAGAGAGAGAGAAAGAGAGAGAGTGAGAAAGAGAGAGAGTGAGAGAGACAGACAGACAGACAGACAGACAGACAGACAGACAGACAGAAGTTTCTATTTTGAATTAGTGTAACAGCTAGCTGACCATTGCTTAGAATTTCATGTAGATCTACATGTTAAATCTTTAGTCAGGTAATAAACATAGTTTGATCTCTGATTATTTCATAGTATTATATATATATCTAAATAGATTACAGATTGTATATCCAAGGTTGGAATAAAACAATTGTGAAAAGTTTTTTATTATTACACTATAAATTATATAATCTTTACACATGTTTCATTAGTGCATAGTAGCATTAGCACATACTAGTATGCTATGTAGGCCAGACCCATAAAAGAAAGGTGTTCCAACAATGATCATCAGTATATTTTTGTAGGTCAAGAAGTGCATTGGTCAGTTTGTCTTTATATACAAGATGTGCAACCCTATATCTGAGATCAGAAGAAGAAAATTATAATTTACTCCATTGTTGGTTACCAACATCAGTTAGTGGGCAGATACAAACAGAGAGTTTGTAGATACAAAGTGGAGCCAATTACAGTTTTCTTCTGATGATTTGATATTTAGGGTGATTATGCAACTGTCTTTGTAACAACTATTACATAGCATAATATATACTAGTGAAATGTGTAGAGATTATATAATTAATATAATCAACAAAGTAAATATATTTTTTTTACCTTCATCTTCCTTGAGGGTGAATCAGACTGTTTGCTCTTCCCAGTTTTATTGCTGCGTAAAATATTGTTCAATGTAGCAATCCACTGAAATATATAGATATTCAATTTACCAACTGGACATTTTTATTTTAGAGAAGAGAAAAGAAATGTCATGTTTATAAGAGCTAAGTAATTAATATATTAAGCTAGCATTTGGTCAAAGAATACATATCTTTCCCTCTTTTCATATCCTTAGTCGCTTTATCTACCAAGCTGTGGTCAACTTGAATTACCAGACCCACTGTAGAGCCAGCATGAGGTAGCTCCTATTTATCCCATGTATTCTCCATGTTCAGTAGCCTCTCAAAATAGTACTTCCATGTCACAGTCTTGTCTGCCAAATCTATCAGGAGCATGCCTTCATCATTCTGAATATATGTCTTGCTATATATGTTTTGGGTCTTTCTCACACAATGTCTGGCAATCCTGAACATTCCATGCCTCTAATCCTCATATTGTATGATGTATGCAAATCTCTTCCTTTCTGCCTCAACTTTAACCAAATATACTATCATGTAGCAGCTCTTCTAGCCATTTGATAATGCTCCCTATTATAATCTTCCTTCCTGAAATTCTAATCCTGTCTCTTAGCCCTTACTGTTCTATCAACCACATCATTCCACAACTATATTACCTCCCATTTTAGCTGCATGTCTGATCTGTAGTATTAAGTAGGTTATTTCATAGAAATTTCCAGCTGTCATCTATACTAGATATCTAGATATTTCTACCTACAGTTATATGTATTAATTAGAATATCTCTAAATCTATTCCCAATAGCAGGATCTTTTAGTTTTCATGTCTTCCTTCTGTATACCACCTTCTGTTTCTGTGTCTGCCTATCTCTGACTCTACAGTTGCTAGCTATTAATCTATGTTGTGTAGACCGTTCTACACAAAGAAAAGTTTTGGCATTTACAACAGCACTTCTGCCCAATTCTCTGGTGAACATGTAATCTAACCTGTGATTTCACCAGACTGGAAGGTAATGAGGTGGTTGGTTGGATTCTTAAAGTCTGTGTTGCAAATTGTTAGATCAGTTGCAACACTGAACTCTAGGAGCCTTACACTCTCCTCATTTCTTGAACCATATCTATAGCCTCCATGTATGTCAAAGAAGCTATTGTCATGCTGGTCAACAGGTACATTGAAGTTGCCAGCCACAATAATGAAGTTGTTGTCAGTTGTCATGGAGATACTCTTGTAGAAGTTGTCCTATTTTTGGGGCAGTCATGCTTTTGTGACATATGCCACTATAAATGTTACTATTGAGTAGCCTATAATTAGTTGCATCTTAATTGTCCTATCACACACACTAACTAATTACTTTATCTTTCCATTTCTCAGCTAATAGTATATCTATCTCACCCTTGGTGCTACTATTAATTACCTAGGAAAATTTGTACTGCTGTCTCTTGTTTTACGTAAATTAATATTAAAACCTCTAATTCTTTTTGCATTAATTTTGTCAGTATATCATTTCATTAAAATAATCAGAAGATTAATATTTCAAATCAATACCAATGTATTACAGGTAGTGATTATGTCGCTCTGAGGTGATGAAAGGATATGGTATTCCAAAGAATCAATCTACTCATTTCATCAATCCTGTGGATGAAAAACTAATCTGATTCAAGTAGGATTTCATTTCAGAATGTGAAAATATGTTCAGAACTAAATACTTTAATGCAATACTCCATTTTCACACCTTTCTATAACAATTCACCACCCTATTTTATTTATACTAGACAAAAGGATTAAGTCGATTACATTGACCCCAGTGCATAACTGGTACTTATTTAATCGACCCCCAAAAGATGAAAGATAAAGTCGACCGCGGTGGAATTTGAACTCAGAATGTAACAGCAGACGAAATACCGCTAAGCATTTCACCTGGTGTGCTAACAATTCTGCCAGCTCGCTGCCTTCATGGATAAAATTTACATTATAAAAGCTGTGCAAGTAAATTATGTGTCTGCTTTTTGCATAAATTAATAATTTAATAGAATATATTTACCTCATCCCTTTCACGTTCATTTTCAGCTTGAAGTATAACTGACCTGAAATTACATGTAACAAGACAATAAACATCTTTATTTCAAGTTTTCCAAAAATTTTGAAATTTTTGGAAAAATCAGTCTTTCCAACAATGTATAAAACAATAAAAAATTTGAACAAATTTACTTGTAACTATGTGTAATATCTTACAAAGTGCTAGAGGATAAATTTTATTGACAAAAATGTATTCACTCCTACCATATCAAACCTAAATTTAACACGAGAAAATGATTGATAAATGATTTACAATTTTGACCTTTCATTGTATCTTATCAGATTTGGTGTAGCCTGTGATATTCCATTGTCAATGTTGCAAACAGATACATGGCTTCCATTACAGAAACTTTGTATAGGTTAGTTTGATTACATGTAAAGAACACAAAATACAATATATTTTATAGTGAGGGAGTGAATAAATTTCATATTTGGGAAGACTTTACTTCTATGTATTTATAAAGACTTTACAAATGATATGCTTGTTAAATGTCAAAATTAAATATTCTAATAATCTGTTTAAGCAAAAGTAATTTAATGGTATCTTCAAGCACAGACATGCTCATACAAACACGGAATTATAAACATATATTTATGAGTAAGCATGCACACACACATTTACATACATACATACATATATATATTATATTTTGATATATATATATATATATATATATATATATATACACATATATAAACACACATACACATATCATCATCATTACTGTCATTATCATTTAACGTTTGTTTTCCGTACTGGCATGGGTTGAACAGTTTGGCTAGAACTGGCAAGCTGGAGAGCTACATCGGTCTCCACTCATGTGTTTTGGCTAAGTTTCTAATGCTGGATGCCCTTCCTAATGCCAGATACTTTACAGAGTGTTTGGGGTGCCTTTTACATGGCACCAGCACAGGTACTTTTTATGTGGTACCAACACAGTTGTCTTTTATACATACACGCACATTAATGTTTGTTTCTATGTTCAGTTATAGTAAAACCAATTTTACATTAATTTGATGGGTTACTCTACTTTTTGTAGAATACAATTTTATTATTCTTAATAAATTCATACATATAAACACACACACACATATATTTATATATATATACATACATACATACATGTACACATACACACACACACACGTACACACATCCACACCCACATCACTTAAGTACATAAATGAGTGCAACTTTTACTTAATCATGACAACATCCATCACCAGCAATGACAAAACAACATAGAGATGAAATCAAACAAATTTGAAACATTATGCTGTGACAAGCAAGCATGCAGAATATATTTCTTATAAGAAAATAATTTTTTAAAGATAGAGGAAAACTTCTAACTTTTTAGTACTGAGATTGTGCACAACAAAACAGAAGCGTCTGTCATCTGCATCAGTACATTCAGCTACCATTCCTTCTTCACTGAGATCCAAAGCCAGACTGCCAGCCACCTGAACAAAACAGAAAAAAAAGCCAAGATCATGTAAAATTACATAAAACTAGGAATCAAATTCATGAAATATGCTCATACCATAGATTAAATGGTATTTTATTTAAATCGTATCTGAGTGAGCTTTGATCAAAATAAAACTCCAAGATGTAACTAGCTGCTATTAGTTACATACTGTGAATAGAAATCATTTAAAAGTGTAATTGTTGTTGACTCTGAAAAATAAAATTGATTTCATTATTCTAGATTAAACTGATTATTTTTTCAAAATAAATAATAAATAAAACTGATTTCCAATTAAGAAGACAAGGTTTCAAATTTAGGAGAAGGATGAATTTAATTTTATTGGCTTTCGTATATAAATGTTACATTATCTCAACAACTCCGGGAGGTTGAAAGGAAGAGGTGATTTTGGCAAGATTTGAACTCAAAACATTGAGAGACATAACTAAATCCTGAAAGCCATTTTGTCTGTCATTTTATCATTTCAGCCAAACATCAGCAACAACAACTCTTATTATGAAGAATTACTACATTATGGTGATTTTGTGATGATGATAATATTGTTGTTGTTGTAGTGGGAGATGAACTGGCCATAGACTGTAGTAGGACCTTGTCAACTGGAAGAGGACTAATGAGATCGATGCAGTTAATAAGGATCTTGAAAATTTATTAATTCATTTTATAGAAAAGCATATGAGGAAAGAATATTGTTGTTACCATTTAACCCAAAGTTAGTGTTGATTGAAAAAGATTATGATAAAATGACATTCCAGTCAAAATCATCTTGCCCATTTTCTTTCCCAGATACAGTATATCTATATCTGGTAGTCTAGGGTTACATTATCCAATGTGGGTTGGTTTATTTTTTGTTTCTTTTTAAGTTAGTGGATATGATATAAGTGAGATTTGACTGATATTTCTAGCAGGTTAAGTATCCATATGCAGGCTCCTTTCTTGGTTTGAAATTGAAGAATGTATTATAAAATACTACTTATACTGTTTAGTTAAATATATAAGTTTGGCTATATGAAGTTGATACCATTTCAGTAAAACAAATAAATTTATGAACCAGTATGTTATGAAGACAAATTCAAGTGTGCCAACAGCAGATATGACAGACTAAGTGAGTACAACGAAACAAACAAAAATCTTCTTATTATTATTTAGAGATTGGAGTTTTATAAGTAGTTGGCTTTCTCTTGATATAGTTTAAGATGCCAGTGGTTGCAAGAAGTGTATCATTCTCAATATTGGAACAGTTATGGTTGTTTGTACCAAACAATGCTCAAGGATTATAAAGAGAATAAATAAGTTTCCTTGATGTGGCTTTAATAACAATGTAATTGAATTTTTAAGAAAGGTCTCCAGTAAGCGTAAAAAGGAGAATTGTTCATGAAAACTGATAGTGACTACTACAAATAGAATTGATAGTGACATACTTATCTCAGTCTTTAGAATAGTTATGGTGTGTTTCTGTGTTCATAAGAAATTATTAAAAGGGTTGGCATCAGAGAGGGCACCTGGCCATAAAGCACTGCCTTAAAATGTTCCATCCAAACTATGCCAGCATAAAAAACTGGTTATAAAAATGACAATAGCCTGTGATGATGACATGTACATTATGTGTGTGTGTGTGTGTGTGTGCATGTGCATGTGCATTTGTGTGCATGCATGCACACGTATGCGCATAGTACACATACAAATAAGTACATATAATAATTAAAACTAGTTAGAATATCAAGAAGGTAATCCATAAAGAAATGGTTACTAAAATAATACAATATACTTTTTGATGAACATAGGCAATGCAAAATAACAAACCAAGAGTTTCAAGATGTAATAACTATCATAACTTGATTTGGTGGTGGAGGGGATCAGGAGGTGCAAAATGTGTCATGGGTGAATGATTTTCTAGTCTTGTTTGAAGTGAATACATAATATTTATAAGTTTTACTTCCTGGTGTATTTTTACTACAAAAGCAACACAGGGGTTGAAATGGCAGAGAAATATGAATAGAAAGTCAAGCTCCTTTTAATATATATAGGACATCAATTATTATTATTATTATTATTATTATTATTATTAGATGCATTATATTATTCATATTAGATAAAATATAAAAAGAGGTATGAGAAAGTTATAAGAAGAGTAATATTGTAATTTATAAAATCAATATGTCTTAAAGTTATATCAGTTATATCACATGTTCCTCGTGTGTATGCAGTTTCGTTCTTACATAACTGATATATCTTTAAGATATATTGATTTTATAAATTACAATATTACTCTTATAATAATAATAATAATTGATTATTGTGTATGCTTATAAATGCAAATATGTATGTATATTTAAGTGTAAGTATATGTATTTATGTATATTTATATATGTATATGTATAAGTATGTAAATGTGTAAATTCATATTTTTATTTATTTATATTTATAACTTAACCATATGCACTTTCTAAAATCTTTGATGAAGCCTAGAGAAACACCCAAGTACCTCAATTTCATCTACTAATTACTTCAGTCTACTGGAGGAATAAAGGTAGAATGAGGTATTTTTGCTTCTTGGCTGAAACAGCTGTAAGATATTTTCCCAATTTATATTCCTGTATGTTATATTTTAATAATTACTGGTATCTTTATATATTTTATATGTAAAGCATAATATGTTATACATGTATGTATATTCTTGTAATTGTCATTTTAGTAAATAAATTGACATAATATGTCTAAAAGTTGATGAACCACCTATTGATCCCCTCCATTTTCTTATTGCTCTCTCTCTCTCTCTCTATATATATATATATATATATACACACACACACACACACATACATACATACATACAATGGGCTTCTTTCAGTTTCTGTCTACCAAATCCACTCACAAGGCTTTGGTCAGCCCGACGCTATAGTAGAAAACATTTGCCCCAAGGTACCATGCAGTGGGACTGAGCCTGGAACCATGTGGTTGGGAAACTAGCTTCTAACCACACAATCATGCCTGTACCTATATACACACACACACACACACATTCTGTTTGAAAAATTTAATCATTTTCAACTATAGCCAGCCCAAGAAGTCAGGAGAGACCTTTACCAAAATCTCAAGGGAAGAAGCTACAAAATTATTTCTTCAGTATCAAAAAGATTCCTGGAAACAACTTCATAGCTAGAAATTTACGAAAGACGCTTTCTTTTACCACTTAAATAAGGACTCAACAATAACAACATATAAGATGATAAGGCCCAGTATAGAAACCAGAAGACTACATCAGATCTACATGTAGGAATGACAAGTCTTTCATAGTGATTAGTTCTCTGTGAAGTGAGTCTCATCTGCAAACTGTTTCCAGTTCCTGTTCTGACATATTTCACCTCATCATTATGCTATGCAGATGGCAAAGGGTTACAATCTTCTTTATTCACTTATTTTTACTGTTTTACAATAACTGTATTTTTGTCATACCACTACAGGCAACATTATTTAAAACATTTTGACTTTGCAAAACTATATTTTCAAAACCACCTTTTAATATATCTTCCAAACTATGTAGTAGAGAGACATGATATAAAGATATGAACTAAAGCAGTAGTACTTATGTTTGCAGACTTCATAAATTATAATTTATATATGCTAAATTTTTTTAACATTTATATAATAATAATAAATAATTTGCTCCTCTATACACTTTATGCAACAGCATTAAAATACTCTACAAGTGTCAAATATTCAGTTTTTATTCTTCTTCTTACTTGATTGCTCAACTCTAATTCTCTATTTCTTTCACATACACACACATACAAACACACAAAGATATGCACACTTTCTTTGTCTAATCCTTTTTAATTTCTGTGATGAAAGTGTAATATTCAAGCAATGGCTATTATATATGTAATATCTAAAAAAAAAAATGGTAAAGAGAATGTATATGTATTATACATTTTCTAATTTGAAATGGGGTTTTGAAATGGAATTTTAATAAATTCCATTATTACTAAGTGCATGTGTGGAGAATAAGAACAATACCTGACATGGCCATGTTGAAACTCTAGAATAGAAATAAAAAATATATAATACTTCTTCCAGTGACAAATTTCATGAGAATAGTTGAAGGTTTTGTAACTTCAGATATTTAAAAAAAACAACAAAAGCTGTGTTTGTTTTTAGGAAACACAATGTAATGTTTCTGTGACATTATTTAGGCCATCAATAATTTTATTAAGCTAATTTAAAACAGTAAAATAATCTCTAGCTATGGATATATAGTTTAAATCATGATTAAATAAATGGAAATAACCAAGGCTTAGTTATCAGAATAGGCTTACCACTTTACATACACACATACATATATTCATACATATATACATACATAGACATATATCTCCTGTCACACTCTTATGGAACATACCCCTCTACCTGCTTCATACCACAATATACTCCCCCACCCCACTGTTTTAATTCTATTTGTTCCTTCATCTCCTTTCTATTCCTACTGGGGTAGCCAAGTATCTCCTCTATAGTAAGATACCTATTTCTATTCCTTTATTATACTTCAACCTCTCAATTGGTACAAAGCCACCTGTGTCAGTTCCACTCCCTCTTCCAACTGATAGGTCTTCTTGCAAGTTACTCAGCAACCCCACTGGTATTGGTGTCACATTAAAATCTTCGGTGCTAGTGCCACATAAAAAGCACCCCAAGTGGTTGGCATTAGGAAGGACATTCAGCCATAGAAGACAAAGAAACCTGCTGCAGCTCTCCGGCTTGCTTAGTTCCTGTCAAATCATCTGACCCATGCCACCAAAACAGACGTCAAATGACGATGATGATGATGATATTGGTATGTGTGTGTGTAAAAGTTTAGACCACAAGGCTAATGTTGCTTACCTCATCTTTAAACTGGTACATCAGATTACCTCCTTGAGTGAAGAAGTAGCCACGTTCCCATTTGTTTGCCAATAAAGAGTGTTTACTGTAAGCAAAGATCAAGAACAATAATTTAATTACAAAAATATTTTTAGTTAAGAATGAATGCAACTCAAATGGCATTTCCATAATCAATAATCCTACAATAATCCTAAATGACATGCTATATCTAACAACAGTCCACTTCAGTAGCATTAACTTCTGCATTGCTCATGTCGGGAAAACTACAGATAAATATTGGCTTCAACTTTTGGCACAAGGCCGGCAACTTTGGGGGAGTGGGTCAGTTGATTACATTGATCCTAGTGCTTAATTGGTACATTGATACTTATCTTATTGACCCCAAAAGGATGAAAGGGAAAGCTGACCTCAGCAGAATTTGAACTCAGAACATAAAGATGGACAAAATGCCACTAAGACTTTCACTCAGTGTGCTAATGATTCCGTCAACTTGTCACCTTACTACAGATAAATATTGATTTCAAATTTTGGCACAAGGCCAGCTATTTTGGGGGAGGGGGTTAAGTCAATTACATTGATCACAGTGTTTAATTGGTGCTATTTTATCAACCTTGAAAGGATAAAAAAAAAAAGTCAACCTTGGCAGAACTTGAATTCAGAATGTAAAGACATGAAATACCACCAAGCATTTTGCCCAGTGTGCTAACCATTCCACCAGCTCACTGCCTTACTCATCATCATCATCATTGTTTAACGTCCACTTTCCATGCTGGCATGGGTTGGACAGTTTGACTGAGGACTGGCAAGCCAAGAGGCTGCACCAATCTGATCTGACAAGGTTTCTACAGGGGCCAGTCAGGCAGTACTGGCATTGACCACGCTTGGATGGTGTTTTTTACGTACCACTACCATGGGAGCCAGTCAGGTAGCACTGACATCAACCACAAACAGAAGAATAATAGTTTCAAATTTTGGTACAAGGCCAGCAACTTTAAGTCAATTACATTGACCCCAGCATTCAACTGGTACTTATTTTATCGATCCTGAAAGGATGACAGGCAAAGTCAATCTCAGCAGAATTTGAATTCAGACTGTAAAGAGCCAGAAATGCCACAAAACATTTTGTTTGATTCACTAACAATTCTGCCAGTACAAGAATAACAGAAAAATATTTTCATGTACAAACCACTAGCCATGCCACCACCATTATTACTATCAACATTATTATCATAATCCTCTATAAGTATCAATACTGTCTTGTGGTGTGACATAACTAATTCTCCTCAAGGTCTTATTTAGTCTTATCTCTACAACACATACTATTCGGTATATATTAATAATCACTGTCTTATTCAGCATGCATCATTTTCTCACATACCAACTTAAAATTTTCATCACTTAACTATTATTTGGTTACTTCAACAATTTTAGAGATTTTGTTGGTTTAAAAACAAGCAAAAGCATAAAATAAAATGAAGAATTTGTCATGCGGTTGCTTTGTCACCAATGTTGTCTGATTGCTTGTTAGTATGTGTTGTATTGTTGAAAACCATTGTTGTGTGATCCAGCTGGCTGCGTGTATAATAGATGAAGCAAACTCATGAATTTTTAACTTTTAACATATTTATAACCAGACATGATTTACTGCATTGGCTGTTCACAAAAGAAAGATGCTAATGATATAACTGCCAACTGGGAGGAGAGAAGTGCACTGTGTCTCGTAGAAAGCAAACTGTGGTACATTGTATGTGAGTGTCTGAAGTTGAGGTGGTCTAGTCCTAGTGGTCTGGCTTATGTGAGTGCCCAAGGTGCCCAAGATTGTCTAGATGAGTAAGGCACTAAGCAGTTTTTATAGGGTGAAATGGGAGCGAATTTTACATCAGCTGAGGAGCAACATCACACCACAGTTGATTGGTCAATATATAGATCAAAGGTGGTGAGCTGGTAGAATCGTTAGCATGTCAGGTAAAATGCTTACTGGCATTTCGTCTGTCTTTACATTCAGAGTTCAAATTCTGCTGAGGTTGACTTTACCTTTCATTCTTTCAGGGTCAATAAAATAAACACCAGTTAAGCACTGAGGTCAATGTCATTGACTTACCCCTCCCCCGAAATTGCTGGTCTTGTGCCACAATTTCAAATCAATATATAGATTAGTCACATGAAACAATGGTGGCTTACTCATGATTTGTAACTGAATATCTTGCAGTTGCAGTTTGACTTCCTACAACTTAAGCTAAGATTATCAATTATTATCATTCAAATTTAGACAGAGAGACAGATGAAGGTCATCAAATATCTATTCAGCAAAAATAAAAAAGTAAAGTAAATTTAGTGTACCATTAAGTGGAGATATGTCTAATTTTTCCTTTTGCAGAAGGGGCAGGGGAACAAAGTCAGTTAGCAATCTCTAAATAAATGACCTTGAGTGAAATGTGAATATTTCTTCTCTTCAAGGTACACTTCCAAATTTTTACTTTACCTTTCATTAAACTATTACAAACACATTTGTCACCAAGACATTCAGTGCATGCAAGCATACACATTTGAGGCATATGTATGACTGTGTGATTTAGAAGTTCGCTTCCCAACCAACCATGTAGTTTCAGGTTCAGTCCTACTACATGACACCTTGGGTAAATGTCTTCTACTATAACTCCAAGCTGACCAAAACTTTATGACATCACATAATAGTTGTAGATGAGCATTACTGCCATGCAAGCAGCATCATTCATTTCCAACATTCTGCATAAACTTGTCAGGCAGACCATGTGGAAATACTAGCTTGCCAGGAAACAGGCAAGTGTTGGCAACAGGAAGGGCATCCAGCTATAGAAAATCTACCTCAGTGAATTCTATCCAACCCATGTAAACATGAAAAAGTGAACATGATGATGATGATGGTGGTGATGATGATAATAATATCTATAAAAGAAATATTATATGAAGTTAGATAACTAAAACATGAGGAAGAAAAAAAAAGCGTTGCTTTTTATGTATGTGATTTGTGGGAGGAAATGCTTGAGTCATGCAGGCTTCGTCAGCCATCAGAGAACTCAGATGGAATCAACCCCTTGTAAATTGTGATACGGCTATTGTTCACAACAGAACATGTGCAACCTGTGGAAAGGTGTGCCTTTCAGTTGAAGGATTGAAAAGGCATGTTAAAAGACTTCATAATGTGGCACCTGTTCCCTCTGCAGCCAGCACAGCTGTGCATTATGCAATAGGATGTGTAAATATTTGGCCAGGCTCAAGAGTCATACAAGGACCTCATATTGCATCATCAATAACACATTTCAGTGAATCTTTCTAGCAATGGCTTTGCTCATACAGGAGAAAGCAGCTACTATGTATGTGTGTATAAAACAAGAACAACAGTATCATCATCATCAACATCATTTAACATCTTTTGTCCATGCTGGCATGGGTTGGACAGTTTGACCAGGGCTGGCAAGCTGGAAGGTTGCACTAGACTCCAGTCTGATTTGGCATGGTTTCTACAGCTGGATGCCCTTCCTAATGCCAACCACTCCGAGAGTGTAATGGATGCTTTTATGTGCCACCAGCATAGGTGCCATTTGTGTGACACCAGTATCTGCCACGACTGTGATTTTACTTGGCTTGATGGGCTTTCTCAAGCATGACATAATGCCAAAGGTCTCGGTCATTCGTCATTGCCTCTGTGAGGCCCAACACATGAAAGGAGCTTTCCACATGCCACCGGCATCAGCCACTTTGCCTCCATGAGGCCCAACATTTGAAAGCTGGTTTTTACATGCCACTGACACAGGTACCAGTTACGTGACACCAGCATCAGCTACAACTACAATTTCACTTGGCTTCACGGGTCTTCTCAAGCACAGCATATTGACAAAGGTCTTGGTCACTAGTCGTTGCCTCTGTGAGGCCTAAAGTTCAAAGATCATGCTTCGCCACCTCATCCCATGTTTTCATGCTCCACCACCTTGTCGAAAAATTATATAAAGTGTGGTATCATAGCAAACAATAAGAAAACTGAGATCTTTAGGACAAGCTCCTTAATTTGAAATCCAATTATTTGAAATCTATTCTGCTCAAATAAAGAAGACCACAAAGACAGTGTGGATTTATGAGGAGTGTTGTAAATCAATATATCATTACCTTCTCATGAATAAATAACCAGCTTTACTGACTAAGTTGACATTCGGTGGTATATATGGCATTTCTACCATTGGTTCCGGCTGATATAAATGATGACTTTGTTTTTCTAGAGTGTCAATGAGTTCAATTGTTTTCTGGGTATCTTGACCTAATTCTTGTTGAACACTGAAAATAATAATAAATAAATAAATAGAAATACATTAATTTATTTAGAGGCAAAAACTGAAAAAAATTAGCTTAGATATCACATGATTAAACAAATATATTGATTTCTTTGATTAAGCACAATGTTTTTTTATGCCATGTGAAGAGAATATACTGTATTCATGAAATATATATTATCTGTACGTTATATGTAAATTAATATATTATTAGTACATTGTTAGTGAATATATGAGCCAATGGGGAAGCTTTTCCTAGTAGGTCATCTGACCAGTTAAAAAAAAGTATACAAATCTACTTTAAACCACACCCTACAGTCATTTTTTTAGTTTTTTAAAAAAAACTCACACATTTGATAATGTGATCCAAGATATACTATGTCTGAGTAAAAGATTTAATAGCCAAGGGTAACTTTAAAGTTGTTCAGTCATGGCTGGTCTGGGGTTGAACAGCAATTAGTTCCATATTTTATTGACTTTTGTAGAATGAAAAACAAATCAAACTTCAACAGATTTTGATTAATGTCTTAGTAAGTTATAACTTAAAATTCTATCCATCAATACATTCTTCTTCTCCTCCTCCTTCTTCCTCCCCCTTCTTTGTCACCGCGGCATTGGCATCATTTAATGTCCATTTTCCATGCTGGTATAGGATGGATGATCTGACAGGAGCTGAAAAGCCAGAGGACTGCTCCAAGCTCCAGTGTCTGCTTTGGCATGGTTTCTATGGCTGGACACCTTTCCTAACACCAACCATTTCAGAGTGTATTGGGTGCATTTTATGTGGCACTAGTGAGGTTATCAAAGAACTCACAAAACATGATCCCTTAAATTAAGGTGAGTGAAGTACTATATATATATCTATATTCACACCACCTTAAAAAACATGAAATTTGATTTCATGTCACAGAGAGTTTTCAATTAGTATAATATTAATGTCTTTTACACCAGAAAAGAACAACAAACTTTTACAAGTAATTATTGCAAAAATACATGTTAACATCTTCATTAAATGATGAATGTAATGAATTATTATGTCAACTTCTTTTTCATTTTATTTTTTTTTAGCTCCTTTATCTATTGTCGCTGTTTAGCTTCAAGTCAGCTGTGACTAAACACATCTACCATGTCCAACTCAACCTTCTCTTGAGACAAGATGAACATGGATAGACTGTATCTCTATCTTTTCACGTCTATAAGCTGTAATTTGAAAAAACTTTGATTGTTGTTTCTAGCAGGTCAAGCACTGACTTAGAGGCTTAGTTGGCTAGATTCTTTCCCATAATTATTAAATTTTGTGTTTACATTTGCAATTATAAAATATGACTTTTGTTGAAAACTTCTACTTTTTTATTTTGAATTCTGAAAATGAGGGAAGGAATAAAATAAATTGGAACAGTCCCAGTACATGTATGAGTAAAAATCAAATCTAGCAGTATTTGAGCTCTAATTTTCAGAGTGTAGTAAAGCCCATGCTGAGTTTAGAACCAAATTTTCCAAGTCCAAAACTACAACCTAACTTATCTCCACAAAAGGAAAAGTGTCACCATAAAAGTTAGTAACTCCTATGTAAATATGGCTAGACCAATCAGCATTGGCTAACTTATGTTTGATGCAGCAAACTTCAAAGGAAGTATGTCATTTTTCCACCAGATAGTTTAGCCAAAGATTCTAGAAGGATGGCTTACAGTCATAAAAGCTGGAAAATTTAATCTCAAACCAGACAGGGGAATCTATGTAACTTGTTTTAACAAGTTGGTCTATCTCTCTCTCTCTCCCCATGTTTTACTTTTCTTGTGTAACAGGCTTATGTCATACTCAACAAAAGGTACCAACCTTAGCTTGTAGTGTCTGAGTAATACACATTAATTGTATACAGTGATTTAAATTCCTTATGCTACTTTCATAATATTATTACTGAGTTGTATTACATAAAATTCTTAACCATTATGTTTGTTATCCCATAAATTTATCAACTCAATCAAATTTTAGTGTGATCATCATTCTAACACAATCTACCTAACGCTGTGAACAGTCAACAAAGAATATATGACTAACTACTGCGCAAAAACGGTCAACCTAACACAAGACAAGAGAATTTGGTTCTTTCTGAAACTTACCCTTGAACACTGGCTGTAATGTTGTTTAGAAATTCTTCAATTTCCCGTTTAACAATAGCATCATAGCCCATTTGAAAGAAAGTCCGTTGAGCATGTATATAGCCCAAGATAGGTTCTAGCAGGAAGCATTTCCGCTTATACTGGAGAGCATTGAGTGAAGCATAATAATGGAGAGCTGTCTGTCAAGAGAAAAAAGAAAAAAGCTAGGTAAGAGCTAGAATCTACAAAAAGATAAAGTGCTTTCATTTCCAATACTTTTTTCAAACTTGCATAACTTTATTTCTCTATGTGATCATATTTATAATTAAATACACCATCTACATATTTCAATTAATCTTTTTAAAATAATATAAAATTTACAAGTGTTTGGAACACAACAAAAGGTTTTTTAAAATTATGATGGAAGGCATTAGTCTAAATACAAACACATCAAAGTGTGTATTTAGGGGTTGTTTTTGACATTTTTAGATAGAAGTGATCTCAGGCAGATTGGTACTATATGAATGTTTGTATTTATGCATGTGCATATACACATATGTACAGGCACCAACAACTTTATAAGATTTTAAGCTTACAGATTGATCTATTTTCCTCATGATAAACAACTATAAATGTAGACTTTTCATACTACAAAAACTGTTAGGCATTTACTCTACCATTTCTGCCATTCTACTGCCCAGAAAGAGTTTACAATATATTTGCATATCCTTATCCAATATCTGACAATTCTGTTGATTCACTGCTCTTGACAAGTATGTCATTTTAATGACTTTGGTAAAATAAAAAGCAAAGTTGATCTCACAGAATTTGGAATCATAACATAAAGAGCCAGAACTAATGCTGCAATGCATTTTGTCTGATGCTCTTTACAACCCAACCATGTCAGTCTTCTCCACTACTATTGTAACAGTAACAATAATAATGATTTCTTACAATGATGTAAAGCAATAAAACTCTAAGGAAGCATGTGGTATTACCAATTAAATAATCCCTAATATATAATATATGTAATACTGATGATGATTTTATTGATTGCAGAAAGTGCAAAAGCAAAATCAAACACAATGATTTTTGTAAAGAAATGTAACTTTATAACGCAAAGACATTTGGTTTGGTATTCCATGCTTTCAGTCAAATCCCTGCCTTCAATAATAACATAAGAACAGTTTAAATTCTAAGACTCTAATATGTCTTACCTGGTGGAATTTTTTCCTTGAAGTATAAAGCTCCTCATTAGCATCCCGTCTTAGACGGTCATTATCTTTCTTTTTTGAAAGTTTCATATATTTTGCCATTGCTTGTTCATGCTCTGAATAAAGTTTTAAAAAATAACATTAGAAGAATCACAAATCTATGTTATATATGAGTTTGAATTGAATATATGAAGTAAAAAGATCATTTCAGAAAATTATATTCTTACCGTCAGAGGAAATTCTGTACATTTCATACATGGTGCTAATTTCTGAGGAAAACACAAAAGAAAAAAGGTACATTGATTAGTAATTAATATAAAACAACCTCTTACAGAACACACCTCATGGAAGATTAATATAAAAGAAATAAACATCTATACCTTCTAAGTCTGCTTGAAGAAATTTTGATAATGGATACATCATTGTCTCAGAAAATTGAGCAGCGAGAACTTGCTGAACAGAACTAATCTGAAAGAAAGAAGAGAATTGTCTAATTGAAGCTGGGCAAGAACAAATCAGTAATTAAATTAGTGTCTGTTACCATTGAGACCTCAAGTTCTTGGATTCTGTACTGCTGATTTCCTCTGCAACCCATCTGAGTAATGAGTACTCTGAAGAGGGGTGGCTGTTGCAACAAGTGTCACTGGCCATTCTCTGCAGCAATGCTTTCACAATTATGTCCACAAGGCTGAACATGCCATTTGGTCTGGGACATACAACCTGATACTCTCTCTCCCCACCCATCTTTTGCTTCTTAATTCCCACTTTCCTTTTTTTTTGTTTCCTTGGAGAAGTAGTTCTGGAGGTTTTGTTTCTCAATAGTTCAGTCTTTTATACTTTTAATGTTTTTTTCTTTTCCTCCTGTAAAAATATATTGCTAAATAAAAACTTTTATTTATAAAAAAAGGAAAAGAAACAGATACATGGTTTCTCCTATTTCTGTAATTTTGATGTTGTCATTATGGTGTTGGTGATGATAATGGACAAAGATGAGGAGTAGGTGTAAGGAAGGGAAAGTAGTAGTATACTTATATTCCCAATACTACATTTTTATTAAATTTGAGTATGAACTCATAGGCTTTTATGTAACATCTAGAGAAATGATACAAATGTATATATGAAAATATTGTAATCTAACAGTAAAAGATTATCTATAGAAAGAGAGAATGCAGAAACTTAGCTAACTTTAATAAAGGTGCTTTATTTTTATTGAATTAAAAGTAAATAAGTTCATATACAACGTGATTTCTGATCCATTGTTACACAGCTGTGAGAGTGAGTCAATGAATCTTATAACTAAATATTCTGAGAATTTCACAAAGTAAAAAAATATCAGAAGGACATCCTAATTGCAAAGATACTATCATAGAGATTATTACATGAAATATATCACAACAATAATCATTGAAAGATGTTGGGATTAGCCAGGTTATCGGCTAAGATGTTGTATGACACTACAACAGGGATTCTTCTAGTGAACTAGTGATCACAAATTCAGAGTGCATGATGAGTAAGATAACTAGATGTCACTGTGAATGTGAAATGAATATAGTACATGTAGATTTATATATACAGTACTATATAAAGAAACTATATACTATACAGTATATAGTATCTTTTAACTTTTATCTCCAACTTGCTTCAGTCATTGGACTCTGGCCACGCCTTGACAGGTTTTAGTCAAACAAATTGACCCCAACACTTATGTTTTTTCAAATTTGATTCTTATTCTTGCTATAAGGACTACTGATGATTGACCAAATATACACAGAATCAGCATGTACTCCAGAAAAACTGGAAACCATTCCACAAGTGAAATTTGGAAGCACCTAAAAGCTGAAAGAACAGTATCATAAAATAAAACAAATTTGACTACAACATGGGAAATAAATAATTATGAAATCAATATTGAAAATACAGAGATTTACTAGATTCCAATGCCATGACTTTTGTCTTATTCTTGTGTCTATTTAGCATCTCCTGAACATATATCCTTGAAAGAAACAAAAGTTTCTCCAGTTTCTTTTAATAATGAATTATACTGAAGAATTAAGAGAGATAATACTCACATCATCTAAGTAAGTAGCAAACTGGTTTAGGGTTGATATTAAAATACTATCTTCAGTCTCCAAGGGGAATTTCTGAAATATTATGGTAAACAAAGCAAATATTACAATGTTTTTGCAGTTGTATAACATGTTCAAGTTTATCAGAATTCATTATATTATAATTTTAATGATTGTAATTTCCAACAATTTTAATTCCAACAGGTTTAGGTTAATCATAATAACAATTAGTAATAAATTTTGATTATAAGTTGTAATATGATTACTGTCATAAGAATTCCTTAAAGCTTGCATATATATATATATATATATATCATTGTTGTCATCATTTAACGTCCGTTTGCCATGCTGGCATGGGTTGGACAGTTTAACTGAGGGCTGGTGAGCTAGAAGGCTACACCAGTCTCCAATCTGATCTGGCAAAATTTTCTACAGCTGGATGCCCTTCTTAATGCCAACCACTCTGAGAGTGTAGTGGGTGCTTTTATGTGCCACCGGCATGAGGGCCAGTCAGGCAGTACTGGCATTGCTCAAATGGTGCTTTTTACGTGCCACCATCACAGGAGCCAGTCCAGCAACACTGGCAATGACCACGCTCAAATGGTGTTTTTTATGTGACACCGGCACGAGCCAGTCAAGCGATGCTGGCAACAATCACACTCAAATGGTGCTTTTAACTTTCCACTGGCACAGTGCCAGTCAGCCGGTACTGTCATCAGCCATGAAAATGATTTCACTTGCCTCAACAGGTCTTTGCAAGTGTAGTTTATTGTCCAATGATTGAAGGGTACTCTTAAATGGGCTAGTTATACAGCACTGGCATAGGCCATGGTTACAGTCTCACTTGGCTTGCCGGGTCTTCTCAAGCACAGCATATCTCCAAAGGTCTCGGTCACTTGTCAATATATACATATATATATATATATATTTATGTGCATACATTAAATATATACAGAATAGTTAAATTTATGTTTGACTTGCATAAAACTTTAATATCGCTCCTTACCTGAAGTTCATACATACGCAACTGCTGTGATAAGCACTGTGTTGCTGCACACAATTCATTCTGAAATGATAAAAACATGAAGAAAGTATTATTATAAAACTAATAATCTTTTGCTGGCTTCAGTCATTAACTGCAGCCCAGCTGGAGGACCACATTCAAAAGTTTTAGTTGATCCTTTTGACCTCACTACTTATTATGATCTGATAAAAGTTTAAATAGTTATTTGTGTACTGTTATTTACATTATGTTGTAAGCAGAATAATCTGGTAGAAATGTAGTAAAAATAACAACACAAAATATGATGTCAATTGAGATTTTAGAAATTTATTATTGAAAAATACCTCAGGACAGAAATGTAAAATCAAAACAGAACTGAGGCACTTTAGCTCAGAGATGTTTGACAATCAATTACATATGTATGTTATAACTCTCCAGGGTAAGTCAGATAATTCCATTTGCCCAACTACTTATCTAACAACAGATCCATCTTATCTTTGTTATTGTTGTTATTATTGATATAGAGGAAAACAATAAAACAATGTACTAACTCACCAGCTCAAAATACTAGATATACAAATATAAGATATCTGACATGCCCCTTAGACTCCAACATCACAATTTAAGATTCAGACATAAATCCTCTCATTTGAAGAGAGTTTGTTAAAGTATATTTGAATGTCATATTAAGCTAGTACACAGAAGCTCCAGTAATATGACCATCCTAGTAATAAGAAAGACATCTAGTTATAAAAGTTACAATATGCTGCAAAAATATGCAAAGCATGTTCACATATTTTGCTTTTGCAAAACCCATTCTATCACTTCTAGAGAGTCTTCTTAATTAGATGCAATGAGCCTAAGGAGGGCAGTGTAAAGCCTTTTCAATCCCTCACAGAATAAGCAATAGCGGTAAATTCAGGAGGTTGCTGTTTAATTTGAAATTCATACAATTTAGAATTGGGATAGAGGAGGAAACAGGGAGTTTATGAATTTTGGAAAAGTATGTTTGTGCAGCATTTAGTTCAAGATCTGAAGTGACAAGAAGGGGAGAGATAAGTGCAATGGGTAGAGGTGGAACAGAATTGTAGTAACAATAACAAAGACAGGATTCCAGATGTCAATGTAGAAGGCATTTTCTATACATATGAGCACCACTCCAAATCTGTAAAGAGCATAGTAGTGTAAAGCATATTTGTGGTAGGGGTATGGTGAGATGAACAGTTAAAGCAAGGTTGTCAAGCTGATATAAATAGGACTAACAGGCCAAATGTCTTGAGTTCAAATTCACTGCATGTGATTCTATGTGTATTTGAGCATGTACACATAATTTTTTTTTACAATTTAGTTCACTTAGATGTCTGGAGCAAAGGAGAACTTCACATTTGTTACATAAACAAATGAATTTAAAACAATTAAAAACATATTTCTGACAAGATCTTATAAAAGACTCAAAAACTTACTTGAGCAGAAAGAATTCTTTGACAGCAATTGTGCAAATTGTTGGAATATTTCTTGAGGGACATGGCATCTTTTTCAAACAGGCCCAGCAGGCTTTTAGTCTGAAAGAAGATAGATTAAAACAAAAGTGTATAATCACAAGTATTTAATTCTCTGTATTCCTAACTTTAGAATTATCTGTGAAGTATTTGCATATTATTTTCTATTAAGCACTACAGGTAGGTCATTTGTTTAAGATGTAACATGTCCCTAGCTAGCTGAGGAATGTACTGTTTACTATGATATGTAGTAGTGATTCATATAGGATGTAGAGCAACAGCCTGAAATTTTTCGAAAGAAAGTAGAGCAGGAGTCTAGGGAGATTTTGTTGCAATTTCTAGTAGGTTGAGCAAAGGCAGGGAACCTTCTTAGTACCAGGGGTGAATTTAATTGTAAAAAATTTTGTAGATATGTCTATCATTATTGAGTACAATGAATCTTTAATTGATGAAATAATTATGAATTATATATCTTACAATTCATAGGTATTAATGTTTGGGTCCTTAGGCTCAAACTACTTTTCTGTTTTCACACTGGCTTTCTGAAATTTTTCATCAATAGGTAATTTCAAATTTGAATACAAGTGAAATTTCACCTGAAGGAGAGGACATTCTTTACCAATGACATAGAGGCTCCACCACTGGCTCATTCTACAGAAATGAAAACACTAAAAACAGTTGCCTATGTCTAAGGTTATGAGTCAAGCTGTTATGAGTCATGAATAGTTGAGTCAGAATACTCTCAAAACAACCAGTAAAAGAACAGTAGTTTGTATCTCATGAACCATACAATTCTGTGTCCTCATTCAATACACTTAACTTTCAGTGATCCAGTCTTCCTAGCTGAATGTAGATACCATAAGATTTAAGCAACAATAGTAATCAAAGCCCCATAAAACTGGTGAATATTCAAGGTATCTTGCCATACTGAGTTCATGTACTCCTCTGGGCTTGAGTTATGCTATCACAACTATTCCAGGATAGATCCAAACTGAACTAAAACAAATGAGTGAATCAATTACTTTGACTCAATACTATGTTCCTTCTTAATTAAACAAATGATACAGATTTACTGTTCAGTAAAACTGTAGGTATATTATGTGCAAGAAGAAAAAAATTGTCAATATATAAGATGCACTGAATATAATTTTATGACTAATATAATATATATTTTATGATATAATTTTCCAATGTAGCTTTTGAGGGCAGGTCTTTTACAGCTAAATTATGCATATTATCCATTTTTGTTACTTGTTATTTCTGGGAAGGTCATGGGGATAGAGTCTCCAGGCACCACCTCCATATCAGAAGCAGCCATCATTACACTTACTGGATCTTTTCCCTTTGAACAGCAGATCAAGAAATTAATTTTTTGTAGATAAACACTTTCAAACTTCAGACACTGGTAGAATGTGTCATATAAAACATCTTTTACTCATTGTGTTGTTGAGAAAAGTTTATATTTTAGTTACAAAAAATTAATTTCTCAATCTGCCATTCAAAGGGTAAAGATCCCGCTTACCTTCTGGATTTCTAAGTATGACCAGCTGAGACTATGGATATTATCCAACTATCTTGATGTAGCCAACTCGTATGTCAACTGCTAGTTGGCTTGGCTTGAAGAACCTATGTCTTAGGGAAATTTCGAACCTGGGTTCTCATTCCTAAGGTTGTTGTTGTTGTTGTTGTTGTTGTTGTTGTTGTTGTTGTTGTTGTTATTATTATTATTATTATTCAGGTCACTGCCTGGAATCGAACTCAGAATCTTGGGGTTAGTAGCCGATGGGCATATAGTGGTTAAGAGTGCGGCATTCTAACCACATGCCTGTAGTACCAGAGCTGTAACCTCTCAATATAGTGACTTAACCTAGAGAGACTCCTTGATTTCTGAGATGCACACTTTTGTCTAACATTGCATGTTATGCAATGGTAAGTTTCTACTTTGTGCTAACTAATAATAAGTAAGTTATATCAACACAGATAAATCTATGTGCGTATGTGTTTATGAGTATAAAATAATTACTGAAGTGGTGAGAGATCACACACAGATGAACTATAGAGGGCTACAAGATATTCCAGATGTGATGTAACTCAGGATTAACGTAATTACATTTCTAAGTCACCTAGAGTAAAGCATTTCTAAGCTATAAACATCATCTTCCATGTTTGTGTTCTACATTGAATATTTTTATTGGTTTACCCATTCAAATTAACATATGTATAATTATGTAAAATTCTACAAGCTTTTCCCATTTATATGTAGAACCAGAGCATATAATCAGCAAAATTAATCTTGTAAAAGATCAAATAACTAAGAGAAGACAGCAGAAAATTTAGCTAAAACAGTCTTCAACTACATTATATCTTGGTTTCAAGTTTTAGTTAGATATTTATTTATTTATTTATATCTTTGATGTTCTTGAAAATGATAACAAGAATATCAAAACTTTCCATTTACCCATTCTCAAGAATAATAGATATCGTGCCTATGCAAAAATAAATAAACAGATAAATAAATAAAGTTTTACATTAATCACAGTCACAGCAGTAGCAACAGCAAAATAAACAGTAACAAGAGCCAACAATGAAATGTCTATCATTCCCTTGACCTGCTAGAGATAGCAATCATTTTATCACCAAGAAATCATGCAGTTTTCCAGAGCTATGGAAAAGTTGATCATGCCTAAACATTCAACAGACTATTTACATTATTTACATTTGAGAGATATTTGTCCTCATCTTGTTTGTTGTTAACATGTTTCAGCTGATATACCCTCCAGCCTTCATCAGGTGTCTTGGGGAAATTTCAAACCTGGATTCTCATTCCTAAGGTACTTTTCGATATTGTTGTTATTATTATTATTATTATTATTATTCAGGTCACTGCCTGGAATCGAACTCAGAATCTTGGGGTTAGTAGCCCATGGGCATATGGTGTAGTGGTTAAGAGTGCAGACTAATAACCTCAAGATTCCAAGTTCGATTCCAGGCAGTGACCTGAATAATAATAATAATAATAATAATAATAATAATAATAATAACAACAACAACATCGCAAAGTATCTTAGGAATGAGAACCCAGGTTCAAAATTTCCCCAAGATACCTGATGAAGGCTGGAGGGTATACCAGTCGAAACATTGTGTTAACAACAAACAAGATGAGGACAAATATCCGTCAAATGTAAATAATTCCTCATCTCTTAAATATAGAACCATTCAACAGACTACTTGTATGCTATAGGGCTGTTCAATCAAAGAAAATATCAATTAACATTTTCAATATTAATCAGCATTAACTGTTTAGATTGGTATGTACTATATCCCTAACAATATTGACTGTTAATTCCCTGAAGGTTATTTTCTCCCACATGGAATATGAAGAAAATGTCACAATCACCAAGGATCTCCTTCCTAGTGAAAGTACATTCTTAGCATAGCTAGGATCTCATCCCAATGAATGACCCTTCTCTTCAGGGTCAGAAGTTACTTCATCTCCCAACAATTATTGACAATATACAATGCTCAGGTGAAGCCTGCAATGGAATATTGTTCTCACATTTGCAACAATGCTGCTGCTGCACACATAGGCATCCTAAACCACACCCAGAAAAGGTCACCTTATTTATTAGCATGAAGTCACTTACAGATATACTCTAGACTCCAGCCCACAGCTAAGTTGTCTCCTCCATCTTCCTTTTCCACTAATACTATAATAGCCTTTGTTCTGTGCAGCTGGCTTGACTCGTGCCACCTCCACTCAGGCCCAACCATTCTGCTCTCCTTCCTCATCATCCTTGTTGTGTCAACCATAATCCTAAAACTGCACTAATCACTACACTCAGTCCTATCTTTCCAGAACATCAGCTCTATTAAATTCCTTCTCTGCTCATATTTTCCCCAAGTGTTGTCTAACAAAACTTCAAGAGGAACAGTAATAGCACCAATCTCACCAGTGTAGAAAGGACCCAACAAGTTTTAAAAGATCTCAACCAACCAGCATCACTCTACTAAAACAAATGAATAAATGAAAGGATGAATGCATGTTTGGCTGTACTGGTTCCACATAAAAAGCACCTAGTCCATTCTGTAAAGAAGTTGGCATTAGGAAGGGCATCCTGCCATAAAAACCATGTCAAAACAGACATTGGGGTTTAGTGTAGTCCTCTGGCTTGCCAGCTCCTAGCAAATCATCCAATCTATGCCAGTATGAAAGACAGATGAAGATGATATGTAGCATGCACATATATGTATGCATCATTGTGTGTGTGTGTATATATATATATATATATATGCATTATATATATATATATATATATATGCATTTTATATATATATATATATTAATGCAAGTATGAATGTGTTCTTCAGTACTCAGATTTAATCAATAGATTAAAATGACTTATGTTTATATTACCCTGTGTTTCACAACTTTCTATCAGTTTTGCAGTGTTACAAGCCATGACATGCTATTTCTAACAATGTCAAAATATCAGGGACACCATAAAATAAACAAGCATTAAATTGTTAACAAGATAACTAGCCATATATCAAACCATACCTACTTTGAGCCTAGCTTGTAATTTCTTTTAACATCACTCAAACAAACCACAACTTTGTTTTAAAAAAGAATGTGAAAAAGGTAAAAACAATAAATGTTATACTGTAAAATAATAATTCTTGTACTTATTTGTTCGTAGTCCCTTTAACAAAGTTAGAGCTGATCAAATCCCCTAGAGGTGGGATTAGGATTTGACAAATACAAACAGTGATAATATTTTAATAACTGAGACAAATAAAATGGACAGATTAAACTGGATCACAAAAATAATTTATAAAACCTTTGAGACTTGCCATAAATACCACATAATTTAGTGTATAAGACAATATTTCAAACTACCAAAATATTGCCAAAATAATAAGCTAATTTATATACAGAGTATGTAATTTGAATCGTTACTGCTCAATCACTATCACCACCACTTGATGAGTCATAATTGTATAATACATGTATAATCTGGACATGTGTAAGAACCTTCAGCTTGCAGGTAAATGTTTGTGCAAACCTTTTCAGATGATGAAAGCTAACTCTCAGTTATTCACACAATCTCCTTGTCAATCCCACAACTTTAGAGTAGCCACAATGAATAGCAGGCTGGATAAACCTGTTGAAATATTAAAATGGAGTCATGTAGTCATGTGCTACATTCAAAAGGAACAACAGAGAGGAGTCTCAGCTAGGTTTCTCACAGACAAAGAATAAAGATATAAATTCTTCTTAGTAAGCAATAATAATGGTGTGAGGAGTGGGCAAACTTCTGGCAGAGAAATGGGTAAATAAAGTCATCAAAGTAATCAGAGAATGCAATAGGATAATGAAGCTTAGACCAGTCTTGGAAAATATACTAGCAACATTTTTCTCTGCATGTGCTTCTCAGTCAGAACTGGTAGATGAACAAAAGAACACATTTTGCAGAATCCTTGGAAGTGAATGACAATAGCATTGTTATTTTTTTTGTTTTTTATTATGATTGGTGATTTTAACAAGCATGTTGGACAGCACTCTACTGGATTCCATGGTAAATATGTAGACTATAGCTTTGATTCTGAAAATGAGGAGGAAACAAAGCTGTTGAAGTAACACAAATGGCCTGACAATCTGCAACACTAACTTTAGGAAACCAGTCAGTCACCTGATCACCTTTCAATCCATCAGACACACAAGCCAGATTGACTACATTCTCTCTAGAAAACAAGATATATGGTTGTAAATGTAAAGTCCTTCCCTGATAAAGAATGCACAAATCAACATAAGTGAGTAGTTAGTGACTTCAGACTTAGAGCTGGAAGGATTCAGAGACACAAACAAATCTGGAAAAGGAAGATGTGGAAGTTTAAAGATCTATTGAACAATCAGAAATTTTTAAAAGTATTAGTTGAAACATTTGTCAAGAAGGAGCAGAGATAGAGATGGGACAACTGACTGAGGGCTACAGACCAGATCTGTGACTGATGCAAAATTTCAACCAGAACAAGGGTGATGAGGTGGTAAAACAGTGAGATAGACAAAGCGATAAAAGCAAACAAACATGCTTTGAAAGACTGAAAGAATGGAGTTAGTAGAGAATTATAATAGGTCGCTAACGAGCTAGGTGACAGGTTTATATAGCAAAGGTAGAAACAGAAAGTAAGTGGTCTGCAAATGTTCCACAGCATGAAAACCAGAAACATGACACATTCCAGACTGTAAAGCAATGTATCAGAGAAAATTGAGACATTGTAGTTGAGAGGTGTATACAAATAGATAATGGCATACTTGTACTCAGTGATCCTGAAGAGAAAGAAGAATGAAAGTGCTCCAACAAAAAGGCAATTAAATGTGGAAAATGCATGGGAGAAAGATCTTCCCAATATGGACCTAACAAAGAGTTCAAGCGTTCTAGTTGACAGCAGCATGACAAATAAAGCAGTTAAGGATTAAAATATCTGGTGGAATAAGATATAGCATAGTCACTCATATAGTTAATCAGGTTGTAGAGGAAGATGTCATATCCATGAGTGATGTAGCTGTATCATAACTGCTATAAGGGTAAAGGATTTGTCCTAAAGAGGAAATTACAGAAGTATCACATTGATGTACCAGGTCAAGAAAGTTATGGTAAAATTGCAGCCTGATTAATTACAGAGTTAGACTAGATGAGAAACAGTTTGGTTTGGTTTAGTTTGGTACCAAGGAAAAGTACTATGGATGCTCTCTTCCTGGTGAAGCCCCTACAAAACTATTTAGCTAAAAGTAAGCGACTATATTTAGCATTTGTTAACCTGGAGTAAGCCTTCTAAAGTGGTCACTGGGGAAGCTAGGGACAGACAAATGGCAGTGAGAGCCATATAAACCATGCATGGAGGTGCTGTCAATATTGTGAAATTTAGTAAGTACTAGACAAATTTAGTGTGCAGGTACAATTTCATGAGGGCTTCATTCTCAGTCCTTTTCTATTTACCATAGTCCCCACCATATTCATCACAGGAGCTTAAGATTGGTTACCTATGGGAAATGCCAAATGTTGATGACTTTGTTCTTATAGCTGACTCTGTAGTAGAACTAGACAAGAGAAATTCCTGGTGTGGAAACAAAGCTTGGAATCAAAGGGCCTCAAAGTTAACTTAGCAAAGACCAAAGTTTTAATAAGTAGGAAAACAGACAGAACTTCCATCAAGGAAATGGCTTGCTCAAAGGTAGAAGTTCCATATGGTGTATCAAATGCAAACTATGGACACACAAGAGGTGCAGAGGCACCACAGGCAGGTTAACAGAGAATGTAGAATTTGTATGTGGCAAATGTGCAGGAGCACTAAGCACTAAGAACACACAGGAAACAGACTTTCTCAAATCTGCGGGAATATCCTTACATGTAAGAGATAGCTTCTTTTACCTAAGTAACTTAATTAATAGTGGAAGAGGATGTTCTGAAAGTGTAGTTGCTAGAAAAAGGATAACATGGAGAAAGTTCAGCAAGCTATTACTTAAACTGGTAATAAAAGATTTCTCTCTTGGAGTGAAAGATAGATTGCATGATGCTTATATAGAAATAGCAATGCTACATGATTGTGCGATATAGACCCTGAATGCAGAGGACTTGAGAAGACTAGAAAGGAATGAAGCTAGCATGCTCCATTGGATGTGCAATATCTGAGTGCATGAACAACAAAGAACAAATGAGCTGAGAGAGAAAATTGGGTATAAGTGGAATCAAATGTAATGTGCAAGGGATATATATGTGATGTGTATGGATAAGGACAGCTATGTATATGTGTGTGTGTGTGTGTGTGTGTGTGTGTGTGTGTGTGTGTGTGTGTGTGTGTGTGTGTGTGTGTGTGTGTGTGTGTGTGTGTGAGTGTATGTGTGTGTGTGATGTGTGTGGATAAGGGTAGCTGTATATAAAAGTGCTGACAGCTTAATATGGGTAGAGTTTGTGGAAGAGAGAGAACAAGAAAGACACAGGGTAAAGTAGTGAAGTCTGATCTCTGAACTTTAAACATCACAGATAAGATAACAAAAAAAAAAAAAAAAACAGAGTGATTAGTGATATGTGGTGCTCAAAATAAATTACACATCTTGGCAAAACTGTAGCATAATGTGTATATGCAAAACTGGGTTCCTTGCCCAGTTTTCTCCTCAAGCCTTCTCCCTATCATCTCTTTGTTATTGATCCTTTCATCATTTGCCTAACTGCTATATTCTGCTGCATAGTTCAGTAAGAGCAGAAATACATTGTGATATCAGTTTTCTTTCTCAATATCAGTTTTCTTTCTCACTACCAGGAACCACTTCATTCAACATCCTACCATTGTCCCTCTCCAATCCCATTTTATACGGATCTTTCTGGGCTACCAAATTATCTCTTCTTTGAACCACTCTCTGTCGACTTACCCTATCACCATACATTTCCCACTTTACCCACACACTACATTTGTCTCTCCCTCAAACTCTAAAAGCCTACCCACCAACACATTATCTCTCTTTCCCTCATCCTTTTCCTGTCTACTGCATTCTTACTATTCTGTTACTCTTCACCCCTTTCTGTCCAACCAGTCATCACCTGTTCTTCTCTACCTTCCTCTAACTCATATATATATATATCATCAACTACCCTTCCGCCTTTGTTCATCATTTATTATAATCACCACCTGCTTCTACCTCATCTCTAACCATCTTTCACCTCAAAGGTTCACTCCAACACCTTGTACACACCATCTTTATTTCTCTTTTTTGTTTCACCTTGATTACTCACACCCATTCTTGTATAATGAGAGTAGCCAAGAATCTCCTCTACAACAAAAAGTTTGCTCCAGTCCTTTCTTTCATACTTTAACATCACCTAGCATAAATCCACCTCCCTCTCTACCAAATCCCACCCAGTCGAAGGGGATGTTAGTCTTGTGAGCTACATAGTAGCATTGGTACCAGAAAAAAAAGGCTAAATATATTCTGTAAAGTTTTCGGCATTAAAAGCAATAGTCATAGAAACCATGTCAAAGCAGACATTGGAGCACATGTTCCTACATCATAATGGATTCTGTTGAACCAGCCAACCTATGCCAGCAAGGAAGACAGATGGTAAAAGATGGGGATGATAATTTGAATGTATAAATTTGGTAAAGAAAAAACATTTGTCAACTGATTATATAGTTGCAATGGTAACAATAACTCGTAACATATATGTGCTTGTCCAAGAGAAAACTTATTAAGTGAGCGTGAGAATTACAATACATGAAACTGATAACTGAGAAAATCATAATAAATAAATTCATATGTAATTTTCCTTGTACATTAACTGCCAACTATATATCATCAGTTGATTTATTCTGAATATTAACTGATATATTAACAAAGAAGGTAGTAATATACAAATGTAATGTAAATATATATTAACAGCTTGACAGAGAACAGTTGTGGTTTTAACCACTCTGAAGCTGAGTGAAACTGAATTAGGTCAAAATTATAATCATTCATTTGTTAAATTTGCATGTTCTTTACAGAAGTTATAACTCCATAATTGTTGCAGAGCAAAGCATGAAAAATGTTCTTAGTCAAAAATGTTCTTTCATTGCTTTCAGTCATTAGGTTGTGGTCATGTTGTAGCCTGGCCTTCAAGAAGTTATTTGATCATACAGTTTGCTACTTATTTTAACTGTTGCATTAGGAGATATAAGAGGATATCACAGAAACAGTACTGGTTTGAGACCATTGTAAAGATAAACAAACACATGCATACATACATGCATACACATTAGACATGGGTTAGATATGCACGTGCATGCAAGTGTGTGAGTGTGTGTGCGTCTGTGTGTATGTGCAAAACCAATGCCAGAATGGAAAAAATGGACGTAAAAATGATAATCATCATCATCAACATCATTTTACACCCACTTCACAAGCTAATATTGGTTGGACAAGTTATCCCAGCCTTATGCATTGTTACTGTCCATCTAGATAGGTCAAGAGACCACACCTTACACATACATTCTATTTTTGGCATAGTTTCTTCAGCTGGCTACCCATCCTAACATCAGTCACTATAGAGAGTGTACTATGTGAATATTATAATGGCACCAGCACTAGAGATGCTGCCATGTTCTCAAAAAGACAAGCCTCAATGATCTGCTTGACCTTACATTGTTTTTACTCATTCACCAACTACTTAACACCAACCAACACCTCCCTTGTACTCTACAAGATAAAAGAGTTCTTACTCTTTTATATTGTCTCCATTCAACTAGGGAAATGTAACCAAGAGAGTGAATAGAAGAGAAGGTATTTGCAGGAGATGATCTGGAGAGAGAGAGAGAAAGAAGTGAGAATATGGTGGGAGAAAACAAAGTGATTAGGGTAACAGTGTGGTAGAGGAGGGAAATTTAGGAGAGACAGAGCTAGAAGGTAAAAAGAGAGTGTGAGAGAGAGAGAGAGAGAAATGGCAAAGTGTAATAAGAGAGAAACAGTAATTACAAAGAAACACTCTTACAGCTATATATTCTATATAAGAGAATGAATGATGAACATCATCATCATCAAAGTTTGTTTACCATAGGTTGGACAGTTTGACAGGAACTGACAAGGCCAGGAAGCGCACCAAATTCCATTGTCTGTCTTGGCAGTTTCTATAGCTGGATGCCCTTCCTAATGCCAACCACTATACAGATTGTACTGGGTGCTTTTTATGTGGCACCAGCACCAGTGCTTTTTACATGGCACCAGCACTAGTGCTTTTTTATGTAGTACCATCACCAGTGCTTTTTACATGGTGCTTTTTACATGGTACCATCACCAGTGTTTCTTTATGTGGTGCAGAAACGGTTGGTGGCAATAGAGTGTGATTGATATTGATAACAATAACCTGCAGATGGTGAGCTAATAAGAGAGAGAATGAGTAATAAATAGTCAAGACAATGACGGCAAGAGAATGACGAATGTCAATAAACAAAGTGAGATGAAGGAAAGGAATTGATTTAATGCAATCCTTCATAACTCAAGCATTGTGATAGAAGAGAGAGAGGAGAAGAAAGATATAGATAAGTGGTAGGTGAATATTGAGCATGGACAGATCTAAAATTTCCTCTCATTCCCTGAGTAAGTACAAACTAGAAGACAGTACAATAGACAGACAATAATATATTAAATAGACAAGAGTGGCATATGTATATATCATCATTATCATTCAATGTTCGCTTCCCATGCTGGCATGGGTTGAATGGTTTGACTGAGGGCTGGCAAGCCAGGAGGCTGTACCAGGCTCCAATCTGATCTGGCAAAGTTTCTACAGCTGGATGCCCTTCCTAATGCCAACCACTCCGAGAGTGTAGTGGGTGC
This sequence comes from Octopus sinensis, assembly GCF_006345805.1. Classification (NCBI taxonomy): domain Eukaryota; kingdom Metazoa; phylum Mollusca; class Cephalopoda; order Octopoda; family Octopodidae; genus Octopus; species Octopus sinensis. The sequence goes on along the minus strand of NC_042998.1, from coordinate 99,366,432 downwards.
CTTTTACGTGCCACCAGCACGAGGGCTAGTCAAGCGGTACTGGCATCGACCACGCTGGAATGGTGCTTTTTACATGCTACTGGCATGGGAGCCAGTCAGGCGGGATTAGCAATGACCACGCTTGAATGGTGCTTTTTATGTGCCACCAGCACTGGAATTGGCCACACTTAAATGGTGCTTTTTACGTACCACCGACATGGGTGCCAGTCAGGCGGCACACACACACGAACATAGAGAAGTTTTTGTTCTGTGAGTTACTTGGTGCCTTCACTTGTGTCAATGCCATGGGAAAAGCACCCAGTATACACTGTAAAGTGGTTGGCATTTGGAAGGGCAACCAGCCATAAAAATCATACTAAAGCAGACAGTGGAGTTTGGTGCAGTCCACTGGCTCACCTGTCAAACCATACCAGTCAAACCTGTCAAACCATACTCATCCATACCAGTATGGAAAGTAGATATTAAATAATGATTATATATATATATCTCTTTTACTTGTTTCACTCATTTGACTGTGGCCATGCTGGAGAACTGCCTTTAGTCGAGCAAATTGACCCCAGGACTTATTCTTTGTAAGCCTAATACTTATTCTATTGGTCTCTTTTGCTGAACCGCTAAATTACGGGGATGTAAACATACCAACACTGGTTGTCAAGTGATGTTGGGGACACACAGACACAAACATATACACACACATACATACATACACACACATATATATATATATATTATATATATATATATATATATATATATATATATATACACAATGGGCTTCTTTCAGTTTCCATCTATCAAATTCACTCACAAGGCTTTGGTTGGCCTGAGGCTATAGTAGAAGACACTTGTCCAAGGTGCTACGCAGTGGGACTGAACCCGGAACCATGTGGTTGGTAAGCAAGCTACTTACCACACAGCCACTTCTACGCCTTGTGTGAGTGTGTATACACACACACACACACACATAACTAGTTCAAATATATTTGAGAAATGAAGGCTTTTCACAGCAGTATGTCAAGTAAAAAAAAATTCACACACATAAACACAAATACACTCATATGTATGTGTATGTATATGTGTGTTTGTGTGTGTGTGTATATGTATGTGTGTGTGTGTGTGTGTATATATATATATATATATATATATACGAATACATAAATATGTTAGTTCTATAGGTAGTTAGGGCACATCCCAGCTGTTTCCTTTTGAAGCACATATGTTTATTCCTTTATTACAACCAGTATGTATCTATGGTAACTGCTGTATGTTAGTCAAAATACATACTAAAATTGAGAATTTTGGAAATATTATTTGCAGACTTATTGTATAACAAAACAGGATATTATTTATTCTCCATTTGGATGTTCCTCTAAAGGATATTCTTTTCCATCTAAAGATAATTATATAAAATTCTTCTGTCCGAAGATATTCTAATAGGAAATTCCTTACATGTCTATCTAACATGTAAATCTTTGTAATTCCTATTAGAAAATGAATTATGTTAGATAGACATGTAAAGAATTTGCTATAAGAAAATCTTTGGACAGAATCATTTTATATAGTCTGGTGTGGCCTCCCAGTTTGCCAGTTCTCAGTCAAACCATCCAATTCATGCCAGCATGGAAAGTGGATGTTAGATGGAAAAGAATTATCCTTTAGAGAAAAATCCAAATGTATTTTTTCGATTTTAGAGGTTAACATTTGTAAGTGGTAAAAAGTATAAAAAGATATTCTTATTCCAACTAATGAAGAATACATAAAATTATTCTGACGATTTTCTAATATGAAATTCTTTATATGTCTATCTAATATGTAAATCTTTGTAATTCTTATTTGCAAAAGAAACATGTGTAATGGAGATTAAATAATGCCAAAAATTTTCTACTTTCCTGTTTTATATATGTTAGTTGATGATTACAATTTACAGAAGTTTCATCTTTTGAAACATCAGATTGGAATGAAGAAGTATTTGTAAAATATTGCATATATGTTAGTTAGCAGTTAAGGGAAAATGGAAGTATGGGAGAAATATGCAAAGGGAACAGAGTAAAAGGCAAATTTAAAATCTTAAAAGAAAACGAGTGAACTGAAAGAAATCAATGGGCTAGCATGTGGTCTTCCTGTTATTAAAACTTTCACATTGGTGAAATATTTGAGCAGAGATCAATTGGAAGGGAAAATTCACTCATTGATTATTTTCTACTATTTTCTCAGATAAACGGTTTAAAATATTTGAGCATTTAAATTGTTTATGCACACAAGACACCAACACTGAATGGTGATTAAGAAGGGGGGAAAATATTTCATAACATTCAAAAATACAAGGCATACATAGCCTATTGGAAAGGTTATTCTCCATTTGATGTCATAGTTTTACTTATTAGATTTCATATTCCAAATAAATGCAAACAAATTCATTTGTTCTGCTAAATTGATTATGAAAAGAATAAAAATGTTGATTTTTTTTTTAAGGTAGTAAGGGTTAATTTGGAGCAGATTTGGCTGCTATTTCTAGCATGTCATTGCTAACTGTCAAGAATAGGAGCCAGATCTTCTGTTAATGTCCCCTAGAATCCTATTAAGGATGTGATATATTTCTCTTTTAAGTAATGCCATGAAACCACGCCTAAACGAACATTAATCTCAAGGCAATAACTGGATGTTCTTGGTAACAGCAAAGTCTGTTAAAGAGCTGCACAAACTGGAGGAATGGCCTACAATCAAAATTACCTAAAAAGTTAACATGATAGCAATGTTAATGTTATCAAGTCAACAAGTTAGCAAAACGGATACCGCATTAGCTGAGTTCAAATTCTGCAAAGGTCAGCTTTTCCAATTATTCCTCTTATGTCAATTCAATTGATTACATCCAAATGTACCACACCCTTCCCCAAAAAAGCCTGCATTATTTTACCAAGGTAAGAAATCAATATTATCATTATCATTATTATTATTATTATTATTATTAAAGCAGTGAGTGGGCAGAATCATTAGCATGCAGAACAAAATGTTTAGCAGTAATGCATCTATCTCTACATTCTGGGTTCAAATTCCTCTGAGGTCAAAACTCTATCCTTCATCCTTTTCAGATCAATGAACTGAGTACCTGTTGAGTACTTGGGACAAAATGCAATTGACTAGCCCCCTTCCCCAAAATTTCAGGCCTTCTACCTAGACAGGATTATTATTATTATTATTATTAGTATTATCAAGGTGACATTCTTGCTGTTAAGGCAAAAACTTTAAGGTAATTAGTTTTATCCCTCCACAAACAGGACTACAGCCCTGTCAAAAACAATTTTACCTTTTATCTCTCTTGGGTCAATAAGACAAGTACCTGAACTACACTGATTCAATTCAACTATGTAACCTTCTCATATAAAACTTGGCTGTTTGCCTAACTAAGAAACCAATGATGCTATTATTACTAATAAATCTGAAACTTAAAGCCTCTTGACGTTTCCACAGCTAGTAATATATCAAGTTGTTAAACATAAATATTGAGCAAACTAGAAAGTATATCTAAAACCATAGTATATTTCCCCAAAAAATTATGAATTCTTTGTTCCAACAATCACATTCTAAAATATTCATTTATTTTTCATGTGTATTAGTTCAAACAACATATTGAAGAGAGCCAATTAAGGAGATGATTGAGGAATTTGTTTTTATTTCAAATGTGTAACAAGAGATATAAAGCTAACATTTACAACTCAGACATTCATGATGATCTAAAAGATTTTATAAATATTTTTCTGAAAATGAATCCAAAATGATATTATATATATATATATATATATAGTTGCTTCTTTAATAAGTATTCTTTAAAAATGTTAGATTACATGAATATTCTAACTGATTCAATATCAATTTATTATCTATGAAACTTAGTGCATATATATATTAAGTAAAGCTGAGAGTTTGCTAATGAAAAACCATGCTTCTAAAGGTGCATATATTCTCTCATGTACCATAATATTTAGGATAAATTACAATATTAATTTATATATTTCAAATGTTTAGAAATTTTGTATAATTGATAGAACAGAATAAAGCAATTAATATACTGGACATATAGAGACAAGGAAGACACAAATTATATATATAGGATCTTTTCCTTTATATATATATATATATATATATATATATATATATACACACACACACAGAAGAGGAGACAGACAGAGAAAAATTATGTCTTCAAGGTCGGATAGATTGTAGTATTCTAAATTAATATGGACTTGTTCAGACAAGTAAATGCCAGCTAAGAAATTCAAATTTAAATTGATGATGTTCTATGAGAATGAAAAGCTGTAAGTATTGCACTTTACTTTTAAGGTTGAAAGAAATAGAGAATAATCAATAAATCTGTAGGGAGGAGGATGGCTGAGTATTGATATAAGACGAATTTGACACAATGTCTCAGGAACAAATGTTTTGGAGTGACTACATTATAATGAGGAACATGGTAGATAGGCAGCTGTAGACTAATTTCGTTTTGAAGGAGACAGATTAAAGTTTGTATCATTAGCAACACGTTGACACTGTTTGACAGTTGTAACAAGACAAAAGATAAAAAGAAGAAAAAAGGTAATTTGGCCATGAGAAAGAACGGTGTATTTCAGATTTGATGCCTAATTTCATTTATGTGCCAGAAAACCCACACAAACTCCTCTCTTTCTCTCTCATCGTGTGTGTGAGAGAAGGAGAGAGAGGGAGAAAAAGAGAGAAGTATGTTTGGAGGAGTGTAACATATTTTTTCAAAAATTGACATTCTTGACTAAGTTTGATATTTGACTGATATTTTCTTTGTTTTTTTTGTTTTTGTTTTTAGTCGTCATTAAAATGATAAAATCAAGATAAAAGAGGACATCAGTTCGATATTTCGGAATAATAAGAGAGCTAAATACCATGAAACTGAAACAATGGCCATTAGTATAATGGATAGCATTGATAATTCATATGCCAAAATGGTCTATTCATTAACTTTTAAACCTATACAAATGGGTGAGAGAAAAACAAGCAAAAAACAAAACTATTTTTGGATCCTTAAAGATGAGTGATCCAAGATGTAAAAGAATGTCAGAAATTGTTAACTGGTCTATAAAAGGTTTTTGTGCCTTATAATGCAACGCAAGAGAAGTTTGATTCAACAAGCACTAAACCCCATTGAGTGATAGGGCTCAGGGAGAAGTGGACAAGCATAAGTCTGTTGTTTGTTTATGGAGGATAATATACGGGTTTTTCCTTAATTAGTTCTGCTGCTGTATAAGGATGTCGCGTAACATGAAAATTGCCAGTAGTTACCAAAAGAAATGAAAAATCGAAATAATGCACGCAAGCTGACAATGCTAATCTTCGAAGAGTGAATGACCCCAGTGGAAAACAATGTTTAATAAAAGTGTGTGTGTGTGTTTTCAAAATATCAGATGACATTGGAATAATTTCTTTCCCCAAATGTATCAACATTCTGTTTGAAATTGGACTGTGCGAAAATGAGATATGACACTTCAGATAAACTTACATTGAATTACGGCAAATTGTTTTATATGAAATATCAAAATAAAATAAAAAAGAGAATACAAAATACAGAAAATGTTGAATGAATTCGAACAAATATTCAATTACACAGGAAAAAAACAAATTTAAAGATATTGTCTATAAAACAATTCTTGTTTTTGATTCTGTAACAAGTTGGATCGTAACCATACGAATGTTTGGTTTAGATAACATGTAAAAGCTACATTTGAATATCAGAGAATTATCAACTACAAATCTTAACCCGTTTCTAATTACTGTGCACTGATAAGTTAGACTAAAGGCCTTTTGTCAAATTAACCCACGTACACTACGAATAGCTTATGTACACACCCATATATATATTATATATATATGTAAACACACACATATGCATACGGGCGCGCGAGTGTGTACGTGTGTTTGTGTTAGACATAGATACATTATTGTAGTTTCAAAGAATTATCTCTCCTATCAATGTAATGATGTCTCCTGCATCTGTGCATGTAATATATAAATATACAAAGACCTGCATGAATGCATTCATATCTATGTACAAAGTTCGATGCAAAAATTAAATATACTGTTCTTTTCTCATATCGCCTCTCTTCCCGAAAATCTATATATTATTAAATAATAGCAACTGTTGGCAATCTCTTCTCCTCGGGGGAATCAATAACAAAGCTACAATGTTGTGTCAACCACTGCATTCGTTGGCAGAACGAAGCCAACGTATAAAAAGTTTTAGAAATATTGTCATTTTGGGTATTCGGGCACCATGGCCAAACAGCAGCCATTTCTACCCCTGTCTCGCCAATTGAACTTAATACACTGTCTCCCTCTCTCTCCTTCCGTGTCCCAGACTAAATTAGGCAAATGCTGCCTGTCGATCAACTTGTGTAAGAGGAGGACAAATTAGATCAATATATGAAACAGACGTGACACTAACTAGTTCTTCAGTTTAGTGAACTACCACATATTTTTTCAGAACATTAAGTTGCTGTTATCAGAAACAAAATTCGACAAATATATTGTTGTTGTTATCGTTATTATTATTTATTATTACTCCAAGAGGCCATATTTTCCTTCGTTCCAAATCCAATTAAATAAACAAACAAATTTGAAAAGGCTAAAAGCAAGCAACTAACCTAACAAACAAAACAAAAGTATTTACAAAATGCATTACCAAACTGACATACTGAACGAATAAGGTTACGAAGGAGAAATGATAATTACAAAAAAATGTTAAGAAACATTTTACGTTCCTACCTGTGGACCGCCCTCTAATGAGTCCTCCAAGTGTAACTTTGCAATTCCAGGCATTTTAACAAATTGTCAACTATTTTGATTAAAATTGTAATAGTCCGGTGTGAGAAACTGGTGTTGATAGACGACTCTTCTCTCGCTCTCGCGCTCACTCTCGCGCTCTCTCTCTCACTTTCTCTGTCTATCTCTCTCTCTCTATCGAGCATTCGCTTTCTTGCTATATCTCTTGCTCTCTCTCACTCTGTCTCACTCTCACTAACAGGTACGCGTAGTACACATTCGCAGTATCACAGTATCGCAGAACGATAAACAAATGGCATATTCAAAATTACTATGGAACCACGAAAGTACTAACATCTCTTAGAATTTGAATTTTATTACATTTTATTTCTCAGAAATAATTTGAAGATAAATTGGAGTTGTTTTAAAATCAATGAGTCAGAATATACAGGCACTCATGCATAGGTTAATAGAGTGGGTATATCATTATTAATAAATACAATATTATATTCTCATAACAACCAATTTACCAACTGGTTTCATACTAGGAACTGAGAAAAACTCTGGCAATCATCAGAAAAGGCCAAAAGGAATAGTATGGTATGGGCTCCAGATGTGATACTTTAACACTTCCAGTAGCAAAGCGCTCATGTCATTCTATTCTTTTTGGCTTTTCTGTTGCTTACTGAGGTTTTTCTTGACTTCTGATATAATATAATAATATATAATGAAATTATTGTATACAGTGCTCAGGTGCACCACAACTTGTCAGAAAGTGCATATAAAGTACATGCAGTAATGTAGAAATGTCTGGAAAGCGAACAATGTATGAGTCAGATACATGCTTGTGTGTGTATGGAGGGGAGAAAATCAAGTGTAGTGTTGGCGAATCTCAGGAAGCATGGAAGTTTTGAAGGATGCAGTGCTCCGACAACTAACAACTGATGCTGGCAGTTTGTTCCATGCTTCAGCAACTCTCAGCGTGAAAAAATGTTTCCTGAAGTCATGGGAGCTGTGCTGTTTTCTTACTTTGTAAATATGTCCACGGGTGTTAGATGGGTGGAGTTTGAAAAGGTGCTCAGAGTTATTGTTTGTACGATGGTTGATAATTTTATGGGTGTCTGCCAAGTCAGCTGCCAGACGTCGGAGTTTCAAAGTGTCCATGCCCAAGGAAGTAAGGCGTTCAGGATATGGCAAATGCCTGATGGAGGGTATTCTTTTGGTTGCACGTCGCTGAACAGCTTCCAGACGATTGATATCCTGGGTAAGATAGGGGTTCCAGACCGGTGATGCAAATTCCAGGTGAGGTCTTACCATAGCTATATAAAGCCGCAAATAGATAGCCGGAGAGCGGCTCACCAAGGATTTGGTGAGTGATGCCAAGACACCCTCAGCCTTCTTGACAATTTTAGTGATGTGTTTTGTCCAACGCAAATCACTGTCGACAATAACACCCAGGTCACGTTCACATGAAGACTTTTTGAGACTAGTGTTGTGGAGGGAGTAGGTGGACGCTGGGTTTCACCTCCCAAAATGCATGGTGGTACATTTGTCCACAGCCAGCTTGAGTTGCCAGTCCATGATCCACTGCTGCATTGTGTCCAGGTCTGCTTGCAATAGAGATCTATAGTGTACAGGATTTGACCTCTTTATTTCGAGGTACAGCTTGATGTCATCTGCATATTTCAGCACTGTGGCATTCTTTAAGTTGGCATCTATGTCATTAACATATGCAACAAATAAAAGGGGGCCAAGAACAGATCCCTGTGGTACACCAGATGTCATCTCATAGGGCGAAGAGTGCTGTCCTAGAACTGTGACAACCTCTTTTCGGCTGAAAATAAAGGACTTCAACCAGTTATAGAGTTTGTCTCTTACACCCAACGCAGAAAGCTTCACCATAAGTCTTTTGTGTGGCACAGAGTTAAAAGCCTTAGCAAAGTCCAGGTAAACAACATCCACCCAGAATCCGCGATCAGTGATTTGGGTAACGTCCTCAAGAAACTCGATGAGTTGATTACAGCAGCTGGAGTTAGGAATAAATCCGAATTGTGACGGCTGGATGAGGCTGTGAGACTTCCAGAAGTTCCAGAGGGTTTCTCTGATACAGGATTCCATCAGTTTGGCGATGCAGCTAGTAAGACTGACGGGGCGATAGTTGACAGGCGATGTGCGGTCGCCTTTTTTGAACAGAGGGATGACACTGGCAGTTTTCCACTGTTCTGGAGTAACACCATTGTCAAGACAGAATTGGAAGAATAGAGAAAGTTGGCTTAGAAGAAAGTACCCACCGCGTTTGAGAAGTAAACCAATCAGTAAATTGGTTATTACGGGAATATAAAATGGTTATTAAAATACTATATTATACTCCCATAATTCCATTAAAATAATAAAAATGATAATAATAATAATAATAATATGAAAAGATGGAAGAAAGCAGCCTGCAGAAGATTGCAGTTATCATCAGGAGAGACCATGGGTGAACCCAACAGTAGATATTTAGGGATTTTGGAGTTGGATGAAATTCTACACAGAGAAATGAAAGTCAAGGTCAGCGAGACGTATCAAAAAAGGGTGAAGATGGTGTTGAAATCCAACCTGAATACCAAAAATTTGATCACCACAATGAATATCTGGGCAGTTGCAGTGGTCAGATATAGTGTGTCCATCCTCAAATGGACTAAGGAGGAAATATCAACACTGGATAGAAGGACAAGAAAGTTGATGACGCTGAATGGGGTGCTACACTCTAAAGCAAACATAGACAGACTGTATATGAAAAGGAAGAATGGTGACAGTTTAGTATAGACAATTGTATAAGGAGTGAAAGGAGAACACTTGCCGAGTATTTGATAAATAGTGATGAAGACCTGCTGTAATATGCCGCAAAAGATATGGGTGTAAATGCAGATGAAATGATGAGCAAGGAAGAGTTTAACCAAAGAGCTGAGGAGAAGAGAAAAGAAGTCCTTGAAATGAGAATGCATGGACAATTTGAAACGAATACAAAAGATGTTAAGGATAATACAGCATCATGGGCATGGCTTGAGTGAGGTGATTTGAAGCGTACCACCGAAAGGCTGATCATTGCTGCACAAGACCAGGCTCTCGCTACCAATTCAATGAAGTATAACATCTATAAAACTTCTGACACCCAGAAATGCAGACTCTGTGGAAAGAGTGTGGAAAATGTGACCCACTTGGTAAGTTGATGTGAGAGCCTTGCACAAAAAAATACAAGCGCTGCCACAATAAAGTGTGTATCTTCATTGGCTCTTATGCCATAAATACCAATATGAAGTAACAGAGAACTGGTATGAGCATGTACCAAGTAAAGTTATGCAGGAAGATGGAAAAGTAATGATACTCTAGGACTATGATTTTCAGATGGATCATGTAATTGAACACCAGCAGCCAGATATTGTCATATTGATGTAGCCATACCAAATGATATGAATGTTGTGAGTAAAGAGGTCGAAAAAACTACCAAGTACTCCGAATTGAAAGTGGAAATGGCATGACTGTATGGAATGTGAGAGGGTAATGTAAAAGTGATACCAGTGGTGATTGGAGCATTGGGCTCAATCCCATTGAAACTTCAAAACTTCCTAAGGCAACTGAAAATCCTATGCAAGATTGATGTCTTGCAAAAAGCAACCTTATTGGGTACAGCGCACATCTTAAGGAAAGTATTATCTGTCTAAGGTCCTAGTTGTGACTTGACAGATGACTAAAGACTCTGGTGCATTTTTACCTACACTGTGTTACGAAGGAATAATAATAATAATAATAATAATCCTTGCTACTATAGGCACAAGGCTTGGATTTTTGTGGGGAGGGGACAATTGATCACATCGAACTCAGCACTTGACTGGTACTTAATTTATCAACCTCAGTGGAATTTGAACTCAGAATGTAGCAAAAGATGAAATACTGCTAAGCATTTCACCTGGCATACTAACGATTCTGCCAGCTCATTGCCTTAATAACAACAACAACAACATCATCATCATCTTCATTTAGCATCCGCTTTCCATGCTAGCATGGTTTGGACGGTTCAACTGGGGTCTGGGAAGCCAGAAGGCTGCACCAGGCCCAGTCTGATCTGGCAATGTTTCTACGGCTGGATGTCCTTCCTAACGCCAACCACTCCGTGAGTGTAGTGGGTGATTTTTACGTGCCACCGGCACAGGTACCAGACGAGGCTGGCAAATGGCCACGATCGGATGGTGCTTTTTACGTGCCAGGCAAGGCTGGTAACAGCCACATTCAGATGGTGCTTTTTACGTGCCACCAGCACGAGGCCAGTCGGGATGGCGCTGGCAACGGCAACGTTCGGATGGTTCTCTTAGATACCACCGGCACTGGTATCACAGCTGCAATTTCCATTGATGTTGATCAATTTTGATTTTGATTTTCACTTGCCTCAACAGGTCTTCACAAGTAGAGTTTTGTGTCCCAAGAAGGAAAGGTATGCATAAGTGGACTGGCTACATCCCATGTAGAGGCCACGGGTTATGGTCTCACTTGTCCTGCCGGGTCTTCTCACGCACAGCATACTTCCAAAGGTCTCGGTCTCTAGTCATTTCCTCAGTGAGACCAAAAGTTCGAAGGTCGTGCTTCACCACCTCGCCCCAGGTTTTCCTGGATCTGCCTCTTCCACGGGTTCCCTCAACCGTTAGGGTTTGGCACTTTTTCACACAACTATCTTCATCCATTCTCGCCACATGACCATACCAGCGCAAACGTCTCTCTTGCACACCACAACTGATGCTTCTTAGCTCCAGCTTTTCTCTCGAGGTACTTACACTCTGTCGAGTATGAACACTGACATTACACATCCATCGTAGCATACTGGCTTCATTTCTTGCAAGCTTATGCACATCCTCAGCAGTCACAGCCCATGTTTCACTGCCATGTAGCATGGCTGTTCGTACACACGCGTCATACAGTCTGCCTTTTACTCTGAGCGAGAGGCCTTTTGTCACCAGCAGAGGTAAGAGCTCTCTGAACTTTTCCCAAGCTATTCTTACTCTAGCAGTTACACTTTCAGCACACCCAACTTGGTCACCTAGGTAACGGAAGCTATCAACTATTTCTAGTTTTTCTCCCTGGAATGTGGCAGAAGTTGGTCTCAGAGCATTTTCAGTGTTTATTGCTCCTGAGCATCTGCCACAGACAAAAACTATCTTCCTAGTTAGCCTTCCTTTGACATTGCTGCACCTCTTACGTGTCCATAGCTTACACTTGGTGCATCTTATAGAATTTCTACCTACACCTTTTCTACAGATCGAGCAGGGCCATCTTCCTGAAGGCGTTTGTGATTTATCTACCTTCCTACTTATTAGGACTTTGGTTTTAGCTAGATTGACTCTAAGGCCCTTCAATTCTAATCCTTGCTTCCACACCTGAAACTTCTCCAGTTCTGATAGTGACTCAACAATTAGAGCAAGGTCATCAGCATAGAGGAGCTCAATCCTTTCTACTGGAAGCACAAAACCTCAAAATTTGGGGGACGGAATTAAGTCAATTACATCGACTCCAGTACATAACTGGTACTAATTTTATTGACCTCCTATGGGATGAAAGGCAAAATTGACCTTGACGGAATTCAAATGCAAAACCTAATGGCAGACAAAACACTGCTCAGCATTTCACCTGGCATGCTAACAATTCTGCCAGCTCACTGCCTTAATAATAATAATAGTAATAATAATAATAATAATAATAATAATAATAATAATAATAAATCCTTTCTACTAAAAGCACAAGACCTGAAATTTTGGGGTAGGGAACTAGTAAATTACATTAACTCCAGTGATCAACTTGTACTTAATTTATTGACCTTAAAAGGATGAATGGCAAAGTCAACCTCAGTGGAATTTGAGCTCAGACAGTAATGACGAACAAAATTCTGCTAAATATTTTGCCCAGCATACTAACGATTCTGTCAGCTTGCAACCTGAATAATAATAATAATAATAATAATAATAATAATAATAATAATAGTAACACTTGACAGAGCAAAAAGTTGGTATGACCACAAACCCAAAGATATCATTGAAAACAATAATGCAAAAACTCTGTGGGATTTTATGATTCAGTGCAACCATGAGATAGAGAATAGGAAGCCATACATAGTCTTAATTGAGAAAGAAAGCAAACAATGCTGGATCATAGATATAGCATACCCAGCGACAACAAGGTATGCAATAAAGAAGAAAGAAAAGTCGACAGATATGACAGGTTAGCTTAGGAGTTTAAGCAGTTGTGGTCAATGAAAAAGGTAAGAGCCCTGGAAACAGTGAGTAAAAATATTGAGAAGTGCATGGAACAAATAGGGGTTGCAATAAGGGTGGAGCACTTGCAGAAAACAGCACTGCTTGGAACCACTTGAATACTCCAGAAGGTGCTCGAGAAAAAGGGGTGTTACCTTAGTTCACTGCTGGTGAACAGCTGACACAGTATTACATCTCCAGTGTTAGAAGCTGTGCAAAGGCAACAATAATAGTAATAATAATAATGATAATAATAATAATAATAATAATAATAATAATCCTTTTTACTATAGGCACAAGGCCTGAAATTTTGGGGGAAGGGGATAGTCAATTACAACAACCTCCAGTGTTTGACTAGTACTTAATTTACCAACCCCAAAAGGATGAAAGGCAAAGTCAACCTCAGTAAAATTTGAACTCTGAATGTAGCAGTGAACAAAATACCACTACACATTTTTTTTTTTTGGCATACTAACGATTCTGCTAGACAGGAAAAATGGTACAAACATCACCAAGATGCAGCAACAGAAGAAGAAAATGTGACAATTCTTTGGGATTTTCATATGAAGATTAATAGGAAGATCAAGGCTAATAGGCCTGACATAATTGTGAAGGATTGTAAAAAGGAAACATGCATGAGCATACCATCTGAAAAGAGTTCCAAAAAGTCAGTGAGTATAAAGACCTAATAATTGAAACTAAGAAAAAATGTGACATTTTAAGATCTGTACAAAACTAGTGATAGTTGGTTCCTTTGCAATAATTGAACAGGAAAGTATCCGGGCCAAATATCTGACAGGCCAAACCAGCAAGAGATTTGCTTGTCAGTTACTTGACCTTTACCAGCTGAGCAATGTTCCTTAGTGGCTGATAATATGTGCATCTCTGATCATGAGCAGGAGTAGTGGGGAAACATCATAGCTATGTATTGAGAGGGATTCTTCGAGGTTTGAATAATTCCCTCCTGGAAACATGGGCATTTCATTCATCATCCTTAAACAACCTTCATTCAGGATCCTTTAGAGTAGGATGGGTTACTCGACTACCTGGAAGATCATGCACTGTTCATCTTGATATGAGGTCACTATGTCATGCACATATGGTTATGATGCATGTACCTGGTGTACCCTTATCAGTCATATATTCTACCCCAGCTTTGATGGCACATAATGCTTCTCACTCAACAATAATAATGATATATATATCATCATCATCCTCATTTAGCGTCCGTTTTCCATGCTAGCATGGGTTGGACGATTTTGACTGAGGGCTGGCAACCAGATGGCTGCACCAGGTTCCAGTCTTGATCTGGTAGAGTTTCTACTGCTGGATGCCCTTCCTAACGCCAACCAATGTAGTGGGTGCTTTTTACATGCCACCGGCATGGGGGCCAGTCAGGTGATACTGGCAATGACCTCGCTCGAATCTTTTTACAGGTGCCAGTGAGGCGATGTTGGTAACGATCACGCTCGAATGGTGCCCTTTTACGTGTTACAGGTAAGAAAGCCAGTTGGCTGCTTTGGCAACAATCACGCTCGGATGGTGTTCTTGGCACCCTACTAGCACAGGCATAAGTGCCAGTAAGGCGACGCTGGTAACGATCATACTCGAATAGCCGCTCTGTCAACGATCACACTCGTATGGTGCTCTTTGCACCCAACTAGCATGGATGCCAGTCATTGAAATGATTTTGATTTTGATTTCACTTGCCTCAACAGGTCTTCGCAAGCAAAGTTTAGTGACCAAAGAAGGAAAAGCTATGCATAAGCGGGCTGGTTATGCTCCTGGCATAGGCCACGGGTTATGGTTTCATCTGGCTTGCCGGGTCTTCTCAAGCACAGCATATTTCCACAAGCCTCGGTCACTAGTCATTTCCTTGGTGAGGCCTAATGTTCGAAGGTCATGCTTCACCACTTCATCCCAGGTCTTCCTCTTCCACAGGTTCCCTCAGCCGCTAGGGTGTGGCACTTTTTCACTCAGCTATCCTCATCCATTCTCACCACATGATCATACCAGCGCAGTTGTCTCTCTTGCACACCACATCTAATGCTTCTTAATTCCAACTTTATATATATATATTGGGTTGGCCGGAAAGTTTGTGCCGATTTATAGTAGCTTACCTTTCAACTTATTTTAGAACATGGTTGAGTCCATAAAATAGGATTTGACTACACTTCCATTTAGAGCACAGTTTAAGCTATCGTTTCATGGAAGGTTTATGTTCCTATAACCAGTGTTAATTCTATAAATTGAAGATGCAAGTCTCAGTGTTCCTGCAGGTGAGCCTTGGCTTTCAGATGTCATTCAGCAAGGGAATACAACTAACACTTTTCCAATCTTAATTGTCATGTCAACATCAATGCCACTTGTCTGGTTGATGCTGCATGTACATGAAGCTTGGCATTTCTTCAACTGAAGTGGGCTACTTTCAAATTTAATACTCAATACATGATACATGTCTAGAGTTCTATATTCTTTAATTTAAAACAGGGCATAATGATCATTTCAACTGCTGTTGGTTAAAAGGACTGGTGTACCAAGTTTGAATAAGAGTGAGTAACATGTGTATATGTGTGTGTGTGCGCGTGTGTATTGTGGTTAAGTGCATACATGGCTGGGTAGTCGAGAAGCTTGCTTCTCAATCACGTTTCAGGCACACACTTACTGCATGGCACTTGAGTAAGTGTTGTAGCAAGGAAGGCTTCTATATGAATTGGAGAATAATTTATGTTACATTAATAGAAAAGGTGAAGGCACATGGCTCAGTGGTTAGAGCATTGGGCTCACAATCACGAGATAGTAAGTTCAATTCCAGACTGGGCTGTGTGTTGAGTTCTTGAGCAAGACACTTTATTTCATGTTACTCCAGTTCACTCAGCTATAGCAATGAGTTGCAATGTCACTGGTGCCAAGCTGTTTCGGCCTTTGTCTTTCCCTTGGATAACATCAGTGGCATGGAGAAGGGAGGCTGGTATTCATGGGCAATTGTTGACTTTCCACAAAAAACAACCTTGCCTTAGAGGGGAACTTTGTAGGTACAATCCCATAGTCATTCATGACTGAAGGGGATTTTTACTTTTTAATAGGAAAGGTGTTCATGCAATACAATTAATGGAAACACTCAGATGAAACTGAAGTATGACATGTACAGAATGTCATAGTCAGAAACTCAACGTTTGGGATAATTTTTACATAGCAAATACATATTCAGGTGCTGTGGTGTGTCTTCTTCGATTATTTCAGGTTAAATACGCAGCTATGAAAACAGCTATTAGGAGAGTGTACACCAACTTTATCAAACAATATATATATATATATATATATATAGAGAGAGAGAGAGAGAGAGAGAGAGAAAGGGAGAGAGAGAGAGAGAGAGAGGGAGAGGAGAGTGTGCGTCAGGGGGTAGAGAGTAATTAGAATTTTTTGTTCTCCCAGTATTGTTGATTAAGACAAGACGGTGAGAGACTACATTTGAAGTAAAATAATGTAAGTTATTCAATTCAAGAATGATATCAATGGAAGCAATAACAATAATATTAAAGAAATTAAGGCAGTATTTTTATGGCTATAACAATCTTGATGATTCTTGTATTTTGGAAGTGATTTCTGTAATAAAACAAAATTCCTCGCCAGCTATCAAATAAAACAATACTACTTGCTGATTGACTGAAGTGAAAGTAATATTTTAAACTTAAAAGATCGCCGGTAGAAAATAATATCTATATGGTATTCATTAGTCAACAGCGCAATATCTTAAAAGCCTCTTTTTTTTACCTATAGCTTTCCATTAAAAAAACGAACGGCACAAAACAAACAAAAATGAATAAATAAAAGAAAACTAATAGTCAAGAAATAAGTAAAACGTAAAAATGGATAATTAAAATAAAAACAACTCTAATATAAGCCTCAGATTCTTGAAGCAGTATTTTTTAAACCGATAGCCATCCATACGTTTACTTCCATACGTATAGGCAGTATTGATATTATTTTGGGTTGATTAATAAAATCATTCAAAATTTATCTTTAATTTATATTTAAAATTAATATGAAATTTCACTGAAATGATTTTGAAATTTTAAAAAAATAAGCGAAGTTGAATTTTATCATAGAAAAGTCGATTCATTCTTGCATTTTCTGCTGTATTGTAATTTCCGGTGAATCTACTTTTCATTTAGAAAAACGCCAACATGCCGCAAGAAAATTTAGAAGAAGAAGGATTACCTAAAAATCCAGACCTTCAACTTGCTCAATCAGTATTTCTATTGAGTACCAAAAAATATAAAAATGACGCGTCAATCGCCAAAAAAATTATGGATAAAGTTAAAGAAGACAGTAAGTGTTTTGAGATGAATGATTCGGCCTTGTACGTTAACTAAGCTCACATGCATGTACTAACTACTAAAATCTTTGTTTTAATATTGTGTAAATATACATACACATATATATTTTATATATGTATATATAGGCATATGTGTGTATATAATGGCATTTTAATTCAAAATATTGAAAGTATTGAGACACCAACAGTATGAGTTCTAAGTTTACACGGGTTTGAAAACTGCTTCATCATTCTTACACATTTTTACCGGATAATTTCTGCTTTATTATTTTACGATTTTTGCTTTCATCTTATTTTGTTATGAAAGTTTTTTTTTTTAATTTTACATTTGATTTCTATTTTACTTCTACAAGGCAAACTTATTTCTTTGTCAGTGGTAATAGCCATTCTTCAGTAGTGTTCAGTACAATAGTGCCGAAGATCGGCACTCTTCTGTATCCTTAACAAGCTTGAAGCACCTTTCTGAAAATAGTTGTTTTCATTCCCAAGGCAACTCTGAACTAGTAGTCATTTGATGAAAGGTACTCCAGTTATGAACATCCAGTCTTTTCCCTCCATAGTATATTATTTAACGTATATATATATTTAAGACAACAATGTATGATTTAAAGAAAATATGGCTGCTATTTCTACTAGATTGAGTGACCAATTAGAGCTCCTTCATTGGCTTGTTGAAAATGGTTTTCATAATGGCTGTAAATTTAATAGTTTTTTATCATTAATTTCGTTCCAAAAGCATATTTTTTTATAATTTAGGTATATCCCAAGTTTCTTAGACTAGTTTATAGGAAATAGTTTCTAATTCTTCCTAGTCTCAGAAACAGAAAGGACACATCGGATAATGTGGTCCTTAATACCTGTACAATTACAACAATAAACACTATAATTATTTCTTGACAGAGGTACAGTGTTCAAGTGGAAATGCTGGACAAAATGCCTTAGTCTTAGTAGAGATATTTGTATTTCCTTTTAATAGACTGGGTTAATCCATTGGTGGTGTTGGTGATGAAGGTTGTAATTCATTCAGGTGCGAAACTGCATTAGCCCCCATTTAACATCACAAAATCCAGAATTAATGTTTTCGCTCAAATATATTGTGCTTTTTCATTTGAAAGGCATCACTTATCAGTAAGACTATTTTCTAATAAAAGACTTTTTGAGCTTGTGAGCCTAATCAATAACCTGAACTTATTTTCAAGAACCCTGCATTGTTATTTTGTATATGGATAGATCATTACCATCATCATTTAAGCACCCACTTTTCCTTGCTTACATGGGCCGGATATCCTCCTGTCGTCAACCCTCACCTGTTTCCAAACAAGGTAATATTTCTTCATGGCCGGACATGTTTTCATGGAAGATTGAAAATGATTGACACTATTTGTATGAGTGACACTCATTTACAACATTCACACGATGTCAAGACAATCGTCATAGAAATGTCTTTGACCATAAGTTTACTTGATCAAGAGAAGTGGGCCCCAAAACTGCACGCACTGTCTCCTGATGACCCTATACACTCGTTGGGTTCACGTATGCGGAGTTCTCGACTGGTAGCACTTGCATGTGCAAGTTGTTTGCAAAACATCTTGATCAAGGTTCACCTAGGGATAAACAACAACCTCCCTTGTATTATATTCACTCACGTCTTTGATATAACCAAAACTGCATCTAAAAGTTTAGGCGTTTCGTTCCTGGTTAGAAAATGACTTCAGTCCTGGTTGGTGATGTGCTCAAGCTGTGGAAATATGATTAATACTTCTTCAAAAAGACCGATATTCCTTACCGCGCTATTGCTCACTCTTATAACATTCTGACAGTTGTAAGCAGCCAACTCCTTCCTGATAAGCACCTTCAGTTTCTTTCCCTTTTCTTATACCATCAATATAGCATTCATAGAACCAGTTCTGCTAGAAATCAGCATTCCTGCATCATACACTCACACATCAGTGATTTTTCCATCTGTCAACTTCTGTGAAAGCCAAGCTTTTACCCCTGAAGTTAACACAAGAACCTCCTAATTGTATATGTCTCTGTCATGTCCCTTTGTATCAAAAGTTTCCTGTCTGACTACTCTTATGGCCAATGCACTGATGAGGCTCTTTGTTTCACATTCTGTTGACTTGGTATGCTTTAGTTCAGTTGTCTACTACACTTCTTTTTCATATTTCTAACAACAATTACTTTTATTGCATATAACACAAATTTTCGCACATGCAACAGAGACTTTTCCAAAACTTGTTACTGCTTTCATGAATCTCATATTCATCATCAAATAAGGATATAACCAAGTCTCTTTCAGTATTACCAAAACACTGCATGTATCAATGAGACAATCCCTATGTATATATAATACAACTGAAACCCTTGAAATTTCAGTGAGCTCTCAAAGCAAACATACAACTTTGATATAACCAAAATTGTATCCAAAAGGATAGGCATTTTCTTCAGAGATAGAAAATATCTTAAGTTCTGATCAGTTGCTGACCGATTACAAAGTTAAGTTCAGTCCATATTACAATACTGTTCATTCATATTTTAGGTATTTTTAATCCTATTAAAAAAAAAGAATGCTTCTCTGACTGATCAGAAAAGATAAATTTGTCAACTTCCTCCAATTATTTGCTCACATAACACTCTTCTCTCTGATTTTATCTACAAGGGAATTTATACATGGTTGCTCAGCCTGCTAGAATAGTAGCTAAGTCTAACTTAAATCACACCTTTTTTTAAGAATATAAGACAGATTTCTGGATTTATTATATCTAAAAATAAGATTGAATGGTCATGGCTTAAAATCCCTTTGACCATAGGTCTCCTTCATCTGCACTTACCTAGGGATAAACAGCAACCTCTTCTCCACTCATCATCTCTATTGTTATCACTCACATCCCTGCCCAGTTGTGCACTAAATATTTTGTACTGTTTTTCATTCAAAAACTGCAGTCCTTTGCAATTCTTTTCCTTCAAGAGTCATCTTAGAGAAGTTCAAATTGAATATCATTTATATCAGTGGGTTCAACGATTTTTTTTTTACCTGTGGACCCTCATAGGTATTCAGTGTTTAAAAAACCCTATTTTTAGAATTAAATATTATCAGGAATTGTATATAAAATAGTTAAAATATTTTGTGTATTGTAGAAGTATAACCAGTTTATTGCACATAAATTTTGACAACAAACTCTATGGACCCACCAAGGGTCATATGGACCTTTGTTGTGAACCACTGATCTATATCAACCTAACCAGTCTAAGAGTGCCTTTGAAAATTGTGATTACTGTTTCTTTACCCAACCCCACCAAAACAAACTATTCTTTTTAACTCTCATTCAGACCTGATTGTGCAGCCCTATGATCAAAGATGTTCTAATCATGAATAATATCACCTATTTACAGATATAGTATCCATTGTCTTTTACGCTAGGTGTGATTTGAAGGAGGTTTGGCTTCTATTTCTAACAAATCAAGTGGCAATGTAGAGACTCCCTCAGTGGCTTATTCAAAATAAAGTGTTTCTGTGGTATCAGAATGAAGAACAGATTTTTTTGCTATTTTTATTAGAAATGTGGTTAGTGATAGATTATCAACAATATTTTCTTTTGTTATATTTTATCTTTAATTAGTTTAACTATATATTTTTTCTACATCAAATCTGTCTAACCCATTTGATACCAATCTACCTGAGACCATCTTGGTTTTATTATATAAACCAATCATGCTTTAGAGTAATCTAGATTAAAACTATCAAAATTCTGTGTTAATTTAGTCAAAGACTTTATTTCAACTAAGGTATGGTAACAAAAGGTTTAAATGTGATTCGTTTAGGACTTCTTTTTGTCTTATTTGTGTGAAAACTTTTTCTCTCATGTCTAACCCTCAAACTTTTTCATATTTAAACTTTATCATCATTAATCATGAGTAAATTCAATGCAAATTGGCATAGTTTGACACATTTAGTGTGTTCCTTTAGCTATTGTAGCCTTTCAAGAAACTTTGAGTCCTAAGAACTGGAAAGAATCTAATTAAATTTAATTAAGATATGATGATCATCATCATTGTGCTAAATGCTTAATTTTTTATGCTTGCATAGGTCAAACATAGCTCTCCACCTCATCTCCTACCTTCTGTACTGATTACATAACCCTCATTACTCAGATTTCCTCACTCTTCACTAGGCCTATGTTATAAAGGATAGCAATGGATTACCCTAATCCCCATTACCCATGCACACTAACTTTGCACTTTAGTGTTACCAGCCATTACTTTCCTTAGGGCTACCCATCATTTACCCTTACCTTAAGGCTTTTGAGTACTCTCTGTGCTTAAACTTTTGCTTGGTTTCTGGCCTTTCGGCTGTCATTGCTCTCTCTCTCTCTTTCTCCCTTCTTCTGTCAACATGTGTAAGTTTACTGAGTACTCTACATTCCATGTACAAAGCACAGTCCCTCCTTTGCTGGTGGCACAACAGCCACTCCTGCTTCCCATCTGTGCTCCCTTTACAGTGACTGATGACCAAAACAACTTCTGTAATGATGTCATAAAAATGCACTTAGTAAAGTGATTGGCAAATGAGTAGAGAAAGCATTGGGTTGTGAGGTTACATTAGCTATGTTTTGGTGCCATGAGAAAATGCACCCAGTCTGCTCTGTAAAGTAGTTGGTGATAAGAAGAACATCAGCTGTAAAAACCTAGCCAAATGACACAAGCACCAGTGAATAGGAGTGGAAGCTCTCAATGAGATATGACTTTAGTTATGACAACCTGTTCAACCCACACCAGCATGGAAAATAGATAGATGATGATTTTGTGAGGATAAGCTTTTAAATTTATAAATTCTGAAGTTGTAGAGGTGCAATGGTTATGGAATAGGGTTACTTTGAAGCCTTATACTGTCGGTATTTTTTCTTCTTTGAGTCATCATTATCTTAAGTAATAGAATAAATGCAGCTCATTGGATCCATTCTTTTTCCATTGCTGATGTAAGTGAAAAAGTTGCAATTGGGAATAGATTTCAGACTCAGTTTAAGAAATTAGTGCTGTACCTCATTACTTTCTATATTTTACAGACATGTAAAAGCACACAAAAACATTTGGTAAAATATTTGCAATTTTATGAAACATTTTTTTTTGCAACAGAATACTCTTTATAATTATATGTTTAGACTCAGCAACTCACAGTACACTATCCGCCTCTTCATCATCATTTTAATGTCTACTTTTCCATGGATCAGTCAGAATTTGTTGATGCTCCTATCACATACCCTTGTCTGTTTACAAGCAAGATGATATTTCCCTACAGCCAGATATATTTTTCATGGAAGATTGGAAATGAAAGATGTTTGTTTACAACCACCATGTGTTGGCAAGGCAGGATACACCCCATCTTCACTCTCCTCATACATATATGATAGAGTTCTTTCAGTTTCCACTCGCAAGGCTTTGGTCAGTCCAGAGCTGTAGTAAAAGATACTTGTCCAAGGTGCTGCCCAATGGAACTGAACCTGAAACCACATGGTTGGGAAGCAAGCTTCTGTTTTAAATAGCTAATTCTTAATTTCCATGTAAACCTTTTAATGAGACAATGAGAGTGGGCCTTATGTAGTTGCTTATTAGAAATAGCAATTGAAACTCTCAGATTACATCCTAACATCTTAAAAATGGGAAGGATACAATATTTGAATATACATGATGGGTTGTCCATGGTTGGAATATCTTTGATCATATGTCTGCACATTCATAACCGATTTGGGGTTCAGCTACAAAAACAACTTTACATCAGTTGTTTGTGGGATGGAGTTGGTGACAGAACAGTAGCTATGACCTTTGAAAGCTTTCTCAAACTATAGCTGGCATTCAATTTGAGCTTGTCCTGCAAAATTTACAGAAACCTATACAGCCCAACTTAACTACATATTAAAATGTTAAATGTGTCATAGATATAGAATGTTTTAACTACAACTGAAATGCCTTTGTTTTCTCTTTAGATATGGCACCATTTTATGAAACCGTTTGTATTGCTCAGCTTGGTTTCAAACTTGATGAAAATCTTTTGAAGAAGATGAAAGAAACAAATGAAAAAGATTTGAAAGCTATAGATGTAAAAATTGAGGATGCTGAGAAAAATCTTGGTGAAACAGAAGTTCGGGATTTTATGTTGGAAAAAGCTGAATATCTAAGCAGAATTGGAGACAAGGTGAATAACATTTTTTTTTGGTCTTAAGAAAAGCAGTGTGGTCATGATATTTGCAGGTTCTCTGATACCTTTGAGATTGATATTAATATTCCTCTTGACAGCTGCAGGAAAAATATATAAATATGTAAAGAATTCCAGAGAACCAGGAAGGCACTGGGGGAGTGGATGGAATATGGTTGCTGAGTGGAGAAGTGAGTGAGTCAGGAGTGTCTGAGTAGAAGTTGCATGAGTCCAGCCAGTTCTGTGGAAAAAAGGAGAAAACACCATATCTTTTCAGTGCCTTGGAAGAGATGATATATTCTTTAGGCTGTGCCTATCTGGATTTAAGTATAGTTATATTCCTGCCGTCTTGTACTTGTTCATTATCTGGATATAATGTTTATATAATTACACTTTTTTTGTCTTTTTCAGGAAGGAGCTCTGACTCAATTCCAGAAGACAAGTGATAAGACTGTAACACTTGGATATCGTTTAGATTTGGTGTTTCATCTCATCAGAATTGGTCTCTTTTATATGGATCATGAACTGATCACTCGGTATCTAGAAAAGGCACAGACGTAAGTTTGTAATATATCTGAATTATTGGTTGTAGAAATATTATTTCTCTTTATCAACTGTTAAGTAAAATATTGATGTTTTAGGATTAGTTTACCATAAATCCTCGAGTATAGTCCGTCTTTGAGTATAATATGCAGGGGATTTTTAGGGGGCTGTACCTCTGAAAAAAACCTAAACCTTGTGTATAATATGCACCCCTTCTCTAACTTGAGTCAAGGAGGTCTATATAACGTGCATGGTTTGTAAAAAATGTATACGGTAACGTCCTTTATTATTGTTGTAAACGTGTAGCTTTTCAAATTTTCTTCCAGCGGCCCTATTACCTATTACCTGTATTAATGTACAGGTTTAAGTCCTGCTTGTAAAAAAGCCCTAGTAAAGACCCACAAAAGTTCAAATATCTAATACTGGTATTTAATTAAGTATCTATTGTTTGCTACAGTAATGATGCTTAAGGTATTTTTGCACCCGACATCACAAAATGCGTCTGAATAAACATTGCTGGACAGCAAATAGAGATTCGGACATTGCTTAGAAAATATTTTTCATTTTTAACCTCATATATAATACGCACTCGGAATTTTGACCTTTAAATTTTGGGAAAAAAATGCAGATTATACTCGAGGATTTACGGTATATAACATCAGTTTTGTATTTTTTAATTATTTTCCTTCTATATAATGTTACCATTTTTGTCCCTTTGCAGATTAATTGATGAAGGTGGTGATTGGGATCGACGTAATCGTTTAAAAGTCTACCGTGGGGTCTACTGTATGTCAATACGAGACTTTAAAAAGGCTGCTTCCCTTTTCTTGGATACTGTGGCAACCTTTACTTCATATGAACTCATGGATTATCAAACTTTTGTCACCTATACTGTATTCTGTTGTACTATTGCACTTGAACGACCTAAACTCAGGGAACAGGTAAGTTTTCTGGTTTTGGTCAGGTATCATAGTTTGGTTTTCTGATAACTTTGCTTTTCAGCAATAGAAACTACTAAAACAGTTCATTTTGTTTCTCTTCATAAATTTCCATAAATAAGGCATAGGTGCAAGTATGGCTATGTGGTTAAGAAGTTCACCTTGCAAATATGTAGTTTCAGATTCACTGTATAGCATCTTGGGCAAGTATCTTCTACAATGGACTTGGGTTGACCAATACCTTGTGAGTGAAATGTAATAGATGAAAGTCTTTTCATGTCTTTGCATTGACACCGCTTGGTTAGGGCTTATGTCCTCTATAAACAAAGCATTCTATTCAGGAGTTTGCCATGTATTGGTCATCTGAATAAATTACCTCCCTTGAAAAATTAAGGGAGAGCGGGAGAGCATGCAGCTATAGAATGCTGTCACAAGAAGTCTCATCCAACTTATGCCAGCATGGAAAAAGATAACACAACGACATTATATATTTTGACCCCAATGATTTTTTCTTAAGTAAGCTTTATTCTTTAAATATAGAACTATTTATTTGCTAAAACTTTCTTAGTCTCATTTTGATTCAGCTACACAATGGAACTTATGCGTAATAACATTACTGTTGTATTCTATCGTTACTTTTAAGATTTTATGCAGCAGTCGTCCCTTGGTATTTATCCTTTCTCCCAGTCATGTTTTTAAGTTACATCGCCACTAGGTGTCCATTCACAAAAATCCTATATTCTTTTCTGGTCATCTAAAACCTACAGCAGTAGTTATACTCAGCTCTGCAGACAAGGTCTAATAACATGTCCTAAGTTATCAGTGCTGCTAAAGAAGACTTACTCTTCATGGATTTCTGTATTTATTTAAAATTTCAGAGTTGTCTCCCTTATCTTTTTTTTTTTTTTGACCAGAATTAAATCTTGCACAGACTGCTTGTTTTCATCACTAATATTGTAATTCTAATTTAATTAAAATTTCTTGACTTACTTACATCACGTGTGTGTCAGCACTCACTTTTCTATTGTAAATATCTTTTATCTTTTACTTGTTTCAGTAAGTGGACTGCAGCCATTCTGGGGTACTGCCTTGAAAGGTTTGAGCAAATTAACCCTAGTACTTATTTTTTAAGTCAGGTACTTATTGTATCAGTCTTTTTGGCTAATGTAGTAAGTTACAAGGGTTGGCTGAAAAGTTCATAAGCTGACCAAAACACTCTCATGGAATGTGATCTAATGAGATTAATTTTAAACAACGGCAGATATGACAGCTTCATCACTGTGATACTGGTTCCCAGTCAAGTGTTTTTTTTTCATGTTGGGGAACAGATGATAATTAGATGAGGCTAGATCTGAAGAATAGTAAGGGTCATTATTCAGTTCAAGGCCACAGTCACACAGCAGCCATTGAAACCAAGGATTTGTGTGCTAGAACATTATCCTGATGAAACAAGACCCCTTTTGTCAGTTTTCTTGAGTATTTGGTCTTGATAGCGTTTTTTAACTGCCTCCGCAAGTTAGTATAATACTCTCCATTGATGATGTGGCTTTTTTTGAAGATAATTAATAAACACAATGCTTTTGCATCCAAAAAAACTGGGGCCATCACCTTCCCAACAGATGAATTGACCTTGGCCTTTGGAGCAGGTGAGGAGGGGTTTTTCCACTACATGAATTGTCTTTCTGTCTCTGACTCAAAGTGATGAAGCCAACACTCATCCTGGGTTAGGAAACATTCAAGGAAACTAGCTGGATCTGCTTCAAACAACGTCAGATTTTCCTGTGATAACCAGCCATGGGCACTTTTGATCAGGTGTCAGATGTGGCACCCACAAAGGAGAAACCTTTGTCTTGCCAAGTTCATTGTGTAGAATATTCTCAACTTGTGGGATATGCTAATAGCATTGGCTATTTGATTTAAAGTTGACTTTTGAACATTGGACATGAGACCAAGACCTTTGGAGATATACTGTGACTGAGAAGACCTGGCAACTAAAGTGAGATCACGGCCATGGCTGATACCAGTGTTGCATGTCCAGCCCATTTAGAGTACCCCTGATGTGTCGGGTGATATGATATGCTTGAGAAGGCTTGTTGAGTCAAGTAAAACCAATATCGTAGCTGTGGCCAGTGCCCCCTGACTGGCTCTCATTCTGGTAGCACATAAAAAGCACCATCCGAATGTGGTCAATGCCAGTGTCTCCTGACTGACTCCTGTGCTGGTGGCATGTAAAAAGCACTATCCAAACGTGATCAATGCCAGGACCACCTGACTGGTCCCCGTGCTAGTGGCACGTTAAAAGCACTATCCGAATGTCATTGATACCAGGCTCACCTGAGCGGCTCCCATGCTGGTGGCATGTAAAAAGCACCCATTACACTTCTCGGAGTGGTTGGCATTAGGAAGGGCATCCAGCTGTAGGAACATTGCCTGATACAGCCGCTGACTCTCCAGACCTCAGTCAAACCGTCCAACCCATGCCAGCATGGAAAATAGGCGTTAAATGACGATGATGTCTGTCATCCATCACCTGGTGGTGAACACAAGATAGATTTCAATAATTCATGTAAATGTCTAATTTTCAGAACTTTCCAATTTCTGTCTTCTTGGAAAATATTAAAACTCAAAGTATAAAGTCACTGATATAATTTACATTTCTTCTGCAGATGTTATTATAGATAGCTTTTATTCATTGGTGAAAAATATCGTTTCTGTTTTCATCATATTAAAGTTGACATAGTTGCTGCTTTAATAGTTTATTCTATAGTCTTAACTACTTATGTAATAAACTTCTAAATAATTATTTCAAATTAGGATTGTTTTCTGCTCATTGCATTTGTTAGCACTTTTTTTTTCATGTAGATGACTTTTCAGAGAAATTAATCTTGATCTACTTTTGTTTAATAAGCAAAGTTTTCACCCACTGTTGCATAGTATAAAGCATCTACTTAGTGATTGTCTCATTGCTACATTAGCATGTAAAATGAAGTTTATGCTTTGCTAAGGAAATCTAATGAGATTGAATATATATATTTGAAATTGTCCCCCTTGCCAAAATGAATAAAATAATAGTCATTAGTTAATTTCTTTTCATCCTTTAATTATTTTTAATTAGATTTTTTAATGTTCACTGCATTAAATATGTTAATGTTAAATAAATTCTGAATATCTATTGAGTTTCTATTGAACATTAATTGATATTATGTGATAATCAATTATCACTATTTTTTAATGAAATATAACAAGTTTTGATTTTTTTTCTTACAGGTTATCAAAGGATCTGAAATTTTAGAAGTTTTACACAGCTTACCCAATGTCAAGTCCTTTTTATTTTCATTGTATGACTGCCAGTATGCTTCTTTCTTTAGGATTCTTGGTAAGGTATTTTTTTGAAACATTTTAATGCTGTTTATTGAAAGTTTTTAATATTTAGTTTGTGCCCATGACTTTTGTTGGCCTCCTAAGTGGCTTTTCGATTTGAACTTCTGTTGTGTGATGCCTGAGAGAAAAATGTGGGCTGAGAGAGAATTCAAGAGAAACATCAGTTTTGAGCAGGAAAGAATGGAACAATGTATTTGGAATGAGATTTGGGGATAAGGCAACTTGAGGAATAGTGGAGGAAAGTACATTGGATGGGTTTAAGCTGAGTTGGAATGCTGGAAGCTGTTTTAGTTGCAGGGGTTGTGTATTTGATGAGTGAAAGAGTTAATTGGCAAATGGAACTTCTTTTTAAATGTGGTTCTGAATATTTGCATGTCTATCTGGTACATCATTCCATAAATTTGAGCAGTACTCTAATGACTGTTGCACTTATGATTTGTAGTAGGTCAGCAATTAATCAAAAGAAACCCTAATCTTTGTGATACAGTTTTATGAGAGGTTAGTGTAGTGAGTGAAAAACAAGGGTGGGGATACCAGTATGCAGAGGGGTGAGGTGGGAGATTTAAGAGTGGATCACGAAGGAGGATAAAAGTAGTAGAATGATGTGAAAGGTGTAGGAGGTCTGTAGAGAGATACATAAAAGCTGTTAGGGATACATAAGAAGCTCTAGTTATGATGGATGGTATTGAGAATGGCAGCAGTTAAGAGGTGTTGAGAATAGAGTATAGCTAAGGGGAAAAATGGAAATGATTGGTTGGAATGGTGTGGATGGGATGATGAGGAATGGAAGTAGTTCAGGTGGCAGGAGGACACTGTTTTGGAGGGTATAGGCTGTAATGTGTGTTTGCAGGTGAGTACAGCAGCTGCATAGTAACATAGATAGGTAGGAAGGAATGCTTGACATATTAGGGAAAGAGGCTGGTGGACGGGGTAGGGGTAGGGGATACGACTTTGCACGAACAAGCATTGCCTATTTATGAAATGTCCAAATTTTCAGCATTTTGTGAAGTATAATGACATCAGTAATTTAGCTAATGAATATCAGCATTCAGTTCAGTGTCTTTTATTCATGTATATATTTTTTTTCTGAGCTAGCATGGGCTGAATGGATCTGTTATGCAGCATATTGTCGCTTGTTAAGATCCTTTTCAATTCTTCTGTTAGATTTAGAATCCTGACATTTGATCTCACCACTTCATCTCTTCTGTTGCAAATCCCTTCTGTGACTGCATATAACTCGTCATCATTCATCATCTTACATCCATGTTTCATGCTGGCATTGGTTATTTGCTTATGTTTTTATAGCTTTATGTTCTGTCCACATCTGCAGGACCAGTCGGATTTTAGTTTCTTTGGGAATGAACTATATATATATATATATATATCTCTCTATATAAACGGCAGTTTGTCTGTCTGTCAGGTTGTACCCTCACCCTGACCACGGCTTTCAACCGATTCTGATGAAACTTGACACACACATAGCCCAATGTCATAATTCAAAACTAACGCAGCGAAAATTTTGAAAAGTTCCCCCAGTTCTGAAAAAAATCGATAAATTCGACATGGGGTCGAGAATCTAAGCTTTTTATATGCGACACATTTTCTGTCTAGGGGACACAATTCGACCTTTTTATCGCCCAAAGGGACAGCTAGAAACATCGTATACACAGAAGTATTCAAGTGAAGAGAAGACATTGCAACCTACACATGAACCTTCGTTCCCTAGAGGGAAAGGACTAGATTGGGATTAGTCGTTGCCTACTTGGGGCTCTTACATACCCGGGCAACGCCGGGCTATGCTGCTAGTATATATATATATATATATATATATATATCATCATCATCATCATCATCATCATCGTTTAGCGTCCGTTTTTATATATATAATAATGCTATATCACTACCTATTGAAGTTTTATAAATGTATTTTGTATTATTTGCAGCTTGGGTAGAAGAGACAATGCAATATGATCGATTGCTGTCTCCACATTATCGCTATTATATTCGAGAAATGAGGATTGTTGCTTACTCTCAACTCCTTGAGTCTTACCGCAGCTTGACTCTTGCTTACATGGCTGAGACATTTGGTGTCACTGTTGAGTTTATAGATCAGTAAGTTTGTTTCCTATATTTTGTCTGTAGCATGTATTGATTGCTTTAACTGAAATATATTGCATAACAAATGTCTTAGAAAGCTAAATTGATGGATGAATGTATGAAACTGAAAAAAAGAATTTCATATATCTTGTACTTTTATCCTCTAATTTTTTTACTTCAACTGAGGAAAGTATGTTTGAAAATAACATAAAGAAAATGATCTCTCAAAGCCAGAGTGTTCATATTTAAATAAATGTAATGTGCAAGCAAATTGTGTCCATAATTTCAACTATGGTTGGTCACATGTTTCAGTGCTCTGTAACTATAATAACTAATAGAAAAAGTCTGTTTAAATATTTCATATTTTTATCTTTTGTAGGGAACTCTCTCGATTTATTGCTGCTGGTCGACTTCATTGCAAAATTGACAAGGTTGGAGGAATTGTAGAAACTAACAGGCCTGATAGTAAAAATTGGCAGTATCAGGTTAGTTTTGCTTTAGAAATCTTGTTAATTAAAAAACAAAAAGGATGTTTATGTACTCGAGATCACATATCTATGTTGCAATGGTTATTATAACTTAACATTTTGAAGACAGTCTGTTATAGTTATAGACAAAATGATTTACTTATTTCAACAATAACAAAACACATAGTTACACATACCAAGGAAAGGGTTTTGTACCATGCCCTCTCCTACCAACACTCAAGAAAACCTTCAAAGTTGCTACAAATGTTTGGTGACCTTACATATGAAGCCATCAAAACTGCATTTTAAAGTTTGGGCTTCTCTTCCAGGACTGTAAAGTACTTCGTTTTGATTAATTGCTAACCTTCCACAAAGACCCACATTTCTTTTAGAGTACAGTTCTCATGTCAGGAATGATACTACTGCTACACACATGATGCGCAAGCATTCTAGACTGCATCCTAAAGAAGCTCATTTAGCAGATTGGCAATGCTTCACTTACCAACATGATTACATTGACTCACTGTTTCTTCTGAATTGACTTTTCCACTGCTACTACAAGAGTTTCCACATTCTGAATGAACAAACTATATGTTGCCTTCACATAGTCCATCTGATTCTCTTCTTCATGTCATCTTTATTGTCTGACCTCTCAAACCTTTATTTTTCTGTAAATCCCTCCTTGTTTATGTTTCTAGATTTCTTGAAGATGTTAATCTGTACAGGTTGAAATTGAATATTAACTGCATTAATCTAATCCATCTTGAAGGGCTTGCAAAAGTCATGAGTGTTCTGCTGCCTCATCTGACTAACTGCTATAGAAATGTTTTATACAATTGTTATATTTGGGGATGGTCATTGTTTGCTGATTAAACACACATACTATTTATTTGATTGTTAGTTTAGCTTTATTACTATTAGTTTATTTGTCAGAGTTCTTTCGTCACCATACTGTGACCTCATCAGCGACTTTCAGTTCCTCATGTCTACTTGTGTCCTGCCTATTCCAAATATGGAATAGGCAGGACAAGAGTAGACATGTGGAACTGAAAGTCACTGTGTGGTGACGAAAGAGCTTTGACAAATAAACTAAAAATAATAATAATAACGCTAAAATAAAGATCAAATCAATAGTGTGTGTATTTAGTCAGTTAAAGATGACCATCCCCAAGTATCTGTTTCTACACATGATTTCACATCAAGAATCTTACAAAACAAATACATAAACATTTTATACAATTTTTATGATTTTAATAACTTTTTGTCTTCTAATGCTTGTAGGATATCTGTACACTTCCTAGGCCTTGCCCTTTTGCCCAATCCATCTCTTCTTATTCATCTGTTTGTCACCATTCTATGACGTTTTCAGTTAATCATAAGAGCAGAATCTGCACATAGTTCATTCTATTTTTTTTTTTCCGTTACTAGTTACCTCTCCCTTTCCCTGGAAATTCACTCCTTATTCTCAATACTTTCTCGCATCTGACACTACTTTATTAAAATTATATAAACTAATTTTTGTTAATAATACAGGTTGTGTTGTAGTAAAGATTGTTCACTAACATAACATGTCAGCCCTGGTTTAGAACTAATGTCCAACCCATGCTAGCATGGAGAACGGACGCTAAATGATGATGATGATGATGATGTTGCTGTAATTTAGCCCCAGGAGACACCATCTCCAGCTGGCTATACGACATGATCTGTGTCCTTATATTTTCGAACAAGGGAATCTAGCACCCCAACTCATTTCAAAACAATATCTGTGTATCTCATATTGTAAAATTTTTTTAAAAAATAGTAATTTTCTAATTTATAGATCAGTGACTAGTTGTCACTTTGAAAACTATATATTTCGAAAAGGAATTTGGCAGTACCGCCTCTAGCCGAACAGAAGGGAAATAACCCAGAAATCGCAATACACAGATATTGTTTAGAGCTGAGTGGGGGTGCTAGATTCCTTTGTTCGAAAATATAAGGATACAGATCATATTGTATAGCCAGCTGGAGATGATGTCTCCTGGAGCTAATTACAGCAACATTCGTCCTAAACTAGGACTGCTATGTTATGTTGGCAAACAATCTTTACTACAAAGTACTGTTGCTGAATATACTAACGTTGTGAGATTTAAAAAAATAGTAATTTTCTAACAGGTTGTGTTATTTATAATTTCTTTTTTTCTTCTTTTTTGTTTACCACTGAAAATCAGAATTGTAAGAGGTGCTGGACTTGTGTCTGATTCTTTTTCATTTCCTGAGGCATTCTCATTTACTGTTATCAGAAGTTCCTACTCATGTATAATGATTTCATTTCTTTTCTACAACATATTTATGTGTCAGTAACAGCATAAAAACATTTTATTGATTACTTGAAACTTTTATCCATATGTATGTGAACATAACTGGTGTATATTTTACAATTTTTACTGCACTTGTGATATTTTTTTTTATATTTCCTTATCTGTATTTCCTTTTTATATTTCCTTATCTGTATTCAATTATACACATCACTAATATTTCGTTTATATTTATCCCTTTTAGGCTACAATCAGGCAAGGAGATATTCTTTTAAATAGAGTCCAGAAACTGAGCCGTGTTATCAACATATGAGAATAGAAGAACCAGAGTTTTCCAATAGTCAGTTTGCTTCAGTTCTTACTTTCATAGGATGATGTACATATAATGCAGTGACTGTATGAAAGAGATATTTACATTAAGAATAATTTAAGAAATCCAGCTTAAATTATTTCTAGCCATATCATGAAAAGATGTGATGGATCCCACTGGAAAGAATTCTTTTGCCCACTCTCTCTTTGAAATACCATAAACTATTACCATTCTGATTAACTGCTTCACCATTTTAACATGACTGATCAATTATTTTCCGTAACCATAAGATAAATTTGAACACTTCAAGTTTTTGTCAGTCCTGCTATAGATTAAGAGCTTGAGTATTTGTGGATACTGTTAGCAGTTTTGGTACTGCAACCAGAACTAAAACAATGGATTGGTTAACTTTGTTTTTTTTCTTTTTTCTTTTTTGCTGGGATTCATTTACATCTATTGCAGTCATTTATACCTTCTGTAATCATTTTCATGTCTATCAATTAACTTCTTGACTGATAATTGACTGTTATTAGAACCATTTTACTAATTAAATAAAAATGACTCAATTATTTACTCTTTTCACAAAAACCTTTGTTGTGTTTTATTTATCATGTCTGTTTTCTTTTTTAATTATCTTCGAACTTTGAACCTCACAGAGGTCTTTCGCAATGAGCTGTGCTTGAGAGGACCCATCAAGCCAAAAAGAACACTTTTTGAGCATTGGGCCTCACAGAGGCAAAGTGGCTGAGTTCCTTTTGAGTTTTGGGTCCCATGGAGGTAATGACCAAGACCTTTGGCATTATGTTGTGCTTGAGAAGACCATCAAGCCAAGCAAAATTGCAGTCGTGGCAGATACCAGTGTCACGCAAATGGCACCCATGACATTCTCGGAGTGGTTGGTGTTAGGAAGGGCATCCAGCCATAGAAAATCATGCCAAATCAGACTGGAGTCTGGTGCAGCGTACCTGCCCAGTCAAACTGTCCCACCCATGCCAGCATGGACAACAGACGTTAAATGATGATGATTTAATTTTATTTTAAGTGATGTGTCAACCTACTTGTAATGCTTTTCAACCAGTTTCTTATTGTAGACTTTGTATTGTGTCTATCTTTTAATTGCAGGCATATTATTTGTTAGATTAGATGATTATAATGGTCAAGTGGCTAAAACATAGTGTTTGCTTCATTATCAGGGCTCTTTAGAACCCCTGTGCCCATGTCCTCAGGGGCTGGGCTATGAAAAATAAAACTGGAACAATGACCTCAAGGACTAGACAAAAAGGATCCTGATGGAGTGTATGGCTGCAGCATGAGACTGCAATATATGGAGAAAAACAGCAGCTGTTTAAGGTCCCTGACCCTCAGCCATAATGATGGGCATACTCCTTCTTTCAATCAGATAAGAGATACTAAAACAGAGATTGTTACTATAACTGTGAAAAGTATATTGATCAGTTAGCTTAAAAACTCTTCAACATTTTGAATTGGATTTCTGAATAAATAAATAAGTCATCCTCCTTTTCCATCAATATACACTTAAAAGCACCCAATCCACACTGTAAAGTAGTTGGTGTTTGGAAGGGCATCCAGCTGTGAAGTCCGGTGCAGGCTTTGGCCTAGCCGGCTCTCCCATGCTAGCAAGGAACATGAATGTTAAATGATGATGATGATACAATATTGAATTCTTCTGAAGTGGAAGAAAACAAAATTGAATTGGAATTACTCCCATATTTCACAAGATATATGGAAATCAAGGTTCCTGGCTGGATTTTAAACTCGGAACTAATATGTACCAAACTGATTAATATTAAAAGCATCTAGCCTGATATTTTATTGTAGTCATCTGTAGCATTGCCTATGAAATCTGTGTTGTTTACAATCATTGAAATACTTACTTGAAATAATTCTTTACTACAATTAACTATTTTTAATTTTTTTAAATTAATTTTGTTTTGGTTTGTAAAAAGAGGTCATGCAGGCTAAACCGGTGAGATTGATAGAGTTGATATTGTTGAACAATACAAATTGATGGCTTGTGGAGAAGTGAGTTGAGTGAATTGTAAAGGAGTGGTGTTCCGAGAAAGAACTTGGGCAAAATGTTTAGTGTAAAGTCTACGAGGGACAACAACATGCAAAGAATTAAGTTTAATTTACTAACAAAACTTAGCACATTTTACTTTTACCTTTTCTTCAGTGGCATGAAAAATTTATATTTCTAATACACATGAAGTTCGGGTTCTGTAAAGATTATGTATTTTAAAATTCTGATGCATATAATCCTTAAAAACCTCATTAAATAATTTTATAGTATTGTCATTCTCTCTTTCATGATATGTAAAACCACTTTTAATGTTGGAAAGAAAAAGTGTTTTAAATGTTCAGAAACATACTTTATTTCAAATACTTTTTAATAATTTTTTTTTAGAAATAGTTCTGCATAATACCAAATTTAGTTTTGGACTTTATTGGGCTGGTATAGGTTCACATATTTTGGTCGACACATTGCACATGCTTATGGTATAACTGCAGTGTAGCTGTGCATTTAATAAAATGAAATAAAATCTTTATTATATGTCATTGGAAAGTTACAAATATGGAAAATAATTTGGTGAAAAGGAGGGCTTTCTCTGTTACAGGAATATCTTTTGGTCACCAATAGTACTAGTTCATTACTCTTTTTCTCTCTTTTATGCAAATATTTTCATTGTATTATTCAAAAGCTCCATTGTTTAGCAGTTGGCTAATGTAAGCATTGATTATATTAATAATTGAACAAAACTCCTAAGTGTTAATCTCTCCTGTCACAACATACTAAGAAAGCAAATATTCCATAACATATAATAGGTTACAAAATAAGCCATGCTTCTAAGCAAAGAAGAAAAATTATTGGTGTCTTCAGCAAAAAGCCAATTTGCTGTTTATTTCTTGGTCAAGTATGATTGAACTGTCCTATAGTTAAAAAACATTCTAGCATTGATCGTCCCATATTTTTAAGAAATGTGTCCTTTCTTGGTTAACTTTGTGCAGTGTGTATTAAAGGAAATTTGGCTGCATTTTGTAGTAGGTTGATTGAAAATGCTTTAATTAGCCATTTTTGCCCTCGAAGGTAAGACATAGTTGATTCAATTGACACAAAAGAGATGTCACTTGAAAGATTGCATATAGTGAGAAACTTAAGTTTGATCTCAGCAGAATTTAGACTCAGGACATTAGGGATGAAACTTATTTAATCTATTACTTTACTATGTTAGAGGTAAAACTGATGTTATTATGAGAAGAAAACTAAAACAAACAATAACTAAGTATTTTTATAAGTCTGAATTCAGTAATAAGAGATACACAAGATTGCATAACTGTCAGAACAGCTTCATATTTTTTTCTTCTTGAATTCTTAAATTCCAAACAATTTATTTTGGTGGATTTTATATCATTCTAGAATTAAAAGTGAACATTAATTGTAGGAAGGCCTAAAAATGGGTTAAATAAAAGAAAATTTTGTTTGTTTAAATGAAATTTTATAATGGATTAGCCAACCAGAAAGTTTACCTCTGTTAAATACTTATTTAGCTAAGAAAATTGAATGAAGAACTGAAGGAATAATTCTATCTAATTTTGGCACAAGGCCAGCAGTTTTTTAAGGGGAGGGGTAAGTTGATTACGTTGACCCAGTACTTGAATGGTACTAGTTTTATCAACTCCA
This sequence comes from Octopus sinensis, assembly GCF_006345805.1. Taxonomy (NCBI): domain Eukaryota; kingdom Metazoa; phylum Mollusca; class Cephalopoda; order Octopoda; family Octopodidae; genus Octopus; species Octopus sinensis. The sequence continues at coordinate 99,329,106 of NC_042998.1, read as the reverse complement.
AAAAGGGCAAAGTTGACCATGCCAAGATTAAAGGAGCCACAAAAAATGCTGTTGTTGCAAGAATAATATGAAGTACTACCATTTAAATGTAAATTTCCAGTATGTTTGGGTGTAAAATTGACAACTGGAAACTGTTTTGGTTCTCCACATTTAACCTTTCATTAACTTGATAAGTATGAACATTTTCGATGTTCAGATTTTTAATTTTCATGCATTCATTTCAATAGATTTAGCAAAATAAAGGAAGGACTTTAATATATATTATATTAAGGGAAACAGTTATCTGACTAATAAGTCGGACAAGATGGGATGTTCTTTTTTGTGGGGAAGTGGGAGAATCAATTTTAAATATTTAGAAGATAGAGCAATTAAAATATCTTTGTAACATTATTCTCTCATCAACACAGAATGGGTTTCTATAACCACAGCGTCTACAAAAAAATTAATTAAAAAAGTTCAGTGATTAAAAAATAAGCCTTTATTTAGCCTGTTACAGCAGTAAGCAAACATATGCTTGACGACAGCCAAATGGGGTGATAAACATTGTGTAAATATATATATATGTATATGTTACAAGATCTAAAGGAAGGCCATTTATAAAGAGGCAAGACTGAAGCCAGAGACAATAAAAATAAATTAAAATGTAAAATAATATAAAAAAAAATTTGAAGCTATGCAATGAATTGACAAATGTATTTGCTTATCTGATCACTAATTGTCAGGATATCTTAGTTAATAGTATGTGTGTGTGTATATATATGTATATATACGCACATATATATACATACATATATGTATATACATACATATATATACATATATATAATATATATATATATATACATATACATGCATATACACACATATTAAACTGAAAATGAGATCTAATGAGTCATTCGTTCGTTAGTTGATAAATTCTTGCATTGAAGCCATAACAAGAAAATCTTTTTGTCTGTTAAGAATCTGATGCATTTGAGAATAGCAAATAAATAAAACAGAGCATTCTTATAGTGGGCATCTTACTGATAATCACTGCCAATTTTTTTAATTCTGTAGACCAGTTGCAAACAAGGAACCAGTATGTGGGAGTTTTCCTTGTCTTTTTGCCTCATTGATATTGTAACAATTTTTACACTATCTTTCTATTGATCTATTCTGATTGTCTTCAGATGCCATTTTTCGGTACACATACATCCTTTGACTAGATTTGACCTCAGAATATTTATTTCTACTTCTATGTTTTCAATGCTTTGCATTAAATATAGAAATTCTGAATTGAAATCTAGCAAAAGTATCTGTGTTTTTTATTTATAAATAAGGGACTTGAAGATGACTGAAAAATGGACAGGTTAAAACTAAAGTGAGATTAATAGTTCAGAAAATTGGAATTATGAGTGAGTTACCTCGTATCACAATTGGTATGGTAATACATATATGCATACACAAATACTCACATACACTTATATACATACATATATATACATATATATAATATATATATATATACATATATATATATATATACATAAATATATACATACAGATAACTATATATATATATATATACATACATACATACATACATATATATATATATAGATAGATATATCTATATATACATACATACCAAAAAAATATATATTATATATATATATACACGCACACACATGCATATATGTATATATATTCACAAATATATCTATATATATATAGATAGATATATATATACATATATATGTATATACATAAACACATGTATACATATACACATTTATTATATGTATATATATATATATATATATACATATACATGCATATACACACATATTAAACTGAAAATGAGATCTAATGAGTCATTCGTTCGTTAGTTGATAAATTCTTGCATTGAAGCCATAACAAGAAAATCTTTTTGTCTGTTAAGAATCTGATGCATTTGAGAATAGCAAATAAATAAAACAGAGCATTCTTTATAGTGGGCATCTTACTGATAATCACTGCCAATTTTTTTAATTCTGTAGACCAGTTGCAAACAAGGAACCAGTATGTGGGAGTTTTCCTTGTCTTTTTGCCTCATTGATATTGTAACAATTTTTACACTATCTTTCTATTGATCTATTCTGATTGTCTTCAGATGCCATTTTTCGGTACACATACATCCTTTGACTAGATTTGACCTCAGAATATTTATTTCTACTTCTATGTTTTCAATGCTTTGCATTAAATATAGAAATTCTGAATTGAAATCTAGCAAAAGTATCTGTGTTTTTTATTTATAAATAAGGGACTTGAAGATGACTGAAAAATGGACAGGTTAAAACTAAAGTGAGATTAATAGTTCAGAAAATTGGAATTATGAGTGAGTTACCTCGTATCACAATTGGTATGGTAATACATATATGCATACACAAATACTCACATACACTTATATACATACATACATACATATATATATATATATATATACACATATATATATACATAAATATATACATACAGATAACTATATATATATATATATACACACACACACACACACACATCTATATAGATAGATATATCTATATATACATACATACCAAAAAAATATATATTTATATATATATATACACGCACACACATGCATATATGTATATATATTCACAAATATATCTATATATATATAGATAGATATATATATACATATATATGTATATACATAAACACATGTATACATATACACATTTATTTATATGTATATATATATATATATATATATATATACAGGATATATACATATTTTTATATATGTATACACACACACACCTATTTATATATAATTGTGTGTGTGTGTCTATATATATATAGGTGTATATATATATATATATATATACACGTTTATATATGTATATATACACGTTTAAATATATATATATATACACACACATATACATACATGTATATATAAATATACACATATATGTACACATACATATATATATATGTACACTCACATACACACACACACACATTTATGTATGTGTTAACTGGGATTATAAAGGGTTCTGACAGCCAACTGTGTATGAATCCAAGATGTTTGACAGTAGATGAAAGGTTGTTGTTAATGGGTAAGTTTATAATTTAGCCATTCAAATGTTGTTCAGACCCAAGTCAACCTTGGTTGAGAAAACCTATGATCAAAAGCATTGCAATTATTACAATCTGATCACTTTAGGGTTATCTAGGATTACATTATCTAATGTGCCTTTCTTTAGGTTTGAAGTGGAGGCAGATTGAGCAACCATGAAGAGGTTCCCTCACTGGTTTGTAACCATTCAAATTTCTTATGTATGTGAAGTGTCATTCATAGTATCCACACATCAGGAGAGTCTCTTTTAAATTTCATTCCGAAGACTTTGAATATGTGGCAACAGGCTGAGATTCAGAATTTATGTATAGGATTGAAGTTGATACTTAGAGCTTTTCTGCAATATGGATAAATGACTTCAGAATGCATTAATAACAGGAATGGACATATTTAGGGATTCTAGAACATTAGTTTTAAAATGATCAGCTCATTCTGTCAGTTCCAAGCGAAAAAGAATGTGGATTTTTGAAAATTATTTTGAAATGAAGAGATGAAAGACAGAATACTGACACTAATACAGTTCATTTTGCTTAGGATGTATATCATGTAGAAATGGACCAGTTATTAAAAGACTAATCATAGTCATATCCTTAATCCATTTTAAAAGAGATTTTACTGACATATTTGATATAGTGAATGACACATGGTATTGCAATTTTTAGCTTTCATCCACTGACAGAGACAATCATCTTAGAACATGACTTTGTAATTCTAGTTACCATACATGCAAGTACAAGACACTATATACTTATCAAGCACTCATCATTTTGTTCAAGAAAAACTATACAAAAACAATGAATGTGTGTGTGCACATGTATATATATGCGCATGCACACACACACACATACACACACAAACTGTGCTTGTATAAGTCAGAAAATGTGTGTGTGTAATTTTGGGTCCACCGATGAGTATGCTTGGCAAATGCCACCCACATGAAAACTTTGGATATAAGGAAATAACCTGTTTTACCAAAACACAATTATATATATATATATATATATATATATATATATATATATATACATACATACGAGGTGGTGCTGAAAAGTTCCTGGTTTTAAGGATATTGCAAAAAGCCTGGTTGGAAGCCAAACTTTTTCATTTCTTTTATAGGGCTTAGAAAAACTGAAGGACTGTTGCAATAAGTGTGTGAATCTGAGGGGATAAAATCGTAATTAAGCGATCTTCCTGTATTTTCTTTTACCCAAAGCCAGGAACTTTTCAGTACCACCTCTTATATATATATATATATATGTATGTGTGTGGGTATATGCTTACTATACACACATATATGAATATATATATATATATATATATGAGGGTGAGTATGCATGTATACATACAAACTTTTATATATATATATATGATGTGGGCCATTCCCTGGTAGCAACAATGCTGCTTGGCACTGCTGGATGGAGGGGATAGTGTTGTAAGGTACTGAAATTATTGTAACCTCCAGTCAACAGCTGATAAAAGGAATGTCCATCAGTGCAAGCTGTATGTAAAATATAAATAATATATACAGACACTTAAAACATGATTAGACATGATTTAAAAAAATGTAAAACGCTAAGATAGAAAACCAATGTTCAAATATTCATAATATTTCTTTTCTATCTTTAATCATTTTGACAGACCACTCAGAAAGGACTGGCAATTTCATTTTATTGGGTTTTTTTTTCTATTTCTGATTTTCTTTTTGTGGGAGGCGAAACTTAGGAATTTAAAGGTTGAATATATTAAAAAAGTTGTCGCGATATAATGGAATAATCTTTTTTTTTTTGGTTTAGCAAAATCTAAAATGAGATTCCAAACCTAATATTGTTAGATCCTCTTCCCAACATTGACTGTATCTGCAAAATTGTCATACCTACAGTATTTTATGATCATGTTGAAAGAGGGTGATATATATCTATATACATACATATATATATATATATATATATATATATATATATATACACATATATATACATGTCTGTATATATATAAATATATACATGTGTATACATATATATATACATATATTTATATATATACATGTGTATACATATATACAAACATGTATATTTATATATATATATACACATACATATATATATATACACATACATGCATACATATATATATATATTGTCAATATATCATATATCCAAAAAAGAAGCACATTCTAAAGTATAGAACAGTAAAGTATTAAAGTAATTAAGTTAATGTCTGGTCATAGAGTGACAAGTGGTTTGCATCCACAAAAGCTGTAGCTTTGCAGATGACTCATCTATTCTCTAGTCTGAAGACAAATTTAACTCTTCACCTCTGGACAGATATCTACCTCCTATAGGTGAAGAGTTAAATTAGTCTTCACACTAGAGTATAGATGACTCGTCCTCAAAGCTACAGCCTTTGTAGATGTGAAACTATTGGTCACTCTATGACCAGACATTAACTTTATTACTTTACTGCTCTATGCTTTAGACTGCTTCTTTTTTTTAGATATGTGATACATTGACAATATATATATATATAATACATATATATATAAGAGCATAGGCTCGAAACATAAAAGACTTTCTCACCTTCCTAAGCATTAAACTAAAACACTTGTTTGTTGCTTATACACCTGTTTTCGTCTTATGTTTTTCTGTAAATTTCAACTATATATATGTATATATATATATATATATATATATATATATATATAGGGAGAGTTTATGAAAACAACAAAAGATGAAGACAGGTGGTGTACAAAACAAACAGATGTATTAGTATAACGCTCAGGAATACAAAAAGTCTTTTACGTTTCGAGCCTACACTCTTCTACAGAAAGGGACACAGAAAAAACAAATGTGTATATATATGTGTGTATATGTGTTTGTGTATGTATATATATATATATATATATATTTATATATATATACGTACATATATATATATATTATTTATGTTGAAAAGGGAACCAATTTTTGTATAAACGTTTTTTTTAGTTGTTGATTTTTGGGTAAAATGTTGTCCTTGTTTTGAAGTTTAAAATAAAATTCACTTTAATCTTGAATTAAGTTAATTTAATCAGTATTAATTCTATAGTTTAAATATACTAAGAGATATTTAAGCCATATGTTAAACTTGTAGTTCAACATCTTGTTTTTGCTGGCAACCGGGTTAGTAAAAAATCTTATGTAATATATTGATTTCCTTTTGTTTAGGTACAAATCTGTTTTTGTAAAGAAGAATATGATTGAATCAATCTCAGTATATTACTGGTGTTCATTTTACCTATTCTAGAAAGAAAAATATTAGAGTCCAGTTGATCCTGCAAGTTTTAAATTCTGAATGCTAGCTTACTAAGCTAGATGTTATCAAACATCAGTAGATCTAATGCATCACTCAGATTAATACTACCACCTGGGTCTTGGTTACCTTCAGTGGAAACCATTCATTGTGAGTGTTCTGGTCTGAGAATAACTTTTTCTCTTCACCACTCTGGTTTAGGAGGCTCTGAAGACAAAATTCACAGGGGCTATCTTTTGACTAAGCCAATATAAATACTCCAGACAGTGTACTACTGACTTGGTCATCTCCATAATCATTAAATATGAAAATAAACAAGTACTGATTCTTATTAAGTTATGGAGTGAAAATAGGAATGTATGGAAAAATGATTATTTAGAGTATGTTCCCTTGTAAAAGCTTCTGGTATCCATGGCTACGGATAAAAATCAATTGAAATTTATTTGAAAATAACATCACTATGTAATCAACATAACATTACACAATGTTACCTAATCATCAGTAGTGTAAAGTTATTGTTGTTTAGTTCTACATCAGACCTATCATCAAAGGCATTCTGGCTGTGACCATCTCCATCTTACACAGAATATCTAGGACTATCCTTTCTGACATGGTCTTTCTATTTTTGTAAAACAGCAAGGTGTGATTTCAGAAAGATTTGACTAGCAGATTGGACAACTTGTAGAGGTATCTTTTTTAAGTTATAACTATAGATGATGGTGATGGTGGTAGTTAGCCTTAGTCAATTCTTGTAAACAATCCTATGAAACACTAAGCAGTTCTGATTAAATGTTTACCAGCCACCCATACTGTCATCACCATCATCATGATCATCATCATCATTATCATTACCATCATCAATACTGACAGTATAGATATTCTACACTTAATGTCCAGCACATCGGTTTAGATTTGTACTTTAGAATTTAATCAATGGACAGTTTGCTACATTGTAGAGTATATTGAGAAAAATAAGAAATCTATATTTTTACAATTTTATAGGTATCCTTTTACCTTAAGGCTTAACTTTTTTATGCCTATGAGCTTTTAGAGTCTTTGTCAGTGGATAGCTTCAAAGTTTGAATGCTATCAAACGGTTCTAAGCTTTAAAATTGAAGGTTTTAAAGTTACAGACCACAGTTAGTGCCAACTCTATTACTCTCCTTATCGCAACTATAAATCTGTTTCTCTCTCCCTTAGCATCCTACCTAGAATCAACATGCTATCTTCTAGTTGTAGGGGCTACTTTGGGTCCTTAACCTTGCAAGTAATAAAGCAATCTTCACTAGTGCTGGTGGCATAAAAGAAAAGCACACAGTAAATTCTGTAAAGTGGTTAGTGTCAGGAAGAGCATCCTGCTGTAGAAACTTGTTGAATCACCCAACCCATGCTAGCATAGAACCCAGACATTAAATGATGATGATGGGATTTGTTGAAAGAGTTCTGGCTGCCATTTTGAGCAGATCAAGAGGTTGCATAGAAATTCCCATCACTGCTTGCTGCTTCATAGAATATAAAGAGGTTAGTGTCTAGAAAGTCAATCTCTTTATTACTGACATTAGAATAAATAGCCAGATTATACTTTCTTTGGTTCATAAAAGGTATAGGATAGAGTGTCATCACAGAACAACTTTCTTGACTAAAATGAGAAACTTACTTCATCACTAGTATATCTACACCTTAATCTAAGTAGAAATTAATACAAAAGAGTAGATACAAGAATTAAAGAAAGCAATTTTTTTTGAGGTAGCTGGAAATATGAATTCCTCTCTACTGTATAGTCAAAATGTAATTTGTTGACTGGATACGAACTATCTCAAAAATTTGGATTCAAACACATTTATAGTTATAAAGAGGAATATCAGATTAAATACAGTCCAGAGGGACAGGTGGCAATCAACATCAGAAAGACTTGTATTAGCTCAAAAAAGCAACAGAAACAGTACAGTAAAATTACTGTGGGGAACAGAGTAGCCAGTACTGCAGCCAGTTTCTTAAATATAGAGGATGTAAGGCTCTGCTGTCTTTCTTTTATTTCCCTCCTATCATCTTTACTCTGAAGAAAGATTTTGTCCAAAACTTTGGACATTCCACTCTCCACAGCAAATTTAATGTACTCTTTCTGTTGTATTCTTCAAATACATAAAGAAGAATAAATGGCCTAATGTGTAAGGTATTAGACTACCCACTCAGATGTTAAAAGTTCAGATCAGCATCTCATATTCAATATTTCATTGTTTCTGTGAAGGAGACTCAACAGTATCCACTTTAGTTTCTTTAACTCTCGGAAATATGTACCGAATCATATAAGAACAGTCTTAGACTTTGTTCCTACATAATGAAGGCAATAGGAAGTTACTCAAGTTTAGTATAAGAAGCTAATGAAAATATAGCAAAGCATGTATTTCATTTAAGATATGATAGATTTATCAGTGCTGAACACTGCAGAACTAGAACTAAGTTCTGAAAGAAAGAAAGAGAGAGAGAGAGAGAGAGAGAGAGAGCGAGAGAGAACTAAGTTTATGAATAAGTTTTGATTCTCAAAAAAAGTGGATTCATCTCAATTACACTTAAAAGCTGGTGATATTGTACCATGAGGCAAGAAATCAATACATTAGTAATATATATTGATTTAATTGGAAATCTCAAATCACTGCTAGCTATTGTCATTACCACTGTATTTTCAAGACATTGTTTTATTTAGTTTAAGTTTACTTGAATTATATTTTTAAATATAATTTTAATTAACTTAATTCAAGATCAAAATTAAATTTCATCTTTTTTTCCTTGATTTTTGTTAATTTTCCCAAATGGGTTCAAGATTAACAAGAACCCTACTGCCACAGTTAATGGAATGCTACATTGCAAAACTGAGAAGAAATACACACAAAAATATTAATGTTTTTGATCTAATCAAACATGCTGGATTAATTGACTATCTGGTTAAATGACCTTGTAGTTTGTTAAATTATAATCATTTTAAAACAAATCTTGAAGCAAAAAAACAAACAAACAAACTAAAATGTTTCTTTCATTTCATCTTAAAATAAACATAAAATAAAAGTATAAAAAATACATTTAAAAAATTTGAAGTCTTTGGTGCAAAAATTGAACAGCAAAGGTTTAAAGTGAATTATCTGATCAGATATTTTTATCTTTTGACTTTAGATATTTCTCAATGCACTTTAACAAAGGAAACAAAACAAAAACAGAGGGGAAAAAAACAAACAGAACACTCCCTAAAAATACTGATGTCTTTTGAAAAAAAATTTACACATATCTAGTAGAATACATTTCATTTCTTAAATAGATAGTTCTCTCCCTTCATCAGAAGATTCTTCTGCAAAAATTTGTTTGGTTGATACAAAAAGGTAGATAAAACAGATCATGTTTAAATCGCCATAAAAAATTAGTATTGAGATATCTTTAAATACCCATTACTATAGTTTCTTTGGAATTCCATCAACAATTTAATGGTCAAAGAATATAGAAAAAAGATATCTTGTGTGAGGTTGACAATAAATGCAGCTTATCACAAAAAAACAAACATTTGCTATTGCTACCCATGATCAATCAGTAGAGTGATGGTTTGAAGGACAGTGAGGAGGAGGAGGAGGAGGAGGCAAACTAGTTGTTCCACTTGAAGCTTGGAAGGAATCTTTACCACACTGATTAATTCATGGAACAATCTAGTTTGGGTTTACAGTATAAATTCAAGACTCAGACCATTTTTAATATCTGAATTAATGATTCCTTAAGCAACTTCATAGTATGCTTATATTTTTATACATTATAGGGATAGATTATTAAAATATAATTCCAATATTGACCTTTATCTGAAATTAACTTGACAGATAAAAGTAGATCATAATGTCAAATCACTCTTTGAACCCCTTGTCAGTTAAGAAATCTAAGCCTTGACCACACTGGAGCTCGGATTAAGGGTCCAATATATCAGTTTAAATGTTAGTTAAGCTGAATAGTGAGAAAAGGCTTATATAAAATCAAATTAATTATTCTGTCAGTGACTTATCAAGTTGGACTCAGTGACGGTACATCTTAGTGAAGCAGTTGATTGATTATTAATCAACAACATTATGTTTCCCAATGTGGCAATAAATATGGCCCTGTTCTCAAGTGAGAAGTACCTGAATTGATGCTCATCAATGGTTCTCAATTAGAAAAAAAAAACTTGAAATGAACAAGAACAAAACAAGGAAATAATCACAACATTAGGATTATTTCCAAAATATTTTAGAAAGAAAGAAAATCAATAAATATATTGCTCAGGTCTTCCACCTCACTGTGTTACTTTACCTCTCACTTTATAGACAAGGGTAAATATTTTAGCCATTTTCTTCTTTTTCTTCTTCGCAATACCAAATAAGTATAGCAGGTAAAAACTGGTCATAACTTTCAAAGCAGATCATTTCTTCCAGAAATTATAAAAAAAAAAAAAAATTCCTCCATTTGGCTGAAGGTAATTTTACAAAATATATTCAGCCTTAGCAGATGTTTTACAGAAATTGTGTTAAACTGTTTTAGCAAATGGAGAAAACGGGTTAAACTATAAAATATTCTGCTAAATTATCATCTTTTGATACATTATAATAATTCCTTGAAATTTGCTCAATGTTTGAAGAAGTATATTTGTATGAGTGTGTGTTTAAAAATTATGAATCAATTGTGTCATCTAAAGATGCGGCCACTTTATGTAACATGAGCTGAATTTCGTCAAATGCTGCTTCAACTTCTGCTGCAGTTCGTGCAGGACGTTCTGTGGGAGAGACAGAGAGAAAATATATAAATAAATTATAAATGTTCAATCTAAAATGAAATAATAAGCATAAACAAGCCAGTAATTATAAGATGAAATGACATCAAGGTATATTAAGTTGATGTTTTTAAAGGCAAAATGAATACGAAACATGATTATAATGGTAATATGAATAGATTTGTTATTTTTTCATGTGAATGTTCTGCATGTCATGTTGTTTTGGAGACAGTTGACTTGCTGAAGATTTAGCTGATTTTAATTAGCTAAAATTTCCTCAAAATTCTTCAATAACCACTACCAGAGTGGTTTAGTCAACACAGGAGCAAGATTGATAACAACACAAAGCAAGCTTCTATTCTGCACCTGCACAATAAAAATATTACATGACAGAATAACAGCAATGTCAAGACAGATTTTGGATATCTGAATAGAAATAATTCATATTACTCAAACATTTGACAAGTATATTTCAACTGAGATAGCAAATGAAGGCCATTGGAATGGTAATAGCTGTAACAAGGCCAAAATAATTAATCACAGAGCTGTTAGTAATTTATGGAAATATTGTCCTCATGAGCTTCCTCTCACAGTGAGACCATCTTTCCATGCTAGCATGGGTTGGACACAGACTTATTTGAAACAGAATTTTACAGCCAGATGCTCTTACTGTCAACAACCCTTACCTGTTGAAAAACAGGTAATAATGCCACCAAAGAATATAAACACACACACACACACATATCAGTTTCCTACAATTTCTGTCTACCAATTCACTCACAATCCAAAGGTCTAGTAATTATTGAAGGACCGTCAACTTTGCACTGTTGTGTAAATAAATAAGTTGTGAGTGGCACAGTTTTGTTTACATTTTTATAAGTAGCTTTCAACTACTTTATTTCAGCAGTGAAAGAGAGATGAGCAAATCTCTCATTTAATAGCAATGAAATTAGTTGGTGCCAATGTGAAAGCCTGTAGAAAAGAAACACACGCACACACACACACACATTTCCACTGTTTCTGTCTGCCAGATTTCATGCAGAAGATAATGATCAGACTGAGGTTATAGTAGAACCCTAAACCAAGTCGCAAAGTTCACTAAGTAACCACACATCCAAGCCTATACCTGATTGATTGTATATTTATATATAATAACATTGGCTTTTTCATCAGACTAACCCATAGCCAGTTTGGGGAAGAAAGACATATAGTTGACTGGATTAACCCTAGTGAAGAATAAGGCAGGTAATAAGGGCCTGTGAGGAACTTCTTGCTACAGTAAAGAAATATAAGCTCAGGTGGTTTGGGCATGTCACCTGCTCATCAGGGATGGTCAAAACAATCCTTCAGGGAACAGTCAAAGGTGGCAGACACAGAGGCAGACAGAGAAAGAGGTGGGGAAACAGCATCTGTGAGTGGACAGGCCTAAAGTTGAGAGACACAGGGCGAGAGGCAGAAGACAGAGATGGATGGAGGGATCTGGTTGCAAAGTCATTAGTGGTGCCCCAACAGTCAGCCAGACTACAGAATAAGTAAAATGTAAATTACTGGTACTTATTTAATGATACTCGGAGGCTGAAATTTAAAATCACCATGGGCGAATCTGAACTTATTAACCACAGTAAGTAAACTTCCTAAACACATTCAGTCTAGTGCTTCATTATCTTGACCATTTCCAATGGAGGGTAAACTTTTTGAAATATTTACATCAGTTATTGCATGTGTGTGCGTGTGTGTGTGTGTGTGTGTGTGTGTGTGTGTGTGTGTGTGTGTGTTATAAAGTAGGAAAGATACATACTTATGTGAATGGGATCTGGAGCTTTAAGATGGATGTTTGGGGACAGAACACTTTGAACAGTTATCAAAAATGTACCACCTGGAAATTAAAAAAGAAAAAAATCACAAAAATGTAAACATAAGATCAGCTCATATGATTATATATTGAATGCATACTCATATATAAGTGGTAAGTTTATAGAATTTCATGTAACACTTTAAGAGCTAGTTTGAATCAGTTGGTCAGTTAGTTGGCTGATCACCTTAACTATCTGCTTCTCACTTTCTTTTAATATAGCAAAATGAGAGAGATCAAAGATCAAAGCTTGTCTGCAATTAGTAAGATATCTGTAATTTAAAGTTACAGATATTATACTAAAACTTCTCTAAAATACAGATTACATTGAAAATTAACAGAAACAAATTAGTCTATTTGTTAAAAACATAGTCATGAAAGGAGTAAATACTGTGCTTGAACATGAAAAAAATTTATCTATAATTTCAAAATTATATTTTTGTTATACAAATACTTACTGGAAAAAATTTTGATATCATCAAATATGGCAACATTCATTTTACTATCTTTACACGGGAGTAGCTGTGATCTGATACAGCCACCAATTGTGGCACCTGTAATGAAGAAAGGAAGAGAAAAAAACTTATTACATTGTGGAGTTTTATTTAATTCTAGAATAACTGAATTATGATAACTACCCATGATCTTTTACAGGGCCTCTAAGACTAATGGGAGGGAGGGAAATACCCTCAAACCAAATGGTTTGAATGTTTTCAATAGAGTGGATTCTACTGAAGAAATTGAAGGTGCCATATCAAATTTATCAAATGTAATCCTTATTTATTCACATTGTTTTTTGAAGCTGGCTACCCGGATAGTTCTTGGTCTATCGAAGGAGAAGGGCTTTCTCCGTCTGGGTTGCTGATCCGTGGAATAAGCTGCCGGACGAGATAGTGAAGATGCTGATGACTGCTCGGTTCAAAGTCTCTCTTGACCAGAAATGGCCTGAACTCTTTGGATGAACACCCTCCCTGTACATAACTCCATGTCCCCCTACATGGCCTTGCTTTTTGCTTTTTGAGCCAAAAAATTAACTTAACTTAACATTGTTTAGAATTAATCATGCATTATCTTGTAACTTTGATATTTAATTGATCTGATTGCATATTTTTACAATGATATTATAGGGTAGGTGTGAGAAGCTGGAATTGGCTGGTTTAAACATGAAACAGTCAGAATATTTTGGCTGGATATGATTGGTTTAAATGCTAAAGGGTTAAAGCCAGCAACAGATTAAGTCTACCATCCAAGTAGGCCATGATGAAATTTTAACTCAGAATCCAAAGTACAGGCACAAATTCTAGAAAGCATCCAGTCTGATGTTCTTTCAGATCTGCCAGTTCACTAACCTGGATTAATACTTTTTTTTTAATTGACTCCAAAAAGATGAAAGGCAAAATTGATGTTGGCTGGATTTGAATCAGAGCACAGAGAGTCAACTTGCATTTATGTACAAGATCACAGCATTTAGAATAGGATACAGGCGATTTTGACAACAACCATTAGAACTTGACAGTTAAGCTTCACAGGATATATTTTTTTATGTCTAGGGTAAATGAGGAATTTATCTCCAAACCAAAAATCTGGCCTGAATGCTTAAAACAAAATGGACTATGTTAAAGGCATTTAAGGGTCAGGTGGTGTTAAACAGTACAACAGATAAATTCTCCCTATTATGAACATGAAGAGAAAAGATATAACTTAATGTGAAGGGGCATGGCTCAGTGGTTAGAGCATTGGGCTCACAATCATGAAATAGTGAGTTTGATTCCCAGACCGGGCTGTGTGTTGCGTTCTTGAACAAGGCACTTTATCTCATGTTGCTCCAGTTCAATCAGCTGCAGAAATGAGTTGTGACATCACTGGTGCCAGACTGTATTGGCTTCTACTTTTCCCTTTGATAAAATCGGTGGTGGGGAGATGGGAGGCTGGTATGCATGGGTCACAATTGGTCTTCCATAAACAACCTTGCCTGGACTTGTCAGAGAGTAACTTTCTAGGTGCAATCCCACGGTTATTCATGACTGAAGGAGGTCTTTACCCTTTGTAACTAAATAACAATGATGAAAAACTGTCTACTACAACTTGATTGGTATTTTATTTCACATCCCAGAAGGCTGAAAGGTAAATTCAGCCTAAGTGGGGTTTGAACTCAGAACATAAAATGGGTAGAATTGAGTTTGATGTTTAACCAGTTCTCATAACCATCTACTGAAATATTGATTTCTAACAAAGGTACATGATCAGGACAGGGACATAGTTGATTAAATCAACTCCAGTACTGGAAGATGAAAAGCAAATTTGATAATGATGAAATTTGAACTTAGAATGGAAAAAGAACTAGTACTGTGGAATTTAGTTTGATGCTCTACCGATTCCACCAGCCAACTCCTGAAACATTCACAACAGAAAAACTTACCATTAACTATGATTTCTAACATATCTGAATTACCAGCTGACTGCACAATGAAACGAGGCAAGCGAGATCCTTCTTCAGCTTCAGTGATTGGAGGTTTCTTCCAAAGCAATGGATATTCTATTGAATTATAAATGTAAAAGATATTCCATAGAATCAAAAATAGAAATGTTGTACTTAAATATAATGTTTGACTTTTAAGGCAAGAGATGTATAGTTTGATTTCTATTATTTGGTCCATTGTTATTTTATAAACTTAAATTGTTTACAAATATACAATGTTTAATGGTGAATATATCTCTTGTGCCCATGAAGATGTCCAGGTATCACACATGCACAGGTTGTCCTGTGCATGGTAAGGTGAACATGGAATAGCTATCTCACACTAGTCATCATTAGAACCAGTGTATGAATAGAATTGTAAGAGAGAACAGAGAGCTTTTAATGCCAGAGCGTTGTTGACACCAGAGTCACCTGACTGGCCCCTGTGCTGGTGGCATGTTAAAAGCACCCACTACACTCTAGGAGTTGGTGGCATTAGGAAGGGCATCCAGCTATAGAAACCTTGACAGATCAGACTGGAGCGTGGTACAGCCTCCTGCCGTGCCTGTCCTCAGTCAAACTGTCCAACCTATGCCAACATGGAAAGCGGATTATAAACAATGATGATGATAATAATGATGTATGTATGTCTATCACTTTTAAGTTATCACTACAGATCTCTCTCTATATAAACGGCAGTTTGTCTGTGCGTGTTTCTGTGTGTCTGTTTTCTCGTACCCTCACTCTGACCACGGCTTTCAACCGATTCTGATGAAACTTGACACACACATAGCCCAATGTCATAATTCAAAACTAACGCAGCGAAAATTTTGAAAAGTTCCCCCAGTTCTGAAAAAATCGATAATTCGACATGGGGTCGAGAATCAAAAAAAATAAACCACAGACTGTCTAGGGACGCAACTCAAACTTTTTTTACTCAAAAAAAAATTTACCATCATTTTTTTTCCATTTTTTTGCTATTTTTTGGCTATAACTCTCTAAAAATGCTTTATAGTTATTTCCCTTACAAACCTGAGCAACGCCGGGCGATACTGCTAGTTTTCTATAAAATTTTAGAGCCAACACTAAAAGTTGTGACATTTCATATACAAATATGCCTATGTAAACAATGCAAACGCATTATTTACATAGACATATTCATATATGAATTTTCATAACTTTCAGTGCTGGCTTTAAATTCTAAAGCAAATCTGTAGAGATAACTTAAAGTGATTATATCACACTGCCACATTGCTAAGTATTTCAATCATTTCTGTCAACTTAATGGCTCACCTTTCTCCACTATTGATTATTTGTCAATTTAACTACAACTTACATTAAGTGGAAAAAAAAAAAAGGATGTCATTTAGTAAAGTTAAAAGAAAAGAAAAATGAAGATTAACCTTTAATTTTCAGAGCTCCTAAATGCATCAGCATGTGTCGGACTTGATCTATATTTGGAAGCTACAAGAAATTGAAAAAAAGAAAAAATGGCAGAAACATCTGTTAGAAGCATCCATTTACATATCTAATTAAGAATTTGAAAATATCACAATTTCCTTAATAATGATGATGATTATGATGATAATAATAAGGAACTACCAGGCCAACATATTAAAGAACAGCAATAGCCCAACATGTCATTTATGCTAACAACAAAATGAAACCATTGATCAAGTTGTTTCTATGTCAGTCTTCTTGTGCCTACAGAATATCTCAACAGGCATGATAGAGCAGCAGAGTATATTCGCTGGGTAATTTGCAAAAACCTGGACATGCCCCATGATAAAAACTGGTGGGAACACAAACCACCTCCAGTGCTTGAAAATGACCACATCTCACTCCTCTGGAACTTCACTGTTCAAACTGACAGAAAGATAGATGCGAATAGGCCAGACATTATATTGAAAGACTTCAGACAAAAATCATGCCTCTTCATTGATATGACTGTCCCAATTGACATAAATGTATCTGTCAAGACCTACCAAAAACTGAGCAAGTATAAAATCTTAAAATAGAAATTGGCAAAATGTGGAACCTCGAGGACTAAAACAATACCTGTTGTCATAGGTGCCCTATGAATGATAGCAAAGGGGGCTGATTCCTACCTAGCTCAGATACCAAGAAACTCCAAAATGGCAGAAATTCAAAAGATAGTGCTCATGGGAATTGCCCATATCCTACATAAAATATTGTCTATGTAATCTCAAATTTTAAAACAAACTTATAATTTTCTTGTTTTCTTAAACATTCTCTCAAACAATACTATGTGCAAAACCAAATATATGACACTTTAGGCTTCGAACTTCTAATTTGTTGTCTCTTGAGGTTTCTGAGTGAGACTTGGAGTCAACTTCTACAAATACAAAGCAAAAGTCAAACATATAATAATAATAATAATCCTTTCTACTAAAGGCACAAGGCCTGAAATTTGGGGGAGGGGGATAGTCAATTTCATCAACTTCAGTGTTCAACTGATACTTATTCCATTGAGCCCGAAAGGATGAAAAGAATTTGAACTCAGAATGTGCAGAAAGAGGAAATGCTGCTAAGCATTTCGCCCGGTGCTAACTAATCTACCAGCTCACCATCTTAAATGATAATTATAACAATAACAACGACAATAATTATTATGGTTCCAAATTTTTGCACAAGGCTGGCAAGTTTGGGGTGGGGGTAAGTTGATTACACTGACCTCAGTATTCGACCCTGGTACTTATTTTATCAACCCTGAGAGGATGAAAGGCAAAGTTAATCTTGGTTGAATTTGAACAAGGATTTTGAAATTTGTACTTGAGGGTTAAGTATTGTGAGAAGAGACCCTGTGAGACCTTTCCCAACAGGTTGTTGCCTACGCTTACAGGATTAGCTGGAGAAAGTAAAATCAGGAGCTTTGAGAAGTAAAATGGAAATAATAATAATGATAGTGATTGGCACATTTGGAAGTATCATCATTCAACTATCAACATAGCTCAAAAAGATTGGTACAAATGTGAAAATAGAAAACCTACAAAAATCATTATTGCTTGGAACTGCAAGAGTTCTCTGCAGGGTTCTTGAAGCATGACCAGTAAACAAGTGTCACCTTAGTCTGCTGGTTGTTGACAGCAGACACTTTCCACAATGCCTAGCAAAATAAGCTGAGAGTTTTTTTCTAATAATAATAATATTTCAAGGAGACACGCTCTCTCCACTCCTTTTCTGCTTGGCACTGACACCTTTAGCTGACATGCTAAATAGAATTGGATGTGGATACAACTGTTATGGCAAAGCAATCAACCATCTCTTGTATCTGGATAATCTAAAACTGTATGCTACAAATGCTAAACAGCTGGAAACATTACTACAGATAGTACATGGATTTACCAAAAAAATAAACATGCAATTTGGCTTAGAAAAATGTCTCAAAGCAACCCTGAAAAGAGGAAACTAGTTAAGAGTAACAATAGCACTCTAGATAAAACAAATGAAATACAAAAATTAGACCAAAGCCAGATATACAAATACTTAGGAATGAATGAGCTAGATACAATACAACACACACAAATGAAAGAGAAGATAAGAAAGGAATACTATAGATAAGTTAGATCAATAATGAAAACA
Source organism: Octopus sinensis (assembly GCF_006345805.1). Lineage (NCBI taxonomy): Eukaryota > Metazoa > Mollusca > Cephalopoda > Octopoda > Octopodidae > Octopus > Octopus sinensis. The sequence goes on along the minus strand of NC_042998.1, from coordinate 99,310,007 downwards.
GCTCAATGAGAAAAACAAGATAATAGATATCAACACTCTAGACAGGAAAACAAGAAAAATAATGACAGGATTTAGAATGCACCACCCAAAATCTGAAAGGCTATATGCTAGGATGCACCACCCAAAATAGAAAGGCTGTATATACAATGTATCAAAGGTGGTAGAGGCCTTATACAGCTATAGATCTATTATAAAACACCACCATTGGACTACAGAAATATCTACTTCAGAAGCAAGGAAAACTAATACAAATAGCTACAAAACATGAACAAAACAAAAAACTGTTTTCTGTCTTTAAGGAAGGTGACAAATATGAAAATACCAAGAAAAGAATGCTTTCTCATCAATGTATCAATACCAACAGGTGACAATGTTTCTCTAAAAGAAATGGAGAAACTTTCAAAGTACAAAGATCTGGAAATAGAGGTAACATGAATGTGGAGCCTAAAAATAGAAACAATTCCTATCATAGTAGGTGCATTAGGTATGATAAAAAACATTCGGACAAATACATAACAAAAACACCAGGGCTACAAGTATATATAACATAGAGAAAATAGCACTACTAGGCACTGCACGCCTAAAACACTTCCAATACAGTGAAAATAACAGCATCACAACAAACCACAGCACATACCCGAGGCATACAGAGCTGCGCTCATTAGTGCAGTGAAAGCACATGATAAAAATAAGACTGCTAATTAATAATAATAATAATAATAATCCTTTCTACTAATGGCACAAGGCCTGAAATTTTGGGGGAGGAGGAAAGTCAATTACATCGACCCCAGTACTTGACTAGTGCTAAATTTATTGACCCTGAAAGGATGAAAGGCAAAGTTTACTTTGATAGAATTTGAACTCAGAACATAAAGATGGATGAAATGCTGCTAAACATTTACCCCAGCATGCTGACAATTCTGCCAGCTCACCACCTTAATAAAAATAATAATGATAATAATAATAATGATTTCTTTTATTGGCCACAAGAGCCCAAGACATGGAGGACAATATCGCAGAATGAGTTACAGCACAAAAGAAATTACACAAAAACATGTGGGGTTAACATCAATCAAAGAGAGATACTACCACATTAGAGGATATAACAGAGGATATATAATAGAAAGTAGAGAAATAGATAATATATAAATAAATAGATTTCCCAATAATGGGGCAGTTCACTTAAGGTAATCTGAGGTAAACCCCACACAAAAATCCTGGTTCACTCTGCCTGAGGACATGATTAAGTTTGCAAGGAATGAAGCCAGTATGCTCCGCTGGATGTGTAATGTCAGTGTGCATACACGACAGAGTGTAAGTGCCTTGAGAGAAAAGTTAGACCTAAGAAGCATCAGATGTTGTGTGCATGAGATATGACTGCACTGGTACGGACATGTGGTGCGAATGGATGAGGATAGCTGTGTGAAAAAGTACCATACCCTAGCGGTTGAGGGAACCTGTGGAAGAGGTAGACCCAGGAAGACCTGGGATGAGGTGGTGAAGTATGACCTTTGAACATAAGGCCTCACCAAGGCAATGACTAGCGACCAAGACCTTTGGAAATATGCTGTGCTTGAGAGAACCCGACAAACCAAGTGAGACCATAACCCGTGGCCTATGCCAGCGGTGTAACCAACCTACTTATGTGTTGTCTGTGAAGACCTGTTGAGGCAAGTGAAATCACAATCAAAATCAAAAATGCTTAAAATGATAGGGTGGATTTAAAGAAAATTTGGATGATGTTTTTAATGGTTGATTGACTATAAAGAGGCTCTTTTGATAGAGAATCTAGTTATACTACTCCATTATAGCCTGGAAAATCTAATTCATATTCTTCGAATTCAATCAGTAAGTGTGAATATGCAAAACTTTTCTAAAATTCAGCATTTAACTTTTTACTTTTGTTGTTCTAAATCCAAATAGTGAGCTAGTTTCTATGTTAGAGCCTCATTCCAAAATTAGTCCTTTCTTTATAGGAAAGATTCAAAAAATTAAAAAGAGATATACATATATGTATATGTACAAAGGAAGTAAAGAAACAAATAATTACCAGAGTTTTTAAGTCCGATTCTTTCATTTCTAAAAACTTTTTATATGTATTAAAACCCTTTTGCACAACCCTGTTAGCAAACTCTTCTGAAAAGCACATCTGTTCAAGTTCAGTGAAAATCCGTTTTTCAGCGCCATATAAATTGATGCCCTGAAAACAGATGCAGCTTCCCCCGTGGTTGTCAATGATTAGAAGCTGCCAAAAACGGGAGCTGTCGGAGAAGCCATCAAAGATCTGAGCTTTTCCTGAATTGAATGAAAAATAAAAAATATATCAAACATGTGGATGGTCTTTCTTTATAATTTATTTACAAAATTGTTACATTTTTCACAGATAATGCTGATTTACTAGATAACAAAGAAGTCTTGTCTCACTAAAGAACAATAATGGTCCTGTAGCAGGAATATTCAACAATCACCTGATGTTGCAATTTACTAAAATATTACTCGCATAATCAACAAAATTTGGCCATTCATGACTTCACATGAAACTGGCTCCAGCAACAGTACCAACTTTTTGCACCTTTCTCTTTGAGCCTACCTAGCAGCATAAATTCAGCACACTACAAAATAGAGAGCATTGAGAGACAGCTTAGCATTTAGCATGTGAGACAGTGAAGAGGAGACATCAGACTGGACACAGGAGACAGTAGCAGAGCAGCAGCTGACACCACAAGCTAATGAACAATAGGTAACTGTAACACAATAACCAGCAGTCAACCTTTTGACTGCTGCTTCAGCCACATCAACCCCAAAACTATTATCTCCAAACTCTCATGACATTTTGTCAATCATAGTAACAACTATATTTGTTTTTGTGTATGAAAAAAATAAAAAATTTTGTGCATCAAAAATTGCAACAGACTTCAGTCTTCTACCTATAGTTCTTATATTGTGATATGAAGATGTTAGAAACATGAAATTGTTATGATCAAGTTAATACTAAAGTGCCACTATTTTCTTTTAATTTCTTTTTTTACTACTTTCAGTTTTTGGCTAGTGAACATCTTGATGGAACTACCTTTGAAGTTTTTAATTGGTTATGTAAAACCCAAGTATTTTGTCAAGTATTTATTTTATCAATTCTGGAAGAAAAAAGGCAAAACTGACCTGAATGGAATTTTAACACAAAATATAAAAGGGATATGTGTGTGTGTGTCTATGTTTACAGTCTTCCCTGATAATCCTTCTTGGTAGCATATCATCATCATTGTCATCATCATCATCATCATCATTTTAACACCTACTTTTTAACCATGCATGGGTTGCATGGAATTTATTGGGACAGATTTTTTACTGTTGGATGCCTTTCCTGTCACCAACCTTCACATGTTTCCAAGCAAGTTAATATTTCCTCCATGGTAAAACATGGAAGACTGGAAACTAACAACCTGGCTTATATGAAGATAATGCTCATTTACAACCATCACATGCTATCTAAACAAAGGTACACACACACACACACACATATACATATATAAATATTACATTCCTTATCATGTTATCTAATCATGCTTCTTTGGCAATATCCTGCATTTATATTATGACCTTCAAATCTCAAGGGTATGCCCTGGCACTTACTGCCATCTGTATATCTCTCTTCCATTACTCGACCATCCCATTTATGTTCTAATCCCAGTCCCTTGTGAGCATGCCTGGCACTTTGCCACCATCTCTATCCTGCTGTCTTTCAATTTCTCTCTCCTTCTCCTGCACTTCCCTCAGGTTGGGTAACCATATATCTCCTTTGTGGTAGCATACCGGTTTCTATCTTCATTCCTGATCTCTCTCTCTCTCTCTCTCTGCCTTTGGCTGGATAATCTTGTACCTCCTCTACAGCAAGACACTCAAGGCTTCATCATCTGGCACAAGATTACCTCCTCCAATGCCTCCTCCCCTCTCAAAAGATTTTGTTTTTGTGTTGCAAGGTACTTGGTGACCCTGTCAGTGCAGGTGCCACTTAAAAAGCATCCAGTCCACACTGTAAAGTGATTGGTGTGTGGAAGGGCATCCAGCTGTAAAAACCTTGCCAAAAATGACCTCACCTGTGCTTGTGCCACGTATAAAGCACTGAGTCCACTTTGTTGAGTGGTTGGTGTTAGGAAGGGCATCCAGATGTAAAAATCCTGCCAAAACAGTTACAGAAGTCTGGTGCCTAAAACAATAATGAGCCGGCTGCGCTGGTATGGTCATGTGGCAAGAATGGATGAGGATAGCTGTGTGAAAAAGTGTCACACCCTAGTGGTTGAGGGAACCTGTGGAAGAGGTAGACACAGGAAGACCTGGGATGAAATGATGAAGCATGACCTTCGAACATTAGGCCTCACCGAGGCAATGACTAGTGACTGAGACCTTTGGAAATATGTTGTGCTTGAGAAGACCCGGCAAGCCAAGTGAGACCATAACCTCGTGGCCTATGCCAGGAGTGTAACCAGCCCACTTATGTGTATCTTTCCTTCATTGGACACTAAACTCTGCTTGCAAAGACCTGTTGAGGCAAGTGAAATCAAAATCAAATCCAATGACTGGCATCCATGCTAGTGGAGCGCTAAGAGCACCATCTGAGGATCATCTGGCTTCCGTGCCAGTGGCACATAAAAAGCACCATTCAAGCGTGATTGCTACCAGCATCGCCTTACTGGCATGTGATTAAACATTCGAGTGAGGTTGTTGCCAGTGCTGCTGGACTGGCTCCTGTGCAGGTGACACATAAAAAACACTTTTTGAGCATGGCTTTTGCTAGTACCGCCTGACTGGCCTTCGTGCCGGTGGTACATAAAAGCACCCAATACATTCTCAAAGTGGTTGGCATCGGGAAGGGCATCCTGCCGTGGAAACTCTGCCATCTGGTTCGCTGATCCTCAGTCAAATCGTCCAACCCCTGCTAGCATGGAAAGCAGACATTAAATGGTGATGATAATGATATCATTAATCTAATTAATCTCAGATCAATCTTTTGTGATTAAACATTTGATAAAACTTCTCCCAAATGATGCTAAAATAGATTTAAGTTTTTAAAACATTAATACCCTTTTGATTATTAATATAATTTATCTTATTACTCACCTGGGTCCTTAGGGTCACTACTACCTTCTGATTTACAGGCAAAATGAACTACAGTTGACCAGGGGCCTCTGTAAAAGATAAATAATACATATCAATATATAAAAATATAGTTACATACACACACTAAAGGCTGAACCTCATGGAAGAGGTGACAAAAACTACAACAAAAGATGAGAAACCCTGCTGAAATTGTCTGTCCAGCTTATGTTAAGCATGGAAAAGTAGACATAAATTGATACTGATGATCATCACAATAATTTCAATTTAATAAATGTAATTCCAAGTGTGGTGTCAGTGGATAATTCACCATTTGTGTCATGTGCTCAGTATATTAGCAGAACATATTAAATAAATAGTCCTATCAAGAAGTGACACCAAACCTTAGAATGATCTAATCAGATTGTATCAAAGATGTTTAGTTGCTATTATCTCTTGTTGCTAAATGGAACATTATTTATTGATGCTATGAAGCTACTGCAAGAATAGTCAAACCAAGTTTTGTTTACCTTGAGTTTAGGCCATTTGGGTCTTGTATAATGTTAATAAATTGACTGTCGTAGGTCCTGGCTTTGCCAGGTCCTGTCGAGCTGTCTAACCCATGTTAGCATGGAAACACAAAACACTAAATGTTGATGATGATGATGAAGCCATTCTCAATTTTGAGCATTCAAATGAATGCCACCACATTCAGTGTCCAAGCAATTATAGGTAATAATACAAGAGAACCAAAGCCCACAAATCAAGGATCAAAACTGATATATGCCACACTACTAATATGATTATTAGTTGACATATAAAGGTGATAAGCTCACAGAATTGTTAGCATGCTGGAAAAAATGCTTAGTGGCATTTCATCCATCTTTACATTCTGAGTTCAAATTCTGTCACGGTTGACTTAGCTTTTCATCAATCAAATAAACACCAGTTAAGTACTGGGGTTGATGTAATCGACTGCCTTTTCTCTTCCAAAATTTCTGATCTTGTGTCTAGAGTAGAAAGGATTATTAGTTGACATATAAGTAGTGTAGCACAGTGCTTCTCAAACAATCTGATGTGGCATACCGGCAGTTATTTTTTTTTCCAATGTGCCTGTGCCAGAGACTGGTAATATTTCTTAGTAACATCAATTTATACCAGAAACATCATCATCATCATCATCGTTTAATGTCCGCTTTCCAAGCTAGCATGGGTTGGACGATTTGTCTGAGGACTGGCAAACCAGACGGCTGCACCAGGCTCCAATCTGATCTGGCAGAGTTTCTACAGTTGGATGCCCTTCCTAACGCCAACCATTCCGAGAGTGTATGGGTGGTTTTACGTGCCACCAGCACAAGGGCCAGTCAGGCAGTACTGCCAACGGTCATGCTCAAATGGTGTTTTTTACGTGCCACCCGCACAGGAGCCAGTCCAGCGGTACTGGCAACAACCTCACTCGAACGTTTTTTGATGCGCCACCAGCATTTTTGTGCCACCGGCATGGAAGCCAGTCAATGAATATAATAAAAGTTGACAAGTATTTTTATCGTATATTTATTTTGTAAACATATAATACAATATTACATAAGCATTTTATAATATTTCTTTCTTTTCTGGAAACTTGCTGCTTACCAGCAGCAGATGGCTCATGGACTGGTGCCAGTCCATGAACCAGCACCGGTCCATGGATTACCACTTGAAGTAGCACACTCTGGTGCAAGTATTCTGGTTTAACCCTTTAGTGCTCAGATTATTCTGTCAAATGTGATGTTTGTTTATTTAAAATGGTTTGAATTAATCATGCATTATCTTGTAGTTTAGAGATTTCAGTGATGTGATTTTTTAGTTTTAGAATGACATGGTAGGGCTGAGGTTAGAGGCGAGAACTGGTCAGTTTCAATATAAAACAGGTTAAATATTTTGGCCGGATATGGCCGGTTTGAATGCTAAAGGATTAAGGAAGAGAATTTCTTGTCTTCTTCTCACCAGTTGCAGAGACACTGACAAGAGCCAAGCATTGCTCTTCCTACCTCTGCCTTAAAAAAAAAAATCTAGTTCAATGCCTAAGAATAATTTACAAATGCTACTGATCAGTAATTTTATATTCAGAAATGTTCAGAGCAACAAATATTGTTATAAAAAATACCAGTCAATTCCCATTTCATTATGGTGAAACATTTCAACTTACTCAATTGTATAGCCTTTCCGTAGTTCAAAATTTTTGACCATATTTGGACTGTCCCTGAAAAATATTAGAAATATTCTGTACTTATTACAAAAAAAAGAGTAAACTAAAGATGCTGCATCACAAAACAAATCAGAAAATTCATGACACACCAAGATATGTTTCAGTTCAGTAAATAAAATATTGACCAAAGTTTGTTCTTTGTTCAGAACTGCAGTGACATAAACAGAACCACAGCATCAAGTGTTTAAAAAAAAATGTAACTAGACTTATCTAAAACTGTTTTAATGCAATAATAGAAAATCTAACTGAGAAAGATGGATCTTGGTTCATAAGGCATCATGTTTAAAGCTGAAACTTATATGACACATAAACACACTCAAACAGGAATAATTTTCTATTTGTTTTTTACTGCATGTATGAGTGCTGCTTTCATCATGTAGTATTATTATACATATTTTGGTACAGAATTTATCAGGAAAGTCATGATTAAATGAACAATTTTACTTCATAGAATCACAAAACTGATCACTGTTTGAGATCAGTAAATAAAATATGGATAAAAATTTGTTCTACTTTGTTCAAAAGTAGAGTGGCATGAAAGAGCCGCAATATTAAGGAATAAAAAGAAATAAAAACTTCATTTGGTAAACTGTTAATAATGGTGAATCTGATGGAGAATTGGGTTATGGTTGCTTAAGGTGTTCTTTCAACAACAATCCTATAACTTATACACAAAAGAAATATGTTTTAATCAGTCATCTGCTACCAATGTGCAAAAGATATATTTATGGAGTTGGTTAATACTCAGGTGGGTTTCTATACACAGTTGCTACACAGCATATTTACCTGAAGTCCTATGATCTAAAAGAAAGCAATTTAATAATATACATAAAAACAGAACAAAGAAGTCCCTTATCAGAATTCTGGGATGTTAGGGAACATGTTAGAACTTTTTACAACACAATGTAATTTAGTTGTATTTGGCTAGACTAGCAGTAAATAGAATTGATTAGGATCAATCAAAGAAGTAAATTTCTTTTAAAATATAACAATTTTGAAAATTTAGCAAGTATAGACAGATGTTAAAAAAAGTAAATAAATAAATGCAGAACTGTTTGATTTGGAAAGGTTTCAATTATTGGAATGGATGTAAAAAAATTAAACAATAAAATACATTTAAATTGAATAACTTTAATAAAAATCTGATATCTGCCTTTTCTCAATAAAATTATTTTGGTTTGGTATGAAATTAGGGTAATTATTCAATAAATTTGATTAAAAAGAAAATTCTTTCTACTTTCTAAATTTCATCTAGGTCAAAACTTTTAAAGGTGTTTTTAGGTGCTATATGGAATGTATATATGTATACATACAGACACACACACAAATACATATGTATGTGTTTATATATATATATATATATATATATATATATATATATATATATATATATATATATTATATATATATATATGTATATATGTATATATGTATATATATATATATATATATATATATATATATATAAATATATATGCATGTATGTATACATATGTGTGTGTATATAGATGAATGTGTATGCAATTTTGAATTTGATATATTTAACTAAGCAAGTGAGATATTTTAAATAGGTAAAATGTTACAATGAAAACATACATGGATATGACAACAATAATTGAAAGATTTTACTGTACAATAACAATGAATCTCCATGTCAAACAGAATACTGGGATGACAAATGACAAACTTGTGAAAAGAAATGTTGCATCATGACATAAAAAAACAAAACAAAAAACAGGATGTTGGTATTCAGAGATGACAACACCAAAAATAGGCATGCACCATTTGAATAACATTATATAGACAACAAAAAACATGGATTTTATTCTCTATATGCAGATAAGCTGCCAAATCCACCTGCATATCAATAAGCTGCCTATTTCATTCACATGCTGGATTCATTTACATTGATATAAAGTGCTTGTCTCATCTACATAAAAATGGGCAGAATAATTCACCTGCAATTCACCTATATAAGAGATAAGCTACATAATCCACCCATATAAAGAAGGAGAAACAGTTCCTTAGAATTCTCCTGCAATATTGTACTGATTAAAATAAAGAAGATTTAAGATCTTTAGTGAAGTCTAATATAATTGAAGGTGAATTAAGGTAGTCATAAGATTATTAGTAAAGAACTAACAGATGTATGTCTATTTAAATAATTATTTCTACTTTCATTTACACTCTCTTTTAAAATACATTACTTACACACACATATGTAATAAAGGTGCCCCTAGGCAGTTGTTCTGTCTGCCAGAAATAGTAAACAAATCTCTCTTAAATCCAAACAGCTGTCTTAAAATGTATAATTAATAAAAAAAATAAGGATAGGGTGGTCATAACTGGCATGTCTTTCATCATAGGTCTACTCAGCCAAGCCACATTTTTATCAACAACACACATCATTAACTTTCTACAACTTAATTATTCATTTCTCAATCTATTTCTAATTATTCTAACACTATCAAGCTGCTGCCCAAAACTTTATTCTGAATCACACATGATGTGACATAAATAAATCATTAGAAGAACTACATCAAAGTCTGCTTGATAAAGACATGTTTTATCATAAACAGCCCTAAATATAAGGAGAGAAAGTAGAAGTAAAAAGAATAGGTGATGCTTAGTCTTTTAACTTTTTGTGTCATTAGGGCACTACTAAAGATTTAATCTTTATGTTCTGATACAAAGGATGATGTACTGGGGAAGTATTTCATTGCTTTATCCATTCTCACAGCAGGATTTAACTCCAGTACTGCAACATAACAATAATAAAGAGTTCCTTATACTTACAAGGATGAACTGTACTTACTAATGGTGCCTATCATTTACATTTAGGTAGACTGAACTAGCAAGCTTCAAGTGTTAGGTGTAGAGGAAATTGTTCACAGCTCAGTTCTGGTCACAGAATACAAACCAACAAACCAGTCAAAGTATATTTTAGGTCAATGCTTTACTGACCCAGTCAGCTGTAACTCCAAAGTACAGGTGGAATATAACATACAAATAACTATATAGGAGGTGGACAATGCAACTATTTGGGACAGAAAATCTTATCAAGTGTAGGAAAATGGACAACATTGAGATATGGGTTAAGAAAGGAAGTTACTGATTATGTTGGACGTGGACTAAATATCAAACACTCACCTGCTGACCAAAAACAGCTAGTGTTCTCTATCATCTGTTAATAATTATAGTAAGTACTAACATTTTATAAATCAGCACCGACAATCTCGGTCACAGGTAAAGTTGGAAATATTACACTAAGAGATTTTTCATGGGAAACATCAACAATATAGGCATTAACCAAATATTTTGAGTCTAGCAAGCCACTACTATATTTTAATTTTCCAAATAAATTAATAAGTACAAAATAAATAAAATAAGTGAAACAAATTGGGATTTTTAGCTTTTATGCACTTCACATCATATTTGTAGCATGCATACTTTTATTTAACATTGCTCTGCAAATGAACATTAAGTCCAAATCTATTAAGGCCTATGGCAGGGGAAATAAAAAAGGAGATCAAATGTGTTGATACTTAAATTGCTTTAGAGAAGAATTCATTTCAGTTATTCTATTAAACACAGACACATCAAAGGATTGGCAAGGTTGGATGACTTTTTGGTAAAATGGATGCCTATATATTCATGCAATCTATTTCTGATATAAAGCTGAAATAAGTTGATAATCTCAAAACAAAATTTTATTTTTGTATGTCAAATCTAAAACTATCTGTAACACATCATGGAACTTCAAATTATCACATCTGAAATATTTTTGTCAGAAAATGCAACACATATTTCAAGGAGGACAATAAAGAAGAACTAATACAGGTAAAAATTTCAGGTTATTTATGTTTATCTTGTGTGAAAGAACTTCTTTGTTGTTGCTCAACCCACTCAGTGTAGTAACCAAATTTCTCTTAAACTCTTTACATATTTGAAAAAGGGTACCTTATGTTTTATGTAACGAGAAATATTGGTTTCAAATTTTGATACAAGGCCAGAAATTTCAAGGAAGAGGCTAAGTTTATTATACCGACCCCAGTGCTCAACTGGTACTTATTTTATCAACCCTGGAAAGATGAAAGGCAAAGTTGACCTTGGCAGAATTTGAACTCAGAACATAAAGACGGACAAACATTTTGCTCAGCATGCTAATAATTTTGCCAGCTCACTGCCCTATATGTAACTAAATATTAAGACAGTATATATATTCTGCAAGGACAACAAGCAAGTTTGCCAAGGTTAAAAGTATTGATTGAAAGCTTTGATTCATCAGTTAACATCCATATTATAAAACTATTAACCCTTTAGCATTTAAACTGGCCATATTCAGCCCATATATTCTTTTGCAATTTATGTTCAATCTGACCAGATCTGGCCTCTTACACCTACCCAGTAATGTCATTCTAAAAATAAACAGTTGCATCATGAAGAACTCAAACTTATTAGATAGTGCATGATTAACTGAAAAGAAGATGAAAAAGTAAGTTTTAAATTTGACAGAGTAATATGAATGCAGCAGAGTTGACTGAGGCTGCATAACAACAATAGTAACAATAGTTCCTGTCAAAGTATCTACACAACATTGAGATAGTTGTTGAAGCCTAAAATTTAGATCTTGGCTAGAGCAACTATACAGTTACTTCTTAGAGGATGTTACAAATTACACCCATGTTTCGTTAATAGATTAACCAGGAACTCATTCAAATATTGGTACCCTTATCTTCTAAATACAAAAGGTGTTATGTTTGACATTTTTATAAATCATAATAAAGATATTTTACATTGACTGTGAAGATGGTATCGATTAAACAACATTCCTTGGGTCAATATTCTTCATCTAGATGCCATTCCTAATGCTTTTGCACATTTAATCACTTCTGAACATTTTGTTCATTGGATCCATAAATATGTCTCTGTTGCTGAAATCGTGTCAATGTAAAGACACATGGGAATAAACACACACACACACACATACATATATGAGAGGTATTGGTATCCAGAAGACCCAAGGTGGAAGGTAATGATATGTAAGTGATATGGACGGACCGTAATTAAACTCTCAGTTTGATAACGATACAAGTGAGGAGTCTAATGTGAGTCTTGTATGAGTATGTATATGTTAAATAGAATGGGACAACAAAGCCAAGGGTGTGTGGAATTTTCAGGACATTTATAAAGAGAAAGTTAGAAAGTTGTGTTGGATATGGCCTGTTTAAATGCTAATGGGTTAATAGTTTTATAACATGGATGTTAACTGATGAACTGAAGCTTTCAATCAACACGTTTAACCTTTCTCTTTATAAATGTCCTGAAAATACCACACAGCCTTAGCTTTATTGTCTCATTCTATTCAACACACACACATATATGTATATATGCACACACACACAGACATATATATATATATATATATATATATATCTATATATATATATATATATATATATATATATATATATCACTGTGATTACCGTGACCGACCAGGCTATCAGATGTTGCTACACATCGCTGGTCACAATGCACTTCACATTGTTTTAGCCTTCAAATGACACCACCCCGCTGGCTAAGCGAGCAGGCCAATATATATATATATATATATATATATATATATATATATATATATATATATATATATATATATATATATATATAATATATATATATATATATATGTAAATGTAATATGTGACAATTATTCGGTAGCCATGATAAAACTCCGAGTTTCGGATGCTGAGGTGGAAATCCGATGGCCAGATAACTGAAGAGATGGCGGCATGAATTTCCACTTCGGCATCTGAAACTCGGTGTTTTATCATGGTTACCGAATAATTGCTACATATTACATTTACACATAAATTCCTCTATTTACATAATATCAAGGTCTCTTTCTTTCTTTTGTTGTCTTACCATTTTTATCAATATATATATATATATAATCAGGGTATTAGACAGTACCTGCATTGTTAGAAATACACACATGGTCAATACACATATGGTGACATGAGTATTTTTAGCTCTCAACCACAATACCCATTGACAAGAACTAAGTGTTTATCACAGGGTTCGAAATCACATAATATGAGTACATCCGCAAAATCATTTGCCATTTTTACTCACTATTCTTAAGTTGGCTTTTCTGTTTACTTGTTTCTTCAAATTCACTAGTGTGTATAAGTAATAAATATGGTTTTTGAATCATTTTGACTCTTATGTCTAGCAATGCTGGAACTACCTAGTACCCTCATTATAAATTAATAATTTAACCTTCATAGTTATTTTATGCTTGCTAGCCACTTATATTATTATTATTTATTAATAATAATAATATTTTTATATATATCATCATCATCATCGTTTAACGTCCGTTTTCCGTGCTAGCACGGGTTGGACGGAAAATAAATGCAAGCTCACCAGGATACGAACCTGGAATCTTCTGATACGCAGTCAGACGTGTTATCCATTGCGTAACATATATATATATACACACACACACACACACATATATATATATACATATATATATATATATGCATTAGAACAGGTTGTGGGTGTATGGTTAAGAGATCCAGTTTGCATGGTCCTAAAGTTGATTACATTACACAACACTGTGCAAAAGTAACTTCTACTATAGCCTCAAATCAGCTATTGCTTGATGGGCTTCTGTGGTGGAAATTGTACAAAAGCCTATACTACATACATGCACTCAGTTGAGTGTATTTTAATAGCATAGGTTAAGGGATGCAAAAAAGCCTCACTTAGGTTTTGCCAGGAGTACTCTAGGCAGTATACACTCTAACTACACTACTGGTGCATTTATGTTTATACCAGCCCCACAAATTTGTTTTTATGTGTCTCTTTATATCTTTTAACTCGGCAGTTCAACAAAAAGAGATTGATAAATTAAGTACCAGACTGAAATAAGTAGTGGAGTTGATATGATTGACTAAAACCTTTGAATGCAATACTGAAGCTTTATTGTTGTTCAATGAACAACAGCAGTGGAAGAGTATAAAGAAATACATTCAAACTATTGCTACCCTAATTATTAATGCCCAGCTATCAACCTTGTACTATTAAGCAAAAGTTGTTATACTTGGCATACATGTAAAAATCTTGTTTACATATTTATAAGTAGTTCTACAATACTTCTTTTTGGCAGCTTGTAAGACAAAAGTAAGAGATTCCTAATGAGTTATAAATGAAATATGAAACTAACCAGTTTGATCTTCATTCCAAGCTACCAAAAAGCCCTGCTATCTACTTTCATTGCTATAGTGTATATATATATACACACACACATATACATGTATATATATATACAAGTATATATGTATGTATGTATGTATATATATGTGTGTGTGTCTGTATATTTATGTGTGTATATATGTGTGTGTGTGTGTTTATATATGTATGTATATATGTATGTATGTATATCTATTTAACTACCTATTTGTCTATCTACACAAATGTGTTGGTGTATATGTATGCATGTATAAAGACACATATGCACACGCAGACATGCATGCAGATATGCACACAGACACACACACACATAGACAGCTATGTATGTATATAGGTTTAACAATTGACTAAGCACTATTACTGAAAATATTTGCAATTTGCTACTATGTTAAAATCATGCATTATATATTTTTGTTAGAGTAAACTACGAGAAATACTGAAAAGATTTATATGATGACATACCATCCAAAAACCTTGATTCCTGTAATTATATGTTCATGCTGGAGATCCAACACTGTCCAAGCCTGTTGGATTGAAGGAATTACCCAAAAACTACAGTTGTCATCTAAACAAAAATAAAAAAAGATAGATAAATTAAAAACAAAGGACATCAACTCAGAGTACGCCTTATACTCTATTCTGTCTACAATGGTTATAAATAAAAGGATTATATAGTTTAAAACAATCCTGATCTACAAAATATATTTCAAGACTGCTGGCTTGAAATGTTGGAAACAGAAGCCAAATCTCTCTTAAGCTGCACAATACTATCTTGAAATCTTTTTTAAAGAAGGACATACTCTATAATGTAGTCCAGAAGAAGAAAAGTTAAAAACATAGAATAGGCATGGCATGAATAATGAATGATGCTCTTGATTGTAGGTTTCCTCATCCAGGAACAAATTAGGGCCAAACAATAACAACAACAAAGGCAACTATTATTATTACAATTAGATTAGAGTGGTAAGCTGGCAGGATTGTTAGTGAGTCAGACTAAATGCTTAGCAGTGTTTCTTCTGGTTCTTTACATTCAGACTTCAAATGTAGCCAAGGCTGACTATGTTTTTCATCCTGTCATAGTCAAACTAATAAGTACCAGTTGAGCAATGAGATCGATGTAATTGATGAGCCTCACCCAATTTTCAGGCCTTGTGCCTATAGTAGAAAGAATTGTTACAATTGAAGTTAAAGCTATGAGCTGACAGAACCATTAGAACATTGGGGAAAAGTGGTTTGCTCTATATCATCTTAGTTCAAATCTCACAGAAGTCAATTTCTCTTCCTATCCCTATGGGGTTGATAAAATAAAATAACAATCAAGTACTTGAATCAATATTACTGTCTAACTTACTTTCTTCTATATTTCTGGCCTTGGACCAAAATTAGAATTATTATTATAATTTCTTTATTACTATATGTATATATCTCGATATGTATATATCTATGCATGTATATGTCTTTGTGTTTGTGTTTGTCCTCCATCACCATTTGACAATCAGTGTTGGTTTTAGGTCTCAGTAATTTAGCAGTTCAGCAAAAGAGGGACTGATAGAATAGGTACCAGACAATTATAAGTATTGATTTGTATGACTAAAATCCTTCAAAGCAGTGCCCCACTATGACTGCAGTCCAAATGACTGAAACAAGTAAGAGGAAGATAAAAGATTATACAGTTCTATATTTGAGAGATGAGGAATTATGTACATTATTTACATTTGATGGATATTTGTCCTCATCTTGTTTGTTGTTAACAATGTTTCAGCTGATATACCCTCCAGCCTTCTTCAGGTATCTTGGGGAAATTTCGAACCTGGGTTCTCATTCCTAAGGTATTTTTCGATGTTATCATTATTATTATTATTATTCAGGTCACTGCCTGGAATCGAACTCAGAATCTTGGGGTTAAGAGCATGGGCTACTAACCCCAAGATTCTGAGTTCGATTCTAGGCAGTGACCTGACTAATAATAATAATAATAATAATAATAATAATAATAATAATAATAATAATAATAATGATAACAACAACATCGAAAAATACCTTAGGAATGAGAATCCAGGTTTGAAATTTCCCCAAGATACCTGATGAAGGCTGGAGGGTATATCAACCGAAACACTGTATTAACAACAAACAAGATGAGGACAAATATCTGTCAAATGTAAATTATGTAAATAATGAAGATAAAAGATTATTATTGTAATTTTAAAAATTATCTTTACATTTACATTCTTTCCTAGTTTTAGATTCTTCTCCATATTTGCACTAATACATTCATATCAATGTAACAACTGGTTTGTTAATTTGTTTATTTGCCAGCATAAAAAAGTGCAAATATTGACAATTAAAAATTATCCTAGGACCATATGAGCGGGTACTGAAAAGTTCCTGGCTTTAAGGGTATCACAAAGGGTATCAAAAGGTTGGTGGCCTAACCTTCTGAGTTTTTTTTTTTGCAGTGCTTAGAAAAACTGAAGGACTGTTGCAATAAGTGTATGGATCTGAGAGTGGACTATGTTAAATAAAATCATAATTAACTGATCCTCCTGTATTTTCTTTTACCCAAAGCCAGGAACTTTTCAGCACCCCCTCGTAGTTATCCTTGTCTTTATTTTCATAGTAAATGTTAGATAAACAAAGGAGGTACAGCAAAAGAAATTTTAAGTGTTCCCATCTCTGTGATGCTTTGTTTCATTTTGTAACCAATCAAATTCCCCCTTCAAATCCTGAATATACAGATTAAAAAATATATCCTGTTGATAAGTAAATTTTCTTTCTTGTCTGAGCATTTTTGCCGTAAAACTACTAGTTACAATGAAAGAATAACTTCAGCTTATAATAAAAATATATACACTTTACTTGTTTGTACTGAGTTTTTTTTTAATTTCTTATTTGCTTATTCAAATGCATAAATAGATATATACATACACATTTACCTATCTCCCTACTCAGGTCATTTCTCTCCCTCTTACCCTCTCTCTCTAAATAAATAATGCTTGTTTTTATGTTCAGTTATAATAAAAATGATTCTACACTAATCTAATGGGTTAGTCTATACTTTTGTAGAGTACAAATTTATTATTCTTATGCAAGAATTGTTGACTATGACTTCGAAGTCCCTGTCAACAACATTCCTGTATAAGAATATATATATATATAGTCAATTCAAATAAACAAATAGAAAATGAAAAAAAAAAAGGCAAACAACAAATGTGAGGACAGGCACAAGAAGTGTATTAGCTTGATGCTTGGTGAAAGGAGGGAGCTTAACATTTCGAGCATAGCTCTTTGTCAGAAAGGAGAAAGGGAAAAATCCAAAGAAGAAGAAATTGCCAACAGTACAAACACACAAACACACACACACATGCACACACACACAAATACACACACACACACACACACACATTCATAAATACACACAAAGAAATAAAAACGTGGAATAAGGTGACATACAGAAAGAGAAAAAGATATGTTAATGCTTTGGTTACCCTATTTCTGTTAAAATACACTGCCTTTCTTTCAATTAATTTTGAAAACAATAAAAAATTTATTAAAATATATTTGTCATTATTAAGCTGATGTTTCAAATGTAAATTAACATAAGTTTTGATAGAAGGTTTTAGTTTAGATCACTTTAACCCTTTAGCATTTAAACTGGTCATATTTGGCCCAAATATTCTATCTATTTTGTATTTAAACTGGCAAGATCCAGCCTCTCACTCCTACCCTACAATGTCATTCTAAAAATAAATGATCACCTCATCAAAATCTTGAAGTTACAAGATAATTGTGGTTAATTCAAAGCAATGTGAAAGAATAGGCATTACATTTGGCAAAATAATCTGAATGCTAAAGGGTTAAGACAGAATGTGTATCATTGATTTAGGGGTAGATTCAGCTGAGTTGGTATTGAGAGTTAAAAGTCAAAGGTCAAATTGGCCTTGAGTAGATTTGTAAAAATAATCACCACCCATGCCAGTGGAACGTTAAAAGCACCATTTGAGCATGATTGTTGCCAGGGCTGCTGACTGGCTGTCGTGCTGGTGGCACGTAAAAAACCCCATTTGAGCATGGTCATTGCCAGTGCCACCAGACTGGCTTCTGTGCAGGTGGCATGTAAAAAGCACCATTTGAGTGTGGCCGATGCCAGTACTGTCTGACTGGCCCTTGTGCCAGTGGCACATAATAACACCCACTACACTCTTGGAGTGGTTGGCATTAGGAAGGGCATCCAGCTGTAGAAACTTTGCCTAACCAGATCGGAGCCTGGTGCACCCTTCAGTCAAACTGTCCAGCCCATACCAGCATGGAAAGCAGACGTTAAATGATGATGAAGATCAAGCAAGAAAATAAGAAAAAAAACAAAGATTCTTAAATTAAGAAAATTAGTTATTAAGAAAAAAATCTAGAAGCTCAGGAATGTGAGATATAATGCAAAAAAATAAAATGGGTGTAAAATAATGACAATAATGGTTTCAAATTTTGGCACAGGGTCAGCAATTTTAAGGGAGGGGTTAAGTTGATCACATTGATCCCAATGCTGAACGGTTACTTATATTTTTGACCCTGAATGGATAAAAGAGAGAGTTGACCGTGGCAGAATTTGAACTTTGAACATAAAGCTGGATGAAATGCTGCTAAGCATTTTACCTAGCCTGCTAATGATTCTGCCAGCTTACTGCCCTAATAATCCTTTCTACTGAAGGCACAAGGCCTGAAATTTGAGGGGAGAGGACTAGTTCATTACATCAACCCCAGTGTTTCACTGGTACTTAATTATTGGACCTGAAAAGATGAAAGACAAAGTCTACCTTGGTAGAATTTGAATGCAGAACATGAAAATGGATGAAATGCTGCTAAGCATTTGCCCAGCGTTCTAACAATTTGGCCAGTTCACTGCCCTAATAATAATGATAATAATGATAAATATAAGTATATAATAATAATATTAGGGAGTAAATCCAAACTTACAGGGAAAAATTAGATTTAGGATTAAATCTAATTTTACAGTATAAATATATATATATATATTAAATTAGAGATAAAACCACTATTAGGCAAATCAAACAATGAAAAACATAAACCAAAGCATTTTAAATTTTGAATTTTATATTTTATATATTTTGTATATTATATTAATTAATTTTATTTCTATGCTTTGGTTTATGTTTTTCACTGTTTGATTTGCCTAATAGTGGTTTTATCTCTAATTTAATATATATATATATATTATATATATATATAATATATATATATTTACACATGCACATATAGTCAGGAGAATGACACACAGTACTTACTATCTAAAATATTAGTATTTGGACTCATTGCAGTACAACAACTGCAATAACTTGGCGAGTTTTCTGTCCATTTCATGTTATTTTCAAGTTCCGGATATTCTAACAGAAACAAACAAACAAATAAATACACAAATGAATAATCACGTTAGCAATAAATAATAGTTTTGAGAAAGAAAAATCAAAGAATTAGTCTAAATTATTCTTTGAACAAATATTTTCCAGGAACACATGTAGGCACACACACACACACACACAAGCACTCACATACACATGCACTTACTCACACACACATGTACTCATAATATACACTCATGCACTCACACACACATGCACACATGAAGAAAAACACCTGTAGCTTTTAACCCTTTTATGGTCATATTACTAATGAAATATACTGCAGATGAATTTTGGAAATAATCAACAATTTGAGGGAATTTGGTAAAATAACTTTCTATGTTATCAAGCTGGCAATTGGAACATAACTTAAAAAAAGGTTCTTACATAAAATTATCAGGGAAGATTTTAATTTAGATATGAGCATCTTAAAAGAAAAAAAGTCTCAGATGAACTATCATGAAAAGAGTTTTGGCTGCTGTGTCACCAATGAAAGCTTTGTGTCAAGGTTAAGTCTCTGTAGAATTCAAATTCTAGAGTGAGATTTAGAGAGGGATAGGCTCCACCAATTTGACTTGTCTGATAGCACCACATGAGGACATTTTCAAATACAGTGTGCATGGATGCATTTTCAAATATACTGGTATCGTTGTGTGATTAGGAAGTTTGATTTCTGACCAGGTGGTCCTGGGTTCAGTGCCATTGCACAGCATCTTGGTATATTGTTTTACTGGGCCAACCAAAGCCTTGTGAGTGGATTTGGTAGATAGAGACTGAAAGAAGCCCATTGTATGTATGTGTGCACACACATGCATGCACACACACACATGTGTATGTTTGTGTGTGTGTGTGTGTGCCCATGTCTTGACATCATGTGATGGTAGTAAGCAAGCATCACTGTTATACAAGTGGTGTTGTTTGTTTTCAGTCTTCTGTGGAAAATGTCTGGTCACAGGAAATATCATCTAGCTTGGAAACAGTTGTGGGTTGGTGACAGAAAGGGCATCCAGCCATAGAAAAGCTGCCTTAATAAATTCCATCTGATTTATAAAAGCATGGAAAAGTGGACATTCAATGATGATGACAGGTGCATGCACTACCACTCCCATGCACTGTCCATTCTTATACACAAATAACATAACTAAAACAGAATGAAATGAAATGTTTCAGAAAAAATACAAAACAAAATCCAATAGTCCTTACTTTTGATATAAGATTTTTTTCGACGTTCTACAAAAGAGCTATTAAACTGTACATGGGCACGTCTTAATTCTCCTGTGCTGTATTCTGAAATAGCAATAGCAATAGCAATGAGTATTAAGTGAGGAAGCTGAAGTCATATGTAAGTTCAAACTGCAAGCTGTCACAGAATTTTTCTTGGATGGGTTAAAATGTAGCATCATGAGTATTTTCATTGAAATACTAAGGGGCTTTTTTTAACATGTCTTCTCTAGCCAAAGGCCCATAAAGCCAGTTTCCTGGATTCTATGGTGTATATATTTTTCACCTGGATGGAATGCCAGTCTGGTGCAGGATTACTCATTTTTGTCAGCTGAGTGGACTGGAGCAATGTGGTACAGGAATCGAAACCACAATCTTATGATCATGAGTGTAACACCCTAACCACTAAGCCACGCACCTCCACTTTTCTCTAATATGATAGTACATCCAGTTTTTTGTAGGTGTAGTATGACTGGATAGTTAAGAAGTTTGCTTCATAACCTCAAGGTCCTCAGTTTGATTCCATTGTGTGGCATCTTAGGCAAGTGTCAGTTTCTATAACCTCAGGATTAACCCATCACTTTTGAGCAAACTTTGGGAGGCAGAAACTGTAAAGAAGCCCCCTGGGTGGGTTGTATTTCAAAAGGTACAGCCTTGCTACACACTGGTATCACGATGATTCTGTCTGAAAATTACATTAAGGGTACCTACGTTTGTGTGATGCTTGGCTGATTCCATATTAATTCAGGAGCAGATAATTCAGTTGATGAAACAGCTGAATTCTTATTGTTGTACAATGTTGATCCACCAGTCATATATATTAGGACAACCTGCATCACAGTAAAGTTGGTATGGCCAAATTTGATGTACTGGATACATTATATCTGCATAGTCTAAGTCCTGAACTCAAGGTCACTCTCATGTGACCAACCCTCTCAAATAAGCATGTCATAAATTTACCTTTCTTTGGTTTTCCTCTAACTCAAGAAATAATGGTTATTCAGAATTTGAGCTGCACTCCAATATAGGAGGGTAACCATTTCCTGTGCTTGGTGTATGGATATCCTGGGTTGGTCAGGATTTCTATACATCCTCTTGACTGCATGCTGTACAAAAGAGCAGTATGGTTGGCACCAAGCTGACTACAAGACTTGCAAGAAGAATGTCAAGTCAAACACTATGTACTTTAGGGACTCCACTCCAGACTTATTATAAGGTTTCTCCCTAGATGTTGTTTCACCAAGCAATAATGGTATTTACACAGAGTTTGGGGACAGGCCCACTTAACCCTTTAATATTCAGATTACTCTGTCAAATGTAATCCTCATTTATTCAAATTGTTTTGAATTAACCCTGCATTATCTTGTAGCTCTGTGATTTCACTGAAGTGATTGTTTATTTTAAGAACGACATTGTAGGGTTGGTGTGAGAGGTTGGATCTGGCCAGTTTAAATATTAAAGAGCTGATCTGAATAAAATGTTATATCTTCTTAAAAACAACAGAAAACCTGATTGATAACAGTGTTGCAAATACACAACAGATATGTTTGGAGTTAATTAAGAGATATTTGGCTGCCAAATAGTAAAATTGAAATTACAATAGATTAGAGTTCAATGTATCAGTTTTTGGTATCAAACCAAGAAGCACGTAGTTGTGAAGTGTACTTGTTAAGAACACAACCATGTCTACACTCATATATTGTAGATATAAGGAATTATGAGTAACACTGTCCACTTCCCCACAATAAAGTAAAAACAACAAAATATTAACTACAGTTGGTGAACTTTCAGCTTGATACATTAAACATTGATGGATTTCTTTACTTACCATCAAATAACCGCTGAAATTCATTTGGCCTATCTCTTGGCAAGTCTTTCACCATTTTTAAAGGGGTCTGAAATGAAAAAAAAAAAAAAAGAAAAAGAAAATATTATATGTAAAATAGAATTTCTCAGTTAATGAATTGTTGTTGATTTCTGTCTCTTTTAATGTCAAAGTTTTCCAAAATCTTATATCCTCACCTCACACACGTATGCACTCAATCATTCATACACAATTAAAAATTTTAAAAGAATTGAACATTTTTGTCTTAGTAAAATCTTTTGGACCTATAATATTAATACAATAAAATCCAAATAGACATTATTTAGTACTGATTTCTGAGTTAGACACAAAATCTTAATTAGTGGTGGTGGTGGGGATTAGTTAATGAAATTGATCCCACTACTTGACACTTCAGCAGGGTTTGAGCTTAAAATGTAAGTAGCTGCAACAAGGAGTTTTCTCCAACACTGTAATGATTCTACCAACATATCACACCTAGGACACCATCAAATACAAATATCATCAAATTAAATGCATTTACCTCTCCAGCTGGATTGGCAACATCTGTTTTTGCACCATATTGTAATAACCTCTCAGCTACTTGCAGTCTGCAAAAATTATGAAAAGGATTAACCATTAATTTTTATAAGGGATACATGAAACAATAGAAGATCTATAGTTTCATTTTATAAAGGATAAAATGAAACTATACAAGATCTAGAAAATGGCAGTAGCAGAGGAGGTTTTAGAGCAGGGGTGGGAACCCCCAGCAAGTCCATTTAATTCGCCCACAGGCTGATATACTTGTATGTACAAAATATAGTAAATTTTCCAATTATAAAATTTATACAATATTCATGTGCCAATTTGCGACATAGGTTGCATTTCCACGATGACTTATAATTGTTAGACTCAAACAGAAACTCATCAGGTAATTGCCATTCAAATGGAAATTTTTTTTTCACTATAAAACACATATTGCTAGGTTTGTACCACCCTCTTGAGACCCAACTACACTCTAGCTGAAAAATATAAAAACCTCATCATCATCATCATCATCATCATCGTTTAACGTCCGTTTTCCATGTTATGGGTTGGACAGTTCAACCGGGGTCTGGGAAGCCAGGAGGATGCACCAGGCTCCAGTCTGATCTGGCAGCGTTTCTACAGCTGGATACCCTTCCTAATGCCAACCACTCCGTAAGTGTAGCGGGTGCTTTTTACGTGCCACTGGCAAAGGTGGTACAAATGTCCTAAATTCATTGGTGGCGTTAATGAAGATGTTACATGTTAATTTAATGTGTTAAATTTACCTCTATTAATGTATATCGAATTATACATAGATATACACAGATATAAAAGTTAGAACTTGTGATCTGCCTGCAGACCTTTTTCTTTGTAAACTTTCGTCTGCTGCACTAAAAAGTTTCCCCACCCCTGTTTTAGAGGCAGTTTTGGTGGTAGAGGTTAGAAAAAACATAGAATAGGACAAAATATGTCAAACAGAAGTAGACATGAAATATCATAATAGAAGATATGAAAATATACAAATTACGACATGAAAATATATTAACTAGTACATAAAAAGATACAAACTTGGACATCAAAAGATACAAATCGGACAAGAAAATAAATAATTCATAAGAGGAGATACAAACTAGTTCATGAATAGTCTGGTGCAGCCCCTCAGATTACTAGCCCTGGTCAAACCATCCAGTATGGACAACAGACGTTAAAAAATAATGATGATGATGATGATATATATATATATATTATATATATATATATATATATATACAACTGGCACCTGTGCCGGTGGCACATAAAAACACCCATTACACTCTCAGAGTGGTTGGCATTAGGAAGGACATCCAGCCGTGGAAACTATGCCAAATCAGACTGGATTCTGGTGCAGCCTTCCAGGTTGCCAGCCTGGTCAAACCACCCAACCCATGCCAGCATGGGCAACAGATATTAAATGATGATAATGATGATGATGATGATATCAAGATGTGAAAGTATTTAACTTGGACATGAGAACATACAATATGAAGACATACAAACTTTGATATGAATATATACAAAACATTATTAGAAGTACTAAACAGGGATTTCAATGTTGTTAAACAGTTGTAGAGATAATATGATCCAGGACACATAAAGCTACGGAAAAGTCTACAAGAGATGTGAAGATATGAATACAGGACATGAAAAGACATGTGATATCAATGTGTGTGTGTAAACATGTTTGGTGTTGCAAACAGGAAAAAAAGAAGTCAAAACATGAGTATATATATTTTCATTAATATTTAGCAGAAGCAACAGAGATGACTCAAGTGCTGGGAGTTATGAAACTGGAGGCAGATCAAGGAGTTGTGAATTTATATACTAGTGATATATATATATATATATATATATGTATATATATATATATATATATATATATATATATATATATATATATATATATATATATATATGTATGTATGTGTGTGTGTAAATATATATATGTACACACACACACACCACACACACACACACACATATATATATATATAATATATATATATATTGTGTGTATATATATATATATATAGTTGAGAAAAGATTAGAGATCTCTACAAATCAAATTTATATATATAAAAGATGGAGGTGGAAACAACACAAGTAAATTTAAGACATTTTAATTTAGGAAGAAATTGATAAAATGATTAAAAAAAATTTTGTATATATATATATATATATATAAGGTTAATCCAAACGGGAAAACAGAAAAAACAACAACATGTTTCAAATATTAATAAAAACATTTTGTATTTATCTTCTGTTTGGGGATTAGTCTTGTGTTTTTTGGTAAAGCCTAGTGTAGTTGTCTATTGTCTAAAAAAGTTCCTCCTGCTGAGGGAGTGGCTTAAAAGCATTTATTAAATGGGTTTAATGTCCAGCTGTGTGTATGTGTGTGTGTGTGTACTGTGTTGAATGTCCTTTCAATATGTTTGGAATGTGACCAGCTGTGTGTTAATGGGTGGGTATTGGCATCCTTTCTGTCTCAAGAGACAATGGAGTTGCATGTTTAAAAAAATTTTTTTTTATAGTCTAGTCCTAATACATTTCCTGCTGTGGCTGTGTAGTCCTATCCTGGACAAACACTCCCTCTGGCAGGTACCATAGTCTCTTGTTTACGTCTCTTCCTTTCTTTCCATTTCTCCTCTCTCTCTCTCTGTCACTCTTTTGTATTCCCTCTTTTACTGTATGTCACCATTCTCCACGGTGGGTGGGTATGTTGTGATAAATGTCTTGTTAAGAATTTTATTAAGGAATTAAGGTTTTCCTTCTCTTTGGTGTGTGTGGGTTTGAACTGCTATGTTTTCTTTTGAGTCTCTCCAGCTGTGTGTGTATATGTATTTTTTCAATGTTTTCTTTCAAGTGCCTCCAGCTGTGTGTATTTTTTGGAGATACTTTTTTGGTAAAAAAAATGCATCTTCCATGCCATCAAATATGGTAATTTTAGACATCAGTAAAGCTGAGACATGATATGAATCAATATGTAATTATATTTCAAGTATAATGACTTGCTTTCCATCACTCCAGGGTCAATAAAATAAAGTACTACTTCAATATTTGGGTGATTGGTATCATCTAATCCCCTCCCTTCAAAGTTGCTGGCATTGTGTCTAAATTAGAAACATTTTTTTCTAATAATAATTTTCTTATTGTGATAATTTAGTTCTGATTGAGCAGATCTATCACCAAAAACATTGCAGTCATGACCAACCTATCCTTTTAGTAATATCTTGGATTACATTATTTAATTGTATCCTTTGTTTTTAAAAGGTGATAAGGAAATTTGGACACTATTTCTAGACGATCATGCAACAACATAAAAGGTCCCTTACAATAATTATGACTGAGAAAGTGGCTAATACAGTAGAGTGCTTGACTAACATTTAAATTCGGGTCTCTGCAATCTGAGTTCAAATTTTATTGGAGTCATCAAATCGACTTTCAGTCTTATATTGTTCAATAAAATAATCATTAGTCATATAATTCAATCAATTGATATACCCATCTTCTAAAAAATTATCTTTGGCCAATAAAAAACATATTAATTTATATTGCAGTAATAAAATAGTCACAATTGAAGAGAATTGAATTCTTTGTTTTAGAATATTTAGTTTGAATTTCCATGTTTTTGAGTTCAGTTCTAACTAGTCATCTTTAATTTTCATATGTCTAAGATAAATAAAACAAGAACCATAATATATCAGGTTCAGTTAAAGTAATAAAAGGAGCATTGGGCAAAGGCTAAAAATTTACACAAAGCCCCCCCACACACAATATACATATATATATATATGTATGTATGTATGCATATACACATGTATGTATGTATGTACGTATGTATGTATATATATGGGTTGATAAATTAAGTAGCAGTTGACGACTGGGGATCGATGTGATCGATTGTTCCCCTCCCTAGAAAATCTTGGCCTTGTGCCTATAATAGAAAGGATTATCATCATCTTCATCATCATTATTATTATTATTATTATTATTATTAGGGCGGTGAGCTGGCAGAATCGTTAGTATGCCGGCCAAAATGCTTGGTGGCATTTTGTCTGCCCTTACGTTCTGATTCAAATTCCACCAAGGTCGATTTTATCTTTCATCCTTTCGGGGTCAATAAATTAAATACCAGTCAAGTACTGGGGTCAGTGAGATCGACTCTCCTTCTCCTCTAAAATTTCAGGCCTTGTGCCTGTAGTAGAAAGGATTATTATTTTTATTATTATTATTATTATTATTAGGGCAGCCTCGCCTGGCACCTGTGCAGGTGGCACGTAAAAAGCACCCACTACACTCATGGAGTGGTTGGCGTTAGGAAGGGCATCCAGGTGTAGAAACATTGCCAGATAAGACTGGAGCCTGGTGCAGCCTTCTGGCTTCCCAGATCCCCGGTCGAACCGTCCAACCCATGCTTGCATGGAGAACGGACGTTAAACGATGATGATGATGATGATGATATATATATATATATATATAATCTTATATTTGCTGAGAATACTATAGGAGTGACTCAAAGTCCTAGAGATTTATGCTACTGTTGTATTAATCTCAGTTAATGAAAGAGTTTGTATGTGTGTGTGTGTGTGTGTGTGTGTGTGTATGTGCATGTGTAAGCACAGACATATTTGTGTAGTTCTGAAGTGCACTTCACAAAACATAGTTTTGGGTTCAGTATCACCATGTGGCATCTTATGCATGTATCTTCTACTATGGCTTTGGGTTGACCAATGTAACCAGTAAAAAATTTTTTAAAAACCTACACTATGTATTTAGCTGAGTTTAATCTCTGATAATTAACATCATCATATGTCACATTCATGGATATACACATGCTAGAAGCATGTCCATGTATTCTATTGTAATATTCATTAACTGTTAGCCCTTTAGCATTTAAACTGGCCATATCCAGTCCAAATAGTCAACCTGTTTTATGTTTAATTATCCAGATTTAGCCTCTCACACTTACCCTACAATGTCATCTTAAAAATAAACAATTACATCTTCAAAATCTCAAAGCTACAAGATAATCCATGGTTAATTCAAAACAAAGTAAATAAATAATCATTACATTTGACAGAGTTATCTGAATGCTAAAGGGTTAAGATTATCCATAGGATTAAAGACATAATTTTCATTAAACATTTTTTTATATTTGTCATATTTGTAAAGCTCAATTTTATGATAGTATTGAGTTCCTCACTAGATATGCCATTAATCCTTACCTGAATTTATTGGGTAAGGATTAATGACCGTAAAAGTCAATGTCCAGCGAGGCTTTCATCTAAGCCCACTACTCTTCATCATCATACTTGATGCTCAGTCATTTACACCAGTTTGGTTCAAGATGTAGAAAACAGAAAGATACTGTGATGGCAAACTTGACATTTGGAAACAGGATCTGGAATCAAAGGGATCTGGGGTAAATGGTATAACACAAAAAAGTGTAAAACAACATGTGTGGCCAGAAACCAGCGTGTGGTTTATGTTTGTACCTTGAAAAGGTGTTGATTAGCCATTTTATGGAAATTACCAAGTGAAGTTAAAGAGGTAAAGGGAAGAAGAGGTAAATTAGCAGCCCAGGTAAGCTGACAGAATTAGGAGGTAATCTTCAATTTAGATTAGATGTTCAGTAAAAATTTATCAAGTTGTGGTTGCTCAGCAGTAGTTGAAAAGACCCACCCCAAAGGCATTGCAGCCATCATTAATTGATCTTTTATTAAGACATAGTTTATCCACTACATTATCCTATGTTTCTATTTTTAACCTGAGTGGATTTGGTTGCCATTTCTGACAGGTCAAGTAACTGTGGAGAGTCACCTCATTGACATGTAAATCAAAAGTGTAAGCCAAAATTTTAAGCAAAAGCAATTAGTGGCAATAATAATTTGAAAGTTCTGTCTGTAATAAATTTAATCAGACTTTAGAAGAGAACCAATATAAAGCTAGGAGGAGTAGAATTAAACTTGTGACAGGTAATGCTATTCAATTTACTGAAAAGAAAACTATTCTGATGGCAAAGTATTGGACAAGACTTCTTGAGGAAGTTCTTTGCAATGGATGTCCTTCTGATGTCACTCCTTATTTTTCATGTTAAGTAATTTATTCCACTCCTTTGCATATTTGACTGTATTAAATATTTCTATTTTTGGGGAGACAGAAACAATGAAATTGCTGCCAAAGTTGTGTCAATACTAAGATATGCAAAACCCCCACCCCACCCCCACAGAATGGGCTTCTGCATAGTTTCATATCAACAAATTTCACTCAGAAAGCATTGGTCTACCTGAGGCTGGTGTCCAAGACACTTGTCCAAGATGCTATGCAGTGGGATCAAACCTGAAAGTACATGGTTGCAACACAAACTTCTTGACCAAACAACCATGAGTACAGATAGTGTATATACGTTAAGTATAGGCTAGTATTATATTTTATTCAATTAGATGCTTGAATGTAGATGAATTCAACATGAAGAGATAAAGATGGATTGTCAATGCATGGATCTTAACTGGCTTGATACCACCTGAGACTGTCTCTGGTTCTAATGCACAAAACATCTTCTTTGAAGTGTTCTTATTCAAGTTTAGACCTTTCATCATAATCTTCATGTTAGAACTTTTAGTTGTTTTAAACAGTAATTTAATAATGATTAAATTAGTTTTAAAACAAAATCTCTCCAAATTTTCATTACATTCAATATTAACTGAAACATATAGGCATAATATTTCATTAGGAAAACAATCATAAAAGATTAAGTAAAGATGAATCAGGATTTAGCAGTGTAATTTCATGATTCTCTCAGCTACATTCTATTCATAGCATTAGAGAGCAGAAGATTACTAAACCAGTTTTGTCAGGATCTGTAAGCAATTAAACAGCTTGTCAATAATCCAAATCAGACATACATTTCTACATTCATCAAGACACATTCCTATCCTGAGTACATAATTTACAGTACAGTAGACCGAAATAAGTTGAGTTAAGTACCTTTTTGAAATGAACGCAAGAGTAGAGTGTAAGTTTATGGCTAAATGCCCATGTCTCTGGACATCTATCCACTTTATTATTGCCACTTTGAGAAATTATAACTAAATAAAACAAAATTTTTTAGCTTACACTGAATTTCTTTTTTACTCACCTAAAAAACCGTATTGCTTCATGCAAAGGTGCTGTTTCCTTCAACTTGTTGACAACATTTGGATTAATGCCATACTTAAGCAACATCTCGACAATCGGTGCATATCCTCGTATCGAGGCCTCGACAAGGGCAAGGCTGTTACCTTTTAGTGCTTCTTTATCATGATCAAGGAGGGTAGAAACAGCATCTAAAAATGGATTATCAAATCAAATGAAATATATCCAAATAATTATTAAAACTATTAAAATCCTTATTTATAAATTTATTAAAATCCTTAATTCAGTAATGGTTAGAAAACAGTTGATTAGAGAGAAATCCAAGCAAGAACACAAATAAGAGCATGACTAATAGTAATAGAGGAATACCTATATTCAATATATAAGGATTTATTATATCAATGGGAGTTGAAGAAATCTTACATGATTTTAAGTAGACCAACAAGAAATCAATACTTAAGGTGTACTGTAATCATTAATACAACCAATTATATGATTATCCAAGTACTAATGACTAGTTAGTACTTGGATAATCATATGATAAGTAGATGGTTCCATCTTTGAAGTAACCTAATTAGTTATAAAGACAGAACTAGTAATAACATATTATCTAAAGAATGGTATGAATGCTTCTAAATTCTTGCTAATTTTGAATCTTAACCAAAACAGGCAGTGAATGTATTCTTGTTCACGATCATGGAAATGTCAAATAGTACATAGTTTTTGTCCTGATAAGATATTTGATAATTAGTCTTGTAGTCTTTGTAATAACAAGAAAATGTTTGCAAGTGGTGTTAATTTTATAGGATGTACACAAGAGAAGTCAACCACATCTCTTTTAATTGCTGAACAGTTTTGATTGCATTCTCTCCCACCCACAAAAAGCAGAAACAGTGCTGATATTATCCCTCCCCTCCCCAGTTGAGAGGACTTTGTCTTGTCTAGCAAGTTACTTGGTAACCTCACAGGTGCTGGAGCCACAAAAAAGCATGCAGTACACACTGTAAAGTGATTGGTGTTAGGGAGGGCATCTAGCCACAGAAACCATGCCAAAACAGATGCTAGACCTTGGCTCAGCCCTCTGGTTTGCCAGTTCCAATCAAACTGCCCAACCCATGCCAGCATGGAGAATGGATGTTAAATGATGACGTTGATGATGATGCTGATGATGTTGATGATACATATCAAATATGCAAGTCAGTATTCAGTAACAACCTGACATCACCAGCCAACTAAATCTCTTTCTTAACTCTTCTAGAATTATTACAAGTTCCTGTATTCCTGACCTCAACCGCTTAATACTATCCTCTCCTAAATCTCACTTGCCTTTCCAACATTTCGCCCACTAAACACATTTCCAAATCTAAATCTGCACCAAATGTTTTCCTTCCAGCTTTTAGCTGGAAATAATTTCAACTAAATATTCTTTTCTATTCTAGGCACAAGGCCCGAAATTTTTGGGGAGGGGGCCAGTTGAATAGATCGACTTAATTTATTGACCCCCCCCCCCAAAAAAAAGGGTGAAAGGTAAAGTCAACCTTGGTGGAATTTGAACTCAGAACATAGACGAAATGTCACTAAGCATTTCACCCAGTGTGCTAACGTTTCTGCTAGCTCACTGCCTTAATTTCAACTAGATATTAATTGTACCAACTTCATTCAAATATCCCACAATACTTTCTAGAGATGCTAAAAATTAACAGGCTTTGGGCATTTTCCCTTCTCTTTCTCTTACCAACTAACAAATAATAAACAATACAATACTTTACAGTATGATTGAAGAGTGGTTTGTAACTGTGTAAGGGTAGTTTTTAACAATACAGAATGTCTATTATCCATATGAACCGACCAGAAGGTCTCTACTAGTTATGCAACCAGTTAATAATAGCAGCCAAGCTATGACCATGCAATCAGCTAATAGCAGCTAAATCTTCTTCATATCACACCCTTCTCTCTAAAAAAAAAAACCCCGACACATTGAATAGTTTTGTTTGTAATTATATCATCATCATCATCATCATCATCATTTAACGTCTGCTTTCCATGCTAGCATGGGTTGGACGATTTGACTGAGGGCTGGTGAACCAGATGGCTGCACCAGGCTTCAATCTTGATCTGGCAGAGTTTCTACAGCTGGATGCCTTTCCTAACGCCAACCACTCCGAGAGTGTAGTGGGTGCTTTTATGTGCCACTGGCACGGGGACCAGTCAGGCAGTACTGGCAATGATCTCACTTGAATCTTTTTACACATGCCACCGGCACAGGTGCCAGTAAGGCGATGCTGGTAACGATCATGCTCAAATGGTGCCTTTTACGTGCCACTGGCACGGAAGCAAGTTAGCTGCTCTGGCAACGATCACACTCGGATGGTGCTCTTAGCCCCCTACTAGCACGGGGCTCAAGTGCCAGTAAGGAGACGCTGGTTATGCAAATAAATATAAAAGGTAAGATAGCCATGGGTGGAGTATTGTGATCACAGGTTTGCTAATACAAGTTGCCCCGGGTCATATGCAACAATGCAACAATCATTACCCATGCTAATCCTTTTCAGTTAGCTCTATTCTTGTCTCTCCTGCAAGATAACTAAAAGAGATTATGGCCATTGCACTGCCTCCATTCAGACTAACAAATAAACAAAAAGCTTTAACAAGGATGTAATCTAGAAGTGTATCACTTACCTTTCTTATTATACATAGCTGCTACATCTAGAGGAGTTGCTGAAACTTTATTAACCATCTGTATATTTGCTCCAGCCTAAAATACATTGAAAAAGTGCATTTAAAAAAAAAAGGTTTTTAGTTCAAATTTCAAGATAAATGAGAGAATATTGATTTCTAGTACAAACACAAGACTACACATTTTAGGAGAATGAAACCAACCTATTTTAACATCCCAGAAAGATGAATCTTAGTGGGATAGTTAGTTGGGTAATATTATAAATTCTTTGTGTTACAAATATATATAGGCATAGGAGTGGCTGTGTGGTAAGCAGCTTGCTTACAACCACATGGTTCCGTGTTTAGTCCCACTGCAAGTGTCTTCTAATATAGCCTCAGGCCAACCAAAGCCTTGTGAGTGGATCTGGTAGATGGAAACTGAAAGAAGCTTGTCATATATATGTATATATATATATATGTATGTGTGTGTATGTTTGTGTGTCTGTGTTTGTTCCCCCCAACATCACTTGACAACCAATGCTGGTGTGTTTACGTCCCCATAACTTAGCTGTTCAGCAAAAGAGACCGATAAGTACTAGGCTTACAAAGAATAAGTCCTAGAGTCGATTTGCTCAACTAAAGGCGTGCTCCAGCATGGCCACAGTCACATGACTGAAACAAGTAAAAGAGTAAGATTTAATAATGATACTGTAGTGGTGATCTGAAACCTAACTGCCAGATACTTGGTCAGACATCATGAGTGAACCATTACAGTTTCATGTGATGGATCAGTGTAAGGTTGTGGTGTGATGTGGTTTTCATGAATGCTCAACAATTTAACCTCTTGTCCCCCCAAAAAACTGTTTTTAGCACTCAATTCACTTCAGAGTATTGAAGGTAGCTGACTGATTCACATGCCTTCTCTTTTGCCATGCAGATGGTTCTGGACATTTGTGCAGACAACTTCAGCTTCTCAGACAGACTGTCTGTCCTGAACATTCACACAATGTCACATAAGGAACTTCTATGGATGCAGTATAGTTTTTCTCTCTCCTATTTGGCAGTTTTAGATATTGTTCATTGTAAATAACCAACACCAAATATCATTATATTCAGCAATAAATATCAAGTTAAATGTCCATAAGTTTGCTTCAGTTATTATTCGTACAGCCAACAATGACACCCATATGTACTCTACACATTGTTAATAAAACCACCCAGCATACTCCTGAAGTGTGCCTTCATTGACCAACTCAAATGACATGCAGACCTCTCAACAATACTTATTATCATTATTTCATATATCAACACAAGTCAAACATTTATAAGAATGAAGATAGTTGTTATGAAAGTGTGTTGGTAGTAATAAACATTGTTTTTGCGCAGCCCTAGATCAGTTCTAATCAGCAAAGCTAGGACACAGGTAGTCGACAAAATAATTAGGAGCAACCCACAGATTTGTTCTTGCTGATAAACTATGCCTCTGCCTAGCAGAGGGTTGAACATGTAATTTAAGAATATAGAGCGCAGTATAAAATCTTCAGCATGTTGTGTTCTCTCCATATCCAGTCTATTTATACCTGTAAATTCTGCTGGTGACCTAAACAAAGGCTGGTGAGACAGTCTCTCTCAGATGCTATACCTCT
The DNA here is from genome assembly GCF_006345805.1 of Octopus sinensis. Lineage (NCBI taxonomy): Eukaryota > Metazoa > Mollusca > Cephalopoda > Octopoda > Octopodidae > Octopus > Octopus sinensis. Next base: position 99,274,952 of record NC_042998.1, on the reverse strand, counting down.
TACTTATTGATGATAAAGTTGTGTGTTGGTTGTTATGAAGATGTGGCATGTTATGCTTCTGTAGTAATAACGTGTGTATTGTACATATGTTTGTAAAGGGGTAGGTGAATATTCTAATATGATATTGTAATGTCTTCCAAATTAGTTTCAGTGACAGCTTTAAATTAAACTGTGACTCAATGAAGAACATTAGCATATATTTTAAACTTCATTGTACTTAGAAACATTCAGTTAATATGGGTCATCAAAATTCCATATTCCACAGATTGATGTAGAATTGCTGTATAAAATCTCAACATACTGTTGCCTGTTAATTTATGTTGGTTGAAGGCCTTCTTATCAATGCTGGAAAACTGAACTTCTTAACCATTCAACCACACTGCACCAGCAGAGAGGCAAGCATGGCTGTGAAGCTAAGAAGTTTGCTTTGTAACTATGTGGTTTTGGGTTCAGTCCCACTGTACAGCACTTTCAACATGTATTTTATTATAGCCCTAGATTGACCAATTTCTTGAGTGAATTTGGTCGACAGAAACTATGTGGAAGTTTTTCATATGTGTGTGTATGCATGCATGCATTCATTTTTTGTCTGTCACACATCACTTACCAGACAACTTGTGTTGATTTGTATACATTCTCTTAACTAAGTAGTTTGGCAAAAAGAGACTGATAGAATAGATACCAAATGTAAAATATGTGCTGGATTCAATTTATTCAAATCAACCCTTCAATATAGCCACAGTTCAATGCCTGAAACAGGCTAAAGAAAAACATGGTTGCAGGCATGTTTGTGTGTGTGTGTGATCACATGAATATTAATTTTCCACATCCCTGTCAGTTATCATTTGAGTAAAACGATATGATGATTGTATTACTGTGAAATAAAAAAAGTCCCTTATTTGAAAAACAGGTAATGATTGGCATCAAGAAGAGCTTCTGGCTGTGAAACTCTGTCTCAAAAAATATGGTAAGATGAACTTTACATGAATGAATATACAAAAAAAAAAAAAAGAAAAAGCATACACTTTACATTCATTCGTTCAAGTGGTCATGTTTTTAGTAGAATGGATATGATATTACACGAATGCTTTATGAAAGATTGAAACAAATATGAAATAGCTACCGTTAAAAGTTTCAGCATAACTAAAACTCTGTTATCACAGTCACATTGGCAAGCAATATGGAGAGGTGTATTACCATCACTATTTTGTATGTTCACCTGCAATTCAAAGAAATACATTGATTTAGAAGATTGATACAAACACACATACATTTATAAGGAAAAGTAGAGGATTATTGACCCCCCCCCCAATTGTCTATGGTTTGTCTCAGTACCAATACCTAGCTCTTGGGTGCAGTTAGAAAATCGTCACAGCTGCAAACGCTTGAACCAATTCTCTGGTCCAAGAACAACTCAATGCTTTGATGTATTGTTGCCTGTTACATGTTTCAAGTTTGATGCCAGTACTTGATAGAGGGTACAGGTGGAAGTGGTTCTTCAGCTGAAGCTCTCTTCTGAATAAGACAGTAAACTAGCTCAGTAAATAACACTTCAACTGACTATCCTATTTTCTGGCATGTGTGTCTGTGTCCAGGAGACAATTTATAGTGAACAAAGTAGTGGTGATACTATTTCTATATGCAGTGGAATTGTGCCTGTGATCAGGTTAGAAATGTGTGATGGAAACTAATGATACTGTAAAGTATACATATACAAAACCGTTAAAGAATACAAAGTGAATACAACTGCATAAGTCTGTTTTTAAATGTCTAACATGACTATTCTATGATGAAACTGTTAAATTATCAATGTTGAGGTGGTGTTTGAATTTGCTCTGTTAATAAATCATTAATGAAAAAGATCTTTTAGTAAGGATACCTACTTTACTTCCATTTTGCAGTAGAAGTTCCATCAAGTCAGCTCGGCCACAAAACACAGCCATATGAAGAGCTGTATTTCTGGAAGATAAAACAGTATTAAATATACATCAGAATCAAATGAAAGTCCTCTGGAGAAATACTGTATATTTCTAAATTATCAACTGAAATTCTAGTGTCTCTAAGCAGATTGATACTCACACTGGTTTATTGATGGACATACACTTTCAAACACTCTATGGGAGATGATTACCAGAAGGAAGAGAAACAAAGTTGATAATTATAATTTCTTGCATTGGTTTATGGCCTTAGATTTATAAGGTAAGGGGTTCTGTTAATTAATTAATTAAATAATTAAGTGCCTGACTGGTATTTCATAACCATATTGTGATATAAACATAAACCAGAGTATATTAAAACAATCTGGCTACAATATTTAGAGACTGTGTCTGCCCAGGCTGATAAGGGAGATCAAAGCAAACTATCTAGATTTAATTATGAAAGACAGGAACAAATATTTCAACTAATAAAGTAAAAGGACCTTAAAATGAAAATAAGCAAGATATAGTGTGTAAAAGTTAAAACAGTAACAATAATAATTGCAGCACTAGGTTTGATAAAGAAAAATATGGACAAAAATATAAAAACCACATCATGGTGTATAAACTCTACACTGTCAAAAATATAGTCCCTTGTCCTATGCAAGAAAATTTCAATTTGATAGTACATATCATAAGTACACTTTCTGCACAACACAGATAATACATACTCAACACAACTAACCTCCAATAATAGAATACAAGTCCCTACATATGTATTTTATAGAATCAGTATCTAACACTAATCAGTATCTAACACTTACAAAACACAATCACCAAACTGTTACAATTTACCATCCAATATACATTGTGTTTATATATATTACTAAGCAACTCTATTATAACCTTCTCATCTTTTTTTTTCCACAAAAGTTAGTCAGGTATGGTGTAGGTATGGTTGAGTGGTTAAAAAGCTTGCTTCCCAACCATGTTATCTTTGGTTCAGTCCCACAATGTGGCATCTTTTGTAAATGTCTTCTACTATTGCACCAGGTCAACCAAAGCTTTGTGAGTAGATTTGATAGACAGAAATTGAGAGAAGGCCATATATGTGTGTGTGTGTGTGTGCGTGTGTGTCTGTGTGGTGTTTGTCCCTCTTCATCTTGATAATCATGGGATAGTTGTAAACAAGTGTAACTGTCATAAAAGTGGTATCATTTGTTTCTGGTCTTCTATGAAAACATGTCTGCTCATGGGGAAATATTACATTGCTTGGAAACAAGTGAGGCTTGACAAAAGGAAGATCATCTTTCTGTAGAAAATCTCCCTCGACAAATTCTGTCTGACCCATGCAAGTTTGGAAAATTGGATATGATGATGATGATGATTCAGAAGAGGAAGGGCAGCATCCAAAGATTGATGGTAAGAAGTGAGGAATTTATCTTCAAACAGAAAATCTGGCCTGAATGGTCACAACAGAGCAGACTCCACTAAAAGCACCCCCAAGAGCCACAAGTGGTGGTGTCAAGATGCATGATGGATTAAGTCTACCATCTATTTCTATCATATAATGAATAATATCTCTAATACTTGACAACTCCATCAACTGAAAAGATCACTTATTTACCTGTCATTTCTTGATGTTCAGTGGATGAGAATGAATCTAATACAAGCAAAATCTCATACCTATGCACAACTCACTACTACCACAACCAACTTCAAGCAACCACAAAATGAATAAAGGCATAAGGTGAGTCTTCTCTTGAATATGACTCCTGTCTATTGGAAGTAAATTTTTCTTAATCATTTTGTTACCTTATTTCTGCTGGAATATACTGACTTTGTTTCAATTAATTTTGAAAATATTGAGGAAGTTAGTAAAATAATTTTGTTTGGAACAGAGTAACATGAAATTTTGATTGAAGGTTTAAATTTAGACCACTTTAGACAGGTAGTTTATATCATAGAACAAGGAGCAGTCTCAGGTGGACTGGTATCTAATGGGTTAAAACATTTGGCACCAGAGACACAGTGAAACATGGTAAATTTGCTCAGAGGATATGTGAGCTAGCAGTGCTTAGCTTGCTACATATAGTTATCTATATAAACATCTCATAACTCATATCCAGTTCATTCATCATGTTAACAAATTTAATGTAGTGAACCAAGAAATTTTAATTAACATTACACTGATGGCGAGAAGGAAGAATCAGTAACCAAACAAGTAACAAATCTGTTTAAAAGCAAAAGAAATAAACAACAGTGGAAATAACCTTGAAAGTTTAATTAATTTAATTTAATTAAAAAACAAAATATGCACTATGTAGGAGTCAGTGAGTCTGATCCTGACTATATGGAGATAACTCAAGATATGTTTTGGCCTTATTAGACTTCTTCAGAGACGTATGGTTTATATTTATACTGCCAGACAAAGTGACTTGATTGATATATTGACCTATTGATGAATAAAATCTAAGTGGCATAATAACTTGAAAGAAGGATTAGGTATCTTGTGGTGCTACAGATCATAATAGGAACAGGCACTGTATAATTTAGTAAACATTAAATGGCCTGATAACTTAAAAGAAGAACTAGGACAATGTGGAAGTACATTGTGAATAATTGCAGAGACAGATACAGTAAAATTAAGTTATATAATAATCATTTAACTGGATCTAGTAAAGAATACAAACGAAAGCAATGAAAAAAAAAACAAAACCAGGAAAAAACCCAGAAAGGTATTCTAATTTAAATCAGAAAACAGAGGAACAACACACAACAAGGCATTGAGTCCAGTACTCTACCATTTCTGTGATTCCACTACTTTCTGCCATCCCACCATCTATTATAACAACAACAACAACAAAAGTAGAAGCAACAATTGGATGAAAGGAATATTGCTAACATGATTGTTTTAGTCTTACACCTTAGAAATTGAGAAATATTATTGTTTAGATAGAAAACACATAGGTAAAGATATTATCTCAAAATATTTTCTTTGTGTAGAATAACACACTTTTACCAAATTTTAACAATGGTATTTGTTTCTCATTCTTTCTTTGATTTTAATTTCAAATAAAATGAGTTGCTGCCATTTTCAGAAGAACAAATTTGGAGAGGAAAAAAAGAAATATAAATTGCTTTTTACTAATCATAACTAATTTACTTTGCTCAGAGCAATGAACAAGAAATTTGTAAGAAATCAATAACTTTAAGATTAGAAATAATAGGAATTTTCTATTCCAGAAATTCCTGCTATATTGAGACTAAGTGGAATATTTTAAGAAAATTGCAACACAAAATTACTTTTATCAGACTTTCACAGTTTCAAGATGAAGGATTTGAGATGAAATCAATATGTTTAATTTCAAATTGTTGTTTGTATTCCTTTTCTTCTTTATAATCTTCTCTCTGTCCAGTTCAGATAGTTGTAATTGGCCTGTTTTCCAACTATATTATATTTTGAAGTCATATACTTGTTTAAAATATACATGCACACATAGTCATTCATTCTCTCCCTCTCTCTCTCTCTCTCACTCACACAAGCATCTGCATGCATGCATACACACAAACACATGCCCTCAGAAATACAGAATGACATTTGAAATTGTTTATGCGGGTTTTTAACCTTTCAAAGATTGGTAAAAAAGAAAACAAAAACAAAAAAAGGTGAGAGAAAAGTATGATCCAAACCTATTGATCAGCAAAATAACGCTTTTGAAGACATGAATATAAATATTCTGTTAAAAATATTTTTCTTAATAGTAACACCATTTTTTATACTCACCAAATAAGGTGTGTAATGTGCTTTTGTTGTTGTTAGAGTCTAAAGAGAAATCAAGGTTGTTGTCTTAAATAAACAATATGTGTCTGCTTATCATAGTTCTTATCATTCTCACCAACATAACGAGAATAATCACTGTCATTATTCTTGCTTTCATTGTCATTGTTGTGATTATCATAATGCTGTGGTTTTCAAATTTTTTCAGGCTGCTGCCCACCCTTGACACACAGGCCACATTCCTAGTGCCCCTACTCCAACTAACCACCAAAAACATAGACCTCTTTCTGAAGCAAATTCAAAGCAACTGCATTTCACAAGTAAAACTTAACCTAATGAACCCATTATTTTGTTGTTTTTACATGAATTGCTACCCCATTATCGCCCAATTTTTACATGAATGTATGTATGTACTCTTGATGGCCATTAGCATGCATCACTATGATACTGGCAATGTTGTCTGTTTCCAGTCTTCCATGGTCAGACATGAAAGACATGCCTGACCATGGTCAGGTATTACCTCACCTATTTCAAAGTGAGGGTTGGAGAGAGGAAGGCCATCTGATTGTACAAAATCTGTTTCAATAAATTCCATCTTACTCATGCAAGCATGGAAAAGTGAATGTTAAAATGATGATGATGATGATGATGATATGTGTATGTCTGTGTAAGACCCATAATGGAATATTTGCTTGCATGTATGCAGTGGTGTCCCAACTGCAGGCAGAGACATCCTAGGCTGGATGTACTTGACTGGGGGCCAAAAATGTATGCTTTTCCCCTTTTTACATTCTCTACTCTTCTGACTTGGCCCACTTGCCTATGTCCCACTCGTTCCAGTCACTGCACTGTGTCTAACTGCACAAAGTTTGTGTAAATTTACTTTGTCTAGTCTTTTCTCCTTAGGACTATAAATCTCTAGAATCCCCTCTCTTCTCATACTTTTCTTGCAAATGTTGATCTGTTAGCATTGAGCATCAACTGCATCATTCTCACCAACTAGGAAGGGTCACAAAGGTTGGACACTGGCCATCTGGTTAATCATTTAAAAAAGAAATGTAATGGCTTTATAAATAAAAAAAATATCTTTTATGTTTTACTTGTTTTAATCACTGGACTGCAGCCATACTTGGATACAGCCTTGAAGGGTTTTAGTTGAACAAATCACTCCCAGGACTTTGGTTTTTTTATTTTTTTGAAAGTCTGGTACTTATTCTGTTTGTCACTTTTGCCAATCCATCAAGTTACATGGACATAAATAAACCAACACAAGTTGTTAAGCAGTGGTAGGAAAAAGACACAACACAGACACACACACACATGTGCACACATATGATGTGCTTCTTTCAGTTTCCATCTACCAAATCCACTCACAAGGTATTGGTCAGCTCAGGGCTATAGTAGAAGACACCAACCCAAGGTGTCACATTGTGAAACAGAACCCAAAACCATGTGGTTGGTAAGCAAATGTCTTACCCCACAGCCATACCTATGTCTAAATCCTGTAATATTTGGGGTATTGTGGTCAAGCCCCTACTGAAGCACCACTTTTAATTCATTTAAGAGTTTCTTATATACATAAATCATTACTTACCCCTTAAAATCCTGTTCATTGGGATCAGCAAAAGAAGCAAGTAACAACTGGCTGATTTCTTTTAATTCTGAAATTATAGGAAAAATAATAGATTTTTTATTCTGTTTTTGTTTTATTTAATTTGATTTGAGAATTTTTTGGATCAATTTGTCTCTGTCTTTTATTATTTGTATTGTATATGCTTTGGTTTAAATAGTTATTTATATTCAACTCTGTCCAACACTTTTTCTCAACCCTGTCACTGATATCTTCCTTCTTCCAGTTCCCTACAAAACTTCCCCATCCTCTTTTCTTGCTTACCATCCCACATTCCTCCACCTAGAATCATCACCTACTTTCTCTTCTGTTCACCCTCATTAATAGGAGCCACTTTAGGCCCTTAGCCTAGCAACTTATGAAGCAATCCACACTAGTTCTGCTGCCATGAAGAAGCATCAAGCACATTCTGTAAAGTAGTAGGCATTAGGAAGGGTGTCCAGCCATAGAACCCATAGTGGACATTGGCAGATAAAGTGGACATTGACAGATAATTTGCTTCTTTCCTTCAACTCCTCAGGCCCTGTCAAACTGTCCAATCTATGCTAGCATGGAAGCTGGACATTAAATGACTATTGATAATGATGATGATGATGACGATGATGATAATGGAGAAGTGATTTTATATTCTTATAAAACTTGGATTAATTTAAGATTAATTTGAGAGCATGAATGATCATATCTTTTATGTTACAGCTTACAAACATCAACATACATTTATGTTGCTCCTATATGTACATACAAATATTCATGCATGGCTGTAGAGTTAAGACAATTAATTTTCAATTGCATGGCTTTGGGTTCTATCCTGTTGTTCAACACCTTGGGCTTATACCATGGCCCTGGGTGAACAAAAGCCGTGTGAGTGAAACTTGGTCAACAGAGGCTATGTGGAAGCCAGTTAGAAGGATCATTTCTGTTCTTGAGAAGATTAATCCATTACATAGTTTAACACCAACACCATCACCTTCACCTCTACCAGTACCACAACCACTGCCACCACCACTACCTCTACTTCCTGGCCCATAGGTATCTTTAGCAAAGTTCACTCTGTTGTAAGCATCCAGATCATGTTTTCTGTTTGAAGATGACCTTGGCCCTTCCCTCTACCTGTTTCAGAGGCCTTGAAAAGGGTCTTGGCACTGCCATTCCTCCTCTAAGCCATTAAAAAGCAAAAAAATTACATGCCTGCAAAACTCATTCAGTTATTTGATCAACCAAATTCCCTGCTCATTGAATGAGTGTGTAACTGAGCATTTTGCAGACACATGTACCTTTAATGTTATTTTTAAACAGAATCAAGGTATATCTAACCAGGATGTTGTGCAGTGAAATTGAATCCTGGGCCTTATGGTTGCAAAGAGAAGTTCTTAACCATTCAACCATACAGACACATCCACTACAAAGTCCAATCCTTATTGTGGTGTGATAGTTAGTGTACCTCAATGACACAGAGAACTGCTTCAGCAGAATACAAGCTCCCGACAGGGCTTTTCATGCTGGACTAGTCAAAGGATAGAGGCCAAACTAATATGGACCACCTCTTTCCAGAGATGAAAATGGGTTTGTGTAGGGCAAACAACCCTACCTTGAAAAAGAGTCAAGTTACAGAAGCATCAATGACAATTCACAACCAACAAAATCTGGAGAAAGAAAGCCTTCCTTCAGGAAATGAACATGATGCTGTTGCAGAAAACATCCAAAAGGAAACCAACATCCTGCATTATACACCAGGCCTTGATCTGGAAACCATATGGGAGGCAGAAGAGAGGGTGACCCAGACATTGGTGAACCAAAGCTAAAAAAGCAAGGATCCAAATGAAGAGAAGTACAAATGAAAACCCATAGTCAAAATAGTATTTAATAGTATTTCTGTATTTGTTATTGTAGATTGTGTGTAAAAAACATTCTGATGAAGGGAGTGTTAGTTTTGAAAATATGAAATATATCATATTACTTGGCACATCCCTGAAACGGCCCGCAGATGGAACTTAAACTTTTGTATTATTTTTTGGGGGATTTTAAAACATCCTTTTAATGTTTTATCATCCCAAATTTTTAATTACACCAATGTTTTATAACTTTTAAATGTGAATTCACTGTGTTTTAGTATAACACCAATTATTATCTATTTATATATATTTTTATATTTGGAATTTATATATCCGTTTTGTAAATATGGAAAAATATTTGAATATATGTATGTACTTGTCCAACCCATGCTAGCATGAAAAACGGACGTTAAACGAGGTTGATGATGATAATGATGATGATGATGACGATGTATTTGACTTTCGAGTGTGGATCTTCATTATGTTCCTCAAGTTTCCGCTTGCATTGCCTCCATTGAAATTAAGAAGTGGTATATATATATATATATATATATATATATATATATATATATAAATGCAAGCTGATGGAACCTTTATGTAGTCACTTCACCAGCTAGAAATGGAAACCAAATCTTCCTCAAATCATATTTCATCAACTTAAAAAATAACCCAGTGGATAAAGCAATCCTAAATATATTAATGAATTAATATATTTGTATTAATGAAGTTGGGATGGTAAAAGATGGAATGGCTTTTATCATAGGTTTTGATCAGAGTTAAGCAGAAAAATACACAAACACACACACACACACACACACATTTAGCTGATCTTCAGTGAAATAGGTAATAAACATAATGGTTAGGTGTTGAATAATATATGAATTGAGTTTAATATCAAAGCTTATATGCAATGTGTGTTCCAGTTCATGATAAGGAAGTACTGAGTACTGGCAACATTCCCTCCTACTGCCAAGTACTGTTAGATGAATAGAGTACACACCTAAGATGGCAACAAAGTAGACAGGAGTGTTGCTAGAACTTGTGACCTCAACTACATTAACTTAACTTGCATCACACCATCCTACTCTAATTAAGTCAATGAGGCAGCCTCTATATAGTCGCTCAAGGTGGTAGAAATAGTAGCCAAATTTTACTCAAACCACTCATTCAGTTTTAAAGAAAGGAAAAGTTATTATAACCTCCTCCTTTTCATCATCGTCGTCGTCACCACCACCATTTAATGTCTACTTTTCAGTGCTTGCATGAGTTAAGTTGAATTTGTTGGGTTGGCAGGACACCCTTCCTGTTGCCAACCTTTATATGTTTCCAGGGAAGGTAATATTTCCCATGGCCAGACATGTTTTCCCATGGAAAACTGGAAATGAACAACATCACTTGTATGATGACACACACACTTGTACACAGAGATATATATGATAGGCTTTTTTCAGTTTCCATCTGAATCCACTGACAAGGTTTTGGTCAGCTTGGGGCTATAGTAGAAGACACTTGTCCAAGGTTCTATGCAGTGAGACTAAATCCAAGACTGTAAGGCCTGATAGCTTATCTCCACCATCCTTTCTCCATTTTCTGCTGTGGTACCTATGTGTCCTGTCTACAGCAAGACATTTGTTCCAGTGTTCCAGCCTCTCTTCCTACTTTAACTCCTCTACACCAGACACTAAGCCATCTCTCTCAACACTACGCTGCTATTCTGTGAAGGGATTTTGTTTGGTGAGTTATTTTTTGACTCCACTAGTGCTGGTGCCATGGAAAAATCATCTAGTACACTCTGCAAAGTGTTTGGCATTAGGAAAAGCATCCAGCCATAGGAACCTTGCCAAAGCAGACTCTGGAGACCAATGCAGTCCTCATTCTAGTCAGATCTTGTTAGATTGGCCAATCAATGCCAGTATGGAACATATACATTGAATGATGATAATGATATATATATATGTATATAACAAAAAGGGAGGAGGAGAATTTTGATTATCCCCACGTGGTGAGTTGTAATGCAAAAAAATATACATATAAAATAAAAGAAGGAAAATATATATGTACATATATATAACAAGTAGAAAGATATATTTCTCAACGTGTAAATGCTGTTCTATCAGTATTTATGGATTGAAAAATATATATTTGTACTTGTTCTACAATACATTTCAATGCTTCAAAAAGAAGCTTATGTTTTTTTACATATGACTTAATATATATACTGTTTGAATCGTCTTAGAGACCATAAGTCAGGGAGAAGATGCACTCGTATAACTGTTAGTTGAGTGGGTATATTGTCTGATTTTTATAGTGTTAATTATCCATCACAGCTTGTCTTACCAGTCAGTTTTGCATGAAATTATATAGTGGCTGTCTCTGACGAGTGTATACCATATAACTGGTTTGTTGCCTAACACTCCATTATATAACTCCACACAAAAATGATTGATAAGACTAGCTGTGATGGATAATTAACACTATAAAATTCAGACTATATATATATATATAGCTGCTGGCTCTCCAGACCTCAGTCAAACCGTCCAATCCATGCCAGCATAAAAAATGGACATTAAACGATGATGATGATGATAACGATATATATATTTTATAGGTTAAATAGTATTTCAATCATGACATTGAAATTATTGTAATTTCGTATTTTCTTAAGAAGATTTTAGTCCATGTTGTGTACTTGTTCTACAATACATTTCAATGCTTCAAAAACAAGCTTATGTTTTTTTACATATATACTGTTTGAATCGTCTTAGAGACCATAAGTCCATGTTGTGTGTGGAGAAATTTGTGATTGAATCTTCTTTAGAAAATACCGTTATTACAATAATTTTAATGTCATGATTAGCGAAAGTGAAACCGGTCGACAAACACTTTCACTTATAAAATATATATATAAAAAGAAATATATAAAAACTATGTAAACTGTGTGCATTTTCCTTCTTATATTTTATATATAGATACATTTGTTCACACACACACAAAGAGAGATAGAGCAGATAGATGCTTATGAATCCTGAAAGTTCAATTTGAATTCATCTTAGTGAAATATGTAATCATGGAGAGTGCATGAGAACTTAACAGGCAGTTGATGCTACAGTTGTGAATCTATATGAATTACACGCACAAGAAGAAAGGGGCCGCAAAAATCCTGCATAGAAAATATAGAGTACACACACACTCACACACAACAGCTGAAATGAGAGCTAACTTTAAAATACCCAGAGAAAAATATCTTAAAGAAAATGTGTTTATATTACTATGACCTACACTAAGATAGAGAGGCTTTAAGAAATTTGCATGGCATGGCAAACAGAAATTGTCTAAAGAAAGAGTCTTTGTGTGATAGTCTAACAGGGGTCCTTCATAGGCCAACAGGACATATGTAGTTTAGTGACAATACCTTTATTCACAAAGAAATTACTATTACCAGTAGTTTTTACTGAAAAAGCAGGATTTTGTCATTTTGTAGTTATATTAACAGAAAGTGTTATATCAATTTATTTCTCTTACTAAAATCTTTTTTTAATTATTAAATATTTCATTTGCCTGGGCCAGGGGGAATGTGTTATTTCTGTTGAAATATTCAACAGTAATGTTATTTCTGTTGAAATACATTCTTTGTGTCGAGTAATGTCATAAAATAAATAATTTAGTTAGATTACTTTTTCATTCTGTTGTGTCTGAGGAGAGCCATTTTATTTTTTTGTGCCTTATAATGTAACATACACACCAGTAAAATTTCCACTTATTTCTTATTTTTATTTTCCGAAAAATTTTCGTTGCATCTTGCAACTTGTGTGTATGTTAAATTATAAGGCACAAAAAAAAAAGAAAATGACTCTCCTCAGACACAACAGAATATGCTTCAATACACGAACTCATATAAAGAATCTTGCAAACCAAATCCAAAAACGAAATACTTTTTCATTATTAACTTGGTTTTTGGAACATAAATTAACAAGAAGTTTTGATACAAAGTTATAATTTAGATTAGTTAAAAATAGGAAGTTAGTATCATAGAACCAGGGATTATCTCAAGCAGGTTGTTTTCAAAAAGGTCAATAAACAGACCATAAAATGTTGCAAGTAATCTTAAGATAACTAGTGTCCCAAACTTAGTCAATTTAAAGGTTTGTTTGGTAATAAACTTCAGTATCATATAAGTATTTTCATTAGTGATCCTTGAGACCAAAAACAAAAAAAAAAAAAAAAAAACTGAACAAAGGTAGAGATTTAAACCCAAAAACCAAAATGATGAAATGAAAATCATAAAAAATACATGAATGTGATTCAAGTTTTTATCATTTTAAACAATGCCATACATCTGTATATTGTTATCTTTTATCTTCTTTTACTTGCTTCAGTGATTTGACTGTGACCATGCTGGGGCACTGCATTGAAGGGTTTTAGTCAAACAAATTGACCCCAGGACTTATTTTTATAAGCCTGGTACTTATTTTATCAGTTTTTTTTCCTGCTGAATCACTAAGTTATGGGGATGTAAATACACCAACACTGGTTGTCAAGTGGGGGTGGTGAACAAGCACAGATACAAAGATACACACATAGATACACACACACATTCTTTCACTTGTTTCAGTCATACTTGAGCACCACTTTAATAATATATAGTGCCATGCAGTTGGACTGAACCCACAACCATGTGGTTGGGAAGCAAGCTTACCACATAACCATGCTTGTACCTTTAAAAAATATGGAATGCTTCTCTGTATCGTTCCAAATTTTAGTGTATGTAGTGCCGAAGCAAGTACATATATGTACTTGTTATATATGCCTTAAAACTTCCTATATGTTTAAAACACAAAACTTCATACAACACCTAATACATAACACCAGGAATTATAACATTGGCAATAACCCATGCAAATATGATAGAATCACCTTGTCTTTTAATAACTTACTATATCTGTTAATAGGTGATTATTAATTTAAGGGAAGGAAGAAATGGAAGTTATAACATTCCATTCCTAAGTGCATTAGTAATGTAAACAAACATAAATAGCCATGCCTGAAAATGAAAATATTGTTGTAAATTTGCTACCCATTACTCATTATCCCATGGAACTAATCTCTGCAATTCTTATTTATTTTTACTGGATTCAGTCACTAAACTGAAAATATGTCTTACTCTTGGTCGTCTATCATATTTCTAGCCTCATCTAGGATGCTTTATAGGAATATTAAAGGCCTTATACTTTGTTGAGCAAGAAGGAATGAAAGGCAAATTTGGCCTTAGCAGAATTTGAATTTGGAATACAAAGGATCTTAACTACATACCACAACCTCTAATGATTCTGCCAGTCCACTGCCTATTATATAGACTGATACCTTGGAACTTATTTGATCTAATTCAGAGGTGGATGAAATTCAGAGTCAAGAAGATCTAAAGGGAAGCAATTTACATGTAAGCAACTTACATAAAATATCACAAGATACTTTTGTTAACACACACACATATGCACACACTTGTGTGTGTGTGTGTGTGTGTGGGGGGGGGGGGGGTTCTGTACAGTTTCTGTTTGCTAAATTTCACTACAGCTTTACTCAATTTGAGGCTATAGTAGAACATTTGTCTTCTGAAGTACAACAGCCACACTATATAAAACATACCTTACTAATTACTGGGTGTAACATTGAATGAATGAATGAATGTTTTCATCTTCAAAAGGGAAGGTCTGGGACTTCAGATACATGCAGAATCAGTACCACTGCCGATGAGGGCTATTTGAGGTGTGGTTGTGGCTGGTTAAAAACTCTTCTTATCCATTTGTTTCCATTTCAAGCTCTCTTGGAGATGAACAGAGTCATGACCCACCTGAGGTCTTTTCTTATCTGAGTTAATGCCAGGGTTGATACTTTTTACAGGCACTTACAGCTAGTGAGGGGTTATAGTGCTGGCTGCCTTCTGCTCCATGTTGCTCTTAACGAAATCATAAAGCATGGCCTAGAGGCCACAGGCTTCTGTTCCTAGTTTGAGCCAGCAAGGCTAGACTGAAGGGACAGTAAAAAACCTGACAGCATGATGATTTTCCCATTCTGTGGTGGTAGGACCCCCATCTACTAGGATGTGACATGCTGTGACACCTTCTCCAGTAGCAACTTACTGTGATCAACTACCAGTCTAGGATCCACTGCTCGTTAGGCTGAGAAGAGCAAACTATATTGGTCACTTTCTGATAGCTTTATGGTCAAGCCAGGAGCATAGGAGACCTCTGGTGTTTTTGACCCCTGGACCATATCCTCACTCACCATTATTGGGATAGAGATGGCTATCTGCAAGTGTGAGTCCTATGAGTCAGAGTAGCTGTTACAGTGCATCTCCCTTGGCTTGAAGTTGTCCTTCTAGTTTGGATACCTTCCACTAAGTTATAATAGAAAATAGTAAAACTATACAAATTCTTTACAATATTAACACAACGTGAAAGGCCTTCACATGGATTCTATATAACCATTATTTATCTATGTTTTCTTTTGAAAACAGTAAAAATAGCGACTGTTAAGTCATATTCCCTTATCCATTGAGATATCAAACTTCCCATTCAACCACTCAGCCTCTTAATCTCACAAACTGATGAAAGAGCTTCAGAGTGGTTATTAAGCCAGCTAGAAATAGCAGTCAAATCTCTCACAAATCGAATCTATCTTCTTTAAAAAAGGATTACATGTTAGTTAATGTATCCCTAGATTTACTTGGTGTGTAAACAAGAGTATTCATAGGTGGAATGTCTTTGATCATAGGTCTACTTGGAGTAGGGTTGATAGAGGTGGGTGGGAGTAAACAACAAAAAGAACAACCTCTTAACTTGATGGATTCAACAAAACAAAATAAAAAAAAGAAAATCTATTTCCTTTACTTAGATGCAAAAAAATAATGTCAAGACTTCAATGTTTATTTAACAAACCAAGTGGTAGATGACCTGTTACTACCCCACAGCAGCATCTCAAATTTCTCTCTTTTAATCCACACCCACTAGCTCCTTACTACACCCACTTCTTATTTCCTTACATCACTCACTTCTTCCCTTCCTCACTCTCTTTCTATCTCCCTGTCTCTTTCTCTCACTTATAAATCTCTTCCCTTCCCCCATTACTCACTCAATCACTTTATGAGCATTCAAGTTAATAAAGACAAAGAAAACACATCAATGATTTATCAATAAGATCTCAACCTCATCAATAACCACTAATCTTATTTGTAGCTCTCTGTGTTTTTGTTAGAAAGCACATCAAATCCTAAATCTACAATTCTTAACCAAGAGAAAAAAATTTCAGCATTCCAGGGGAAAATTTGGCATTTCCTCATCACTGTTTTAACACCCACTTTTTCCAGGTTTGCATGGGTTGGAGGGAATTTGTTGAGGTAGATTTTCAACAGCTAGATGTCCCTTCTATCACCAACCCTTACTTGTTTTCAAATAAGGTAATATTTCCTCATGACCAGACATATTTTCATGGCAGCCTGGAAAAGAAAGGCACTGCTTGTATGATGGTGACACTCACTTAGAATTATCACAGAATGTCAAGGCAAGGAGATGGTTCACATCACACACATCATCATTTAATGTCTGCTTTCCATGTTGGCATGGATTGGATGGTTTAACAAGAACTGGGCAGCTTCTCAGCTGCCCAGATTCCAGTTTATTTTGGTATGGTTTGTACAGCTGGATATCCTTTCAAACCACTCCAAAGTGTACCAGGTGCTTTTATGTGGCACCAGCATGGGTGCTTATATATATATTGATAAAATGGTAAGACAACAAAAGAAAGAAAGAGGCCTCGATATTATGTAAATAGAGGAATTTATCTGTAAATGTAATATGTGACAATTATTCGGTAGCCATGATAAAACTCCGAGTTTCAGATGCTGAGGTGGAAATCCACGCTGCCATCTCTTCAGTTATATATATATATGGTGTAGTCTTTTAAGAACATAGTCATCATCATTGTTCGACCGTGGTCGAGACAATGGAATTTACCATGCTACGCCAGACTTCACGGTCCATCATAGCATCATAGCATAGAACATAGTAGAGTACAGTATAAAGCTTGTCCACCTTCAGATTTCACCTTGTACTATCTGGTAGTACATACTTCCACATTTGCATATGGGCTTCTGTCATGTGTGAATAGATAACTGAAAGAATTTGGAGCCAGCAAGAAGGAGTACAGTTGGACATTTATTTTCAATAATTACAATTGCTTCCATGCAACGTAGTTCTCCAGGCTTGTAAGTACTTGATAATGCAACCATTTACCTGCATTACGAGACCTAGTTGTGTTTCCTCAAGTGATATGTAATTATTGTCTTCGTAAGTTCAAATTCTCAATTTCTAAGGCATCTTCACTGTCTGTCATGGCCTGGAGTTAGTAGCAGCCACTGAGTTTATCAAAGGATGTGTTGTGGCAGAGAGTCCACTGGCAAACTGGCCACTACTAACTCCAGGCCATGAGAGACAGAGGATGCCCTTGAAACCGAGAATTTGAACTTATGGAGACAATATTTACATACTGTCTGAGGAAAATAGATCTCATAATGCAGGGAAACAGTCGCATAATCAAGTACCTGCATGCCTGAAGAACTACGTTACATGGAAACAATTGTAGTGATTGAAAATAAATGTCCAACTCTACTCCTTCTAGTTGACTCCAAATTCTTTCAATTATATATATATTGTTTTTTTGTCTTTGTTGCTGTACACTTTTGCTAGCTTTCTTTCTTACAAAGGGGTCTAATGCTCTTAGCTTAGACTTTTTTTGGAACAACCAGATCAAACCATCTCAAGTGTAACTGTCCAAAATGTTCGTGACTTCTGGTACTTGACTGATGAAAGAAAGCCAAGAATGACCCGTCTTTTTTTGCCTATCCTTCTAATTGTTGTTTCTCTTGTCTGCCTTTGTGTTATCTATCTGTCCGAACATTTAATGCCCCCTATTCTGTTTTTGTTCCATCTCTCTCTCTCTCTCTCTCTATATATATATATATATATATATATACATACAATGGGATTCTTTCAATTTCCATCAAGCAAATCCACTCACAAAGCTTTGGTTGCCCTGTAGCTATAGTTCAAGATACTCACTCAAGGTGCCACACAGTGAAATTGAACCCAAAAACCATGTGGTTGGGGAGCAAATTTTTTAACTATGAGAAAATTGCTTTAAGAGTGAAAAAAATAATCTGTCATAATTCATGCTGTTTTAGCTAGATTTATTCTTGGTAATGTTGAGTTTAAGAATGTTAAACTGAGAAAAGGCTGTTTGTTAATGTTAAGGAATAAACTATGTATTTGCATACAAGACCTTTTTATTATAAGACAGGAAAAATGGGATTATTGAACTGGTAAAAGTGGATTGGAGAATACAGGCAAAAGTTTAAGAAATGCTGCCCTAAATTAATATTCTCTACATGTCAGACAACCATGCGAAGCTGCAGATAAACCACAACCATTCTTAATTAATGTCTACAAAAAGATTAAAAAAGAAAAGCCAAGTGAAAGACTACATATATGTATATTACATATATTCATATATATATACATATATATGTGTGTGTGTGTGTGTGTGTGTGTACATCATACACATAAATGAGATTTTGCAGCCTGTTTCACATCACACAAACACTTTGGCACATTAGCAGCAGTCTGGCAATGTTTCTACCTTCATTCAGTGCCATATGCAAGTAAGAAACCAAACAGTTTATATAGAAATAATATTTGAATATATTACAGGCTTGAAGCATAAACAGCAATATGAAAATGAAAAATATTTGGAACCATGCCAAACACTACACTACACAGCTTTACTCTTCTTAACTTCTACATTACTCTATACAACAAAGTAAAGATGGTCGAATCAATAGTGTCAGATTACTAACTGAACGGTTGGTGGGTCCGATGGTATCCTGTCACAGACACTTCACTGTGTCTATGGCCAAGATACTTAACTCCTAATGGTTTGGCCCATCCAGCTGTCATTGTTATTGTTGTTGTTTAGCCCCCTGATTAAACAGACCTTTGATCAAAATGATCAAAAACATTCTGTCTGTGACCATCCTGACGTTTTGCATATATAGAACTGCATTGTGATTTAAGAGAAATTCAACTGCAATTTCTAGCCAGCAGAGTCATTGCTTTGAGCTTTTACAGTGTGATGCAAATCATTGCTGTATGCAGCAATTGCATTGTAAAATTAGTATTTTGTTAGCTATCAATGATAAGTTCATTCCTTCAGTGAACATAACTTGGAAAGGGGTATTCTCTGTTAACATAACTTAGTCCATATACTCTTTATGGAAACAAAATCTTCTGTGGCACTCTTTTCATCCAATGACTTTTGGTGATCAGTTTATAATGATTATGCCATTACACTACATTGCATTATGCAAATAATAAATGCTACAAGTTCTCCAGGTTATCACAACAAAATAATTTATCTATCACTATCAAAACTGCCTATGCCATCATCTCCACCGCCGCCACCACCACCACCTTCACCATCAACAACAACATAGTTAGCAAGGGACTTAGAGGAGAAACATTTTGAAAATCCTTATCACTTGCATTGCAGAAGACAAACAATATGTGTATGTCAGAATAGTTATAACATCAATTGCCTAGGCACAAGTACTGGGTTACTAGATTGCTATTACAAATACCAAGTAATAATCTCTGCTATTCTACATTAGTCAAATTCACTTTCAAGCTTCTGTTGCTGTTAATGCAGGAATCACAATCTGAATGCAATGTACCCTCAGTATGATACAAGGAATCTATAAAGGTATTCAACAGCTCTCTGGAGTCTATATAACTTGTAAGTTGTTTTCAAATGTCTGATTATCTAATGATGTTGTATAAATCTATTTAAGTAAGGTTCAGGAACAAAATATGTCATATCAGAGTGTGCAGTGAAGTACCAGGCCAGACTAGAGCATAGTATATTTGATAAACTGGATCTATTGGTTGGCCTTCAATGTTTAATTGGCTAGTTTTAAGCTCCAAGTTTATATGTGTAAAGTTCAAGAAATTGAACCCAAAAACCATGTGGTTGGGAAGTAAATTTTTTAACCATGAGAAAATTGCTTTAAGAGTGAAAAAAATAATCTTTGTCATAATGCATGTTGGTATGTACAAAGAAGTACCAAATCACTCAAAAGTATATCATATTTGTTGAGCTGGATGTACGGGTTGCTCTTAATATTTTCCTTATCTTTTTATCTCCCTCATATACTTAGAAAAAACAAAATATCTAACTAGATAGGAAATTTGAATTTCACTACATAGACTATCGGTTCAAATCTATTCTGGTGTTGTGTAATAGGACAGTATGTTATTTTGTACTACCTTAGTTATTTTGTATTTCTTTTCTTCTAATGGCTTAGTCTGAGATGGAAATGTAGAGTTCATGATCCAAGTCTGGACATCTGAATCTGGTAGATGGAAGGAAGAAAGCTACCTGCAAATGGGAGATATGGCTGAAATGCTTACAACAAAGTAAACTCCTGAGCTCTACTAAAAGCACCCACAAACCAGATGGTTGTGTTAAACCAGGCAACAAATAAAATCTTCCATTCAAGAACAGGAATGGTCTCTCTGAAAGCACTCAGCCAAAGTTCCATGCAGTTGGATCAAACTGGTAAACTACTTAACTACACAGCCATATAAGGACTGGGCTGGAAGTATTTTTGAGAAAGTCCATGTAATAAAGTAACTGTTTGTTCAACAGAAGATTTGTCTCTCCTCTCTTAGAGAAACTGGAGTTCAGTATCAGAGTAATTGACTTTTGCCACTAATGTAAAGATCAACCATTTTAATACCTGAGACCACCTAGTTCTATGATATAGAACAACTTGTGTTAAACTTTATATATTTAAATTAAGACCTTCTATCATAATATTAAGAATGAATCTTAAGTTATGTTACAAAGACCATATTGATACATCAATGAAATGAGGAAGCCGCTATCTGGCTGATTAAACTGCTTGAAATAGCAACCACCCTCAAACTACACTTTATCATCTTAAGTATGCACTGGACAATATTGCCTGTGATAAAAATACAAAAAGGTAGGAGGATCAAGGCTGGAAAGTCTTTGATTGTAGGCCTTGCTAATGAAGACTGACCTGGATCTAAGCAACAACAACAACCAATAGATGGGAAAATTAAGTATTTTACTAAACCACTTAAAATTTTCAATTACTTTAAAAATTAATTGAAACACCTAGAAAATGTTTTTTATGAGAAATATGACCATGAAATATCTTTTATCTTTTACTTATTTCACTCATTGGACTGCAGCCATGCAGGGGTACCACCTTAAAGGGATTTAGTCAAACAAATTGACTCCAGTACTTATATTTTACATCTGATATTTATTTTATTGGTTTGCATTGCTAAACTGTGAAGTTAAAAGGATGTAAACAAACCAACACTAGTTGTTAAGTGGTAGAGGGAGGAACAAAGAAGCATACACACACACACATGACAGGCTTCCACACAGCATCTATCAAATTTACTCACAAAGCATTGGCTTTAGAGCTATAGTAAAAGGCACTTGCCCAAGGGATCCCACAGTGGGACTAAACCTCAAACCCATGTGGTTGTAAAGCAAACTTCTTAATCACAAAACCATGCCTGTGTCTATCAATTGACAGCAAGAAACTCTGGAACAATTAAACTATGGCAGCAATATAAAAATCATAATTCATATATCTACTTACGATTGAGAACAGCAAGTATTAGAGGTGTGTAACCAGTGCCTGCTTCATGGCAGTCTACATTAACATTTGGGCGTCGACGTTCATCTGTATTTACGCCATTGCTATGAAGAGCAATGACGTTAGCTTGATTGTTTGGACGATCTTTCTTCTTACTTGGATGGCTTCGGTCAGCAAAGAGGGTTTTCTATAAGTGACCAAACAAAATATAATTCAAGACTTTAGAAAACAAGAATGCTTGAAAAACATATCATTCATAATTTTGTTACATATAGCTATAAACAACAGTTTAAAATTTTTGTACAAGGCCAGTAACTTTAGGGGAGGGGGTAGGTGGTCACATTGACCCTAGTGTTCAACTGGTACTTACTTTATCGACCCTGAAAGGATTAAAAGCAAAGTCAACCGTGACAAAATTTGAACTCTGAATGCAATGAATTGGAAGAAATAGAGCTAAACATTTTGTTTGTTGCTCTAATGATTCTGTCAGCTTGTCACCCTCATACATACATTTAAATATCACAGGGATGTGAGTCTGAGTCTCATGGCTGGCAGCTGACAAATTTTTCTGCAAAATATAGATATTTTATCTTGTTCCTGCTTTTCTGTCAACATTATTCTATGTTTGAGAATATATTATTTCCTTATCTGTATATTTAAACAATCCTTTCTACTATAGGCTCAAGGCCTGAAATTTTGGGATGGGGGATAGTCAATTACATTGACCTCCAGTGTCCAACTGGTATTTATTTTAACAGCCTCAGAAGGATGAAAGGCAAACTCAGCCTCAGTAGATGATGATCTCAGAAAGTAAAAACAGATGAAATGCTGTTAAGAGTTATGCCCAGTGTACAAAATATTCTGCCAGCTCACTGCCTTTATACATATAAATAATCCTTTCTGCTAAAGGTACAAGGCCTAAAATTTGGGGGGAGGGGACTAGTTAATTATATCAACTCCAATCTTTCACTGGTACTTAACTTATTGATCCTGAAAGGATGAAAGGCAAATTCAACCTCAGCGGAATTTGAACTCAGAACGTAAAAACAGATGAAATACTGCTAAGCATTTCACCTGGTGTGCTGACGATTCTGCCAGTTAATCGCCTTATTTACCAGCATTATAAATAATCAAATCAAGATAGATAAGCAATAGTTTTCTGAATATTTAAAATAAATTTTAAACTTTAAAACGATTTTTGTTTGGATTTTTCATGCAACATACAGCATGACACTACTGATTTTTCACTTGGTTTTCAGAGCATCACTAAGTCAAAAAGATTTAGAATCATGTCTTTACTTTCTTAAAAGAATAGACACATTGGTTATTGGAATCTTAAATATATACTATGTCTGTAGAAAATAGAAGAGGCATTTGTCATATCTGAAACACCTTTGATCAAATATCTGCTCAGTCAGAGCAACCACCAACAACTAGAACTCTGATGTCTTCACCTGCCAGAATAAATAAAAGGTTAAATCTCAACTACAATACAAAAAATTTTAAAAAAAAAGTCCAAAACAGTTTGAGGTGAAATAAACATCACAGTTGCTTTGTTCAAGTAGAAACTGCAGGAGCAGTTCTTTCTCTTGATGACTAAAACGTCAAAGTAATTTTATCATCAGCTGATATCTCAGGGTTACAAGTGTTTCACTTTTAAGCAAAATACTTGAAACGTTCATGGTTAAAGAGTTCAGCTAAACTATATAATATTTCAACACTATATATAATGCATGTTATAAAGTTAATCATTGCATTGATTTAAATTCTATTTTTGAATTATCTGTATGACAAATCTGGTTCATTCTCCAATAATTTATCTCAGCCAAGAATTTGAATCATCAATGCAAAGGGAGTGGCATGATGACTCAGTTATGAATTATTAGTCAAGACCAAGCCAACTAGTGTACAATATGGTAGATTTAATTTGTAATTCTCTTAAGGCTACTTTGTCATGTATAGTAAAATTTATGCTTTTCTAATAAGGTCGTAATATGAGAAAAACATATCCAGAGTTATCTCCCATAGTTACCAAATTAGTAAAACCAATATCCATCATTGACTAATATTGCCTTTTTTTCACAGCATAATTATTTTTCATTAGCTCACTACACTCAATATGTTATGAACTCAACTGTTATTTTTGTGCAGATGGTAATGGTAATTCTGAGTAATTTATTCTTAAAAGTATAGTACTTTTCCAAATCAACTAGAGTACAATGTTTACTTAGTTATTCTCTTATCAATATTTTAGTAAGTACTGAGAAATCCATACTTTGCTGAGGAGGTTTAATATGACTGAAACATACACAGAGTTGTCTCTCATACTTACTGATTTAATTAATCAATATTAGTCACTGGCCAATATATGTTTAATCAAATACTGTCTCTTCTCATTGCATGATTATTTCTAATTAGTTACTTAATGAAGCAAGGCAATGAATTAACAGAGCATGAGTGTAGGATAGAATGCCTCTTGCTATTTGTTCAAATTCTCTGCATTTTGAGTTTAAATGCTGCCAAGATCAACTCTGCAATTCATACTTTAGGGATCAATAAATAAATGCCAAACCAGGGCAGTGGATAGAGTTAGATGCCTTACAGTATCTGTTCCAGCTTTTGGTCTTCTGACAGAAAGAGTAATTCCTGTATTGACACTGGTTCCAAGCTGTATAGGCCCGAGTAAGTAGCTTTTTTCTTAGATAAACATTGGTATCAAAGAAAGAGAAGACTTACATGCATGGGCAACTGCTAATCTTCCTGAAAAATTCCATGCCCAAGCTGGCACACCTATGTGCAGATATATGGTCAGTTCTGACTAATGGTGGTCCTATTGAACTTAATGCTCATTTTCATTTTTGTCCATTGGGGTGACAAGGACCTCTGGTTATCCTTTGGGTGACTGATGACTTGTGTGGTAACTTTGTTTAAAGGTGAAAAAGAGTTGTGCACCATCAACCTCGTTCTTGTTGTGACCATCTTCAATCCAGTGGAAAGACCAGGTCAAAATGATTGCTGCCTTCCGCAATGCATTGCTGTCAAACCATGAAGGGTTCTTCTGCAGAGTTCACCTGATCCAGTCATTATATGTATATGTAGGCAAGCCCTAATATGTTATTTGACCCCTGTCTGTGACTCTTACAGGTGCTACTACTCTGTGTCAGAACAGACCTGGAACAACAGTGACTAAGAAGTGATTCCACATCCCTCAAAAACCTTATAACTCCCAAACGAAGGCTCCACTACTGGATGCAGTATAACTTAAAATGCTCATTGTATTAAATATATGTTAACGTTAACTTTACTATTGTTAAACAAAAGAGTCATGAGGAAATGATTGATTCAGACTTAAAATTCTCTCAGCTTTCATTTTGAAGGTGGACCATTCTAATATTTTGAATCTGTGAATTATCAGAAATTCAATATATTAAGCCTGTTCTCTTGACATTTGATTTGTTAAACTGAAATAAATGACATTGCCACAGCTCAACAATGATGACGAAAACAATGGCTATAGCAATGACCATAATGACAACAATAGGAAAATAGATTATTTTCTATTTTAGAATCAAGATTATATTCAGGATAATGGTGAGCTAAACTGAAATTTTTGTACTACATAAATTACTGTCTTTATGGATTTGAGATCAAATTATACTGAGATATTTTATGAATAAAGTGGATACCAGTAGTTCTAACTAATGAACCTCTATGCAGTCACTCCCTGGCCTACTAGAAATAGCGACCAAATCTCCCTCAAATCACACCACAATCTTAAATAAGAAGAATACAATGGGCAATGTAATCTCTCAAAAACAAAAGAAGAAAACAGTTTATCACAGTCAGAATGTTTATGGTTATAGGAGTGACCAAAAATTAAACAATAACAATAAACAGATACTAGTATTATAATGCTGCCAAAGAGCCATTGGTCATGAATCCTTAAAAAAAGGGTCTCTTTTTATGTAATTTATTTTTTCTAGAATGTAAGTATACAAGCCGTGAGAAAAATATATTGAGATAAGTCATCTTTACATGAGTTATTTGAAATACCAACCCAGCTATAGATAATAGCTTATAATACAAAGGATTGAAAAAAGAGATGATAAGTAGTTGGGTTGGGTTATGAGAGTGTGAAAGGACAGAAAGGCTGGTGTAGTGCATGGAGAGAGGCTGGTGTAGTGCATGGAGAGTATGGTGGTGGAAAAGGTGTACTGATTTGGTGACTCAAGTGCAGGGCTCAATGTAAAGTTTAAGTGGAGAGGACAGTATTAAGGAGGAGGTATGTGTATCAAGTGAAAAGGTTCTGGGTAGTCAGAAAGATTAATACTGTCAAGGAAAAAATGCAGTTAAAGAGACGAAAGGTGGTGGGGTTGTTTTGGGAAGAAATTGGGCAAAGGCTACAGAGCACAGTTGTGTAGCTATATACATACACACATCACTTCTAGAACTTAGTTTCACAGAATGGGTAGGCAGGGTCTTCCAGAGAATTACATATCACAGGTCATCCTGGTCTCTTCTTCAAAAACAAAACCGAAATCCTTCATGAACCTATGCTAAAACTTTTATATAACTACTCTTTCTGCTAGATATAATAGCCAAACCTCCCTAATGTGACTTCAATTTGATTTTTTAAAAAGTGGAAGGACATTTTGTAGTAGTTCTAAATACTTAAATTCTGAAAAAAAATGGGATAGTCATGACTGGAATGCCTTTGATCATGGATCAGCTCAATCTGCCCTGATTGAGCTGATGTGGAAATAAACAATAACAACAGTAATTTTGGCAGCATCTACATGGTGACTAGATTAAAGTTTCTAGAGGTGGGGTGCACCCCTCACCAATAGTGAGGGCATGGCAATATTTTTGGTGTGGTTACCTTAGATTAGAGTGGAAGTAAATAACAAGTGAATAAAACTTGCAATAAGGTTTAATTAAAACTTTTGAAAACATAATATATATGTATGTATATGTATATGCAAGCTCTGTCTGAAAAATAATGAGACTGGGTGTGCTGTGTGAGCTATGGATGAAAGAGGGATAAGCAGATTGTGTTATCATCTAACATGATATCATGGGAGTATATAACTGTAAGCTTAGCTTTCTGCAACCATTGCATATCTTTTCACATGCTTTTGTTTACACCTCCTCTTTTTCAGGCCATTCAGCTATGAGCACCGAGGAATGAACGATGAACACAGAACAATGAATAGACTTGAAATTTTTGGTCTAGTTGGGGAAAACTCCATCACAAGCACTTGAAATGCTTCAGCAAATGTATGGAAATAACTCCATGTCACGTGCACATGCTTTTGAGTGGCACAAGAGATTCAAAGAGGGGTGCAGGGAGGTGGAAGATGACTCCAGGAGCAGAAAGCCTTTAACAAGCAAGACTGAGGTCAACATCGAGTGGTGCAAGCATAACTGTGTGATAGAAAGTTTGATTCCCAATATATGGTTTCAGGTTCAGTTCCACTGTGTGGCAACTTCTTCTATAGCCTATGGCTAACCAAAGCTTTGTGAGTGGATTTGGTAGACAGAAATTGAAAGAAGCCTTTCGTGTATATATCTATGTATCATAATTATCTTCAACAATGTAACAAAATAATAATCAATATTAAAAGCAACTTAAATGATTGTTTTAATAATCAGTCAAACAGAGTTCCTTAATCATTTTGCTGTATCATGGCATTAAAACTACATTGCCATTACATGTGTGTGCGTGTGTGTATGTGTCTAGGTTTGTCCCCCACCACTGCTTGACAACCAGGATTGGTGTGTTTATAACCCCATAACTTAGTGGTTTTGTAAAAAAAAAACAGTACCAGGCTTTAAAAAAATAGTATTAGGGTCGATTTCTTCAACTAAAATTCTTAAGGTGGTGCCCCAGCATGGCCACAGTTTAATAAATGAGACAAGAAAAAGATAAAAGATAAAGGATAAAGATAAAAGATAAAAGAAGCACATTGGATAATCTAATCCTTGATATATAAAAAAGAAAAGATGTTCATGGTTGAAATGCCTTTGATGGTATGCCTGCCCAATCAGAGCTGACTTGGAGCTAACTGCTAACAACAATAATATGATACCAGAAGAATTTGAACTTTAAGGTCAATAGTCAAGCTCCTTATAACCTATCATTCACCCAGCTCTCATACTTCCAGTGTTCCTAACAGACAGAATCTTTCTTAATCTCTCTCTCTCTCTCATGTCCTTGTGTGGGACATTCATTGCGAGAT